>NC_140963.1:24963870-25016370 GCF_056783735.1 Eptatretus burgeri
ACATTCACAGCCGCTCTCATCATTGCCTCTGCATATATTTTGAAGAGTAATTGGGAGAGTGAACACCCCTGCCTCACACTTCACCCTATGATTTGAGGTTCTGACTCCATTCTGAACAGTTATTCTTTTTCATCGCCGCAAGGCTGCAGTTTGAATGCGCATCCACATCATGGAAACTGCGCAGGTTTTTCCCCCAAAATTCAATCAATCTGATAGTGTTTTGTTTTCCCTATGTCTGAGTATATACTTGTGCCACTTTCACGTCAAAACCATGACAACTCAGCCCAAAGGTACTTACCTCTTGGGCTATCTACCTCCTCTCACACAGCAATATTATAGTCTCACATCATTGAGGATATACCTGTGCCACCATTAATGTCGAAGCCATGTTTTTTTTTCATAATCATATTCTTCCTATTATGGAAGTCCACTTGCTTCTTCTCCCTCCAATTTCTGGAAACCAGCCCAAAATTATCCGCGTCTCAGCCATCCATCTTCTCTCGCACAACAGCAATCTCGCCACTTCATCGCCTAGGGTCAAGTTAGAGCCGTTACAGAGAATGAGGGGACGTGGTTTGTGCCGGCAGTCTGGCTGGAGGAAGGTGGTGGGGGTATGTGGAAAAGGGGTGCTGATGTGGACTCTGGAGTAGTGCTGTGGCCAGCTGGGTTTCAGCACAGTGAGTCTGAGGAACATGCCAATTGAGAGACTGTGTGAATGCACTCATTCGTTTGCATGGCTGTGTTGTTTGAGTGCATTGAACTCCACTACATTGTACTGTGCCATGTACTATGAATCAGCCCCCAACCCCCCAGACCCACAATCTGCTCCGATTGAGGAAACGTAGTTGGTCTGAGAAGTACTCCCAGGAAAATTAGGTCCAGTTTCAGGTCACACTAGGATATTAGGTCTCTGTTTTCAATTTGTTTGTGCAATTGAAGGAAATAGAATCTGATTGTGTCGATGATTTGATGTCTCAAGACATATTTGATTGAAAACTGAAGGTGAATCCTAAACTCGATGATGAATCGATGAGAGGTACTTTACAGGATTCAAAGTCTGTTGACCATGGCCACCTTATGATTTTTTCCAATTTTCACAAATGAGCCTGACCACACCAACCGAGACACGCTTCTTCCACAATTCTTCTCCTTGTGATGGTGAACATCCAGTTGTCATCCAATTGCTTTCCCTTTGCTGAATTTTTTTCTGTTTATCCTTTTCCCACTTTCAGTCTGCTCCTCCATGAGCCTCAATACCTGAATATACAAAAACAATATTCCAATCTCCCATCACAGCAGCAGTCATCATCTATCAGCTCTTACATCTTCTTCTTCTTCTTTCGGCTGCTCCGGTTAGGGGTCGCCACAGCGGATCATCCGTATGATCCGCATAGTGATTTGGCACATGTTTTACGCCGGATGCCCTTCCTGACGCAACCCTGGTCGTCTCTTACGACACAGGGATATCTATCAGCTCTTACATCTAGTTGTAAAAATGTATCCACCTCTTTCTCACTGAAATTAGTTTCCGTCATGAAAACTATAATGATGACATACACGTACGACACACTGTCTTGGAGGGAATTTTTTTTTCTGTTTGTATGCTACTTTAGAGACAATTTTTCCTGCATTGTAATGTTACAATATCATCACTCCTCTCGAGCTTTTGATTCCTCCGGAATGTCAGTCGAAATCCCCAATTATAGAAATCACCTGTTTCTTTCAACCTTTCTTCCCATAATCCCAACATGTTCATAATCTATAATATACCTTTTTAATGTCTATTCTGATGCTCTCAATCAGTTTTTTGATCTCAACATTTTCTTTTATTAGTCTCCTACCAGTTGCACCAGAGGGGACTATAGCTTTGCTCTCCATCTGTGTGTCTGTCCCACCTGTGGTTTTTTTTAGACTTTTTTCCCATATCCTTTAACATCTTCAATTGAAACTTGGTACATGGCTTTATTATGATTAGTTATAGAACAAGTTTTAGTTTCAGGGCGTTTAGTCACATCAGTAGGGGACAAATATTGCAAAGCAATTCTCGCCATTGCTTCTGGAGCCTCTTCTGCCTCAGCTCAAACCATGGTACTTTTAAATTGGTGGCTCTGCCTCATGTAGCAACCCCATCACAGCTGGTCAAGTTAGAGCCATTACAAAGAATGAGGTGACGTGCTGTTCGCTCGCCATGTGATTGCCAAATGGGGTTGGGGGGGGGGGGAGGAGACGTGGATAGAGGAGTCGTGCTGTATGCTTCTGGTGTTCAGATCGATCAGTCTGTGTAACATCCCAATGATGACTACTCCCTGAAACCAGCATCACAGCCATGCAAACACCGCAAGGAGGAAGTCACAGGAATCACCCCCATTTTCACCTTTTCTTCCTTCATTGACTGTTGCTATTTTTCCCCTTTCCTCCCTCCTGTTCTGTCTTGTCTTTGTAAGTCCTCATTCCCTGGTTTAGTGTAAGGCATGACAGGATCACTGCTTGGGAATTCAAAACTTTAAGTCAGTTCGCTTTTCTGTGGCCCTCCGTTGCCTTACTTGTGGTCTCCAACTGTAATCAACTCCAAAAATCTTACACGTCATTAAATCATTTATTTATTGTCTCAATCCGTGTGGCATCACTCCTGGTACTGCGTGTCAGGGAATATGTACAAATTACATGCACAACTTCCCATTGATGTACCCTGGGTCAAAGGTATTCAGCCACCTCAGCTTTGACAGCTCCATGATCGGGTCAGGCTTGTGAAGTACCCGCTGGTCACATGACAATCCTTTTTGTTCTACTTCGTGAATATGGATATGTATATGCATTTTAATTTTCTTAAAACTTTTAATGCAAAGTCGGCGAAAGTCTTTATGAAGAGCAACTATTTTGATGTTCTCATCTTAGTTTGTCCCTTGTCCAATAACATCCAAATTCATGTAAAAGTAACATTGCCACATCAAAGATAATGATACCGATATCTGGCATATCTGGCCATGCTTGTCCTCTCGGCACTGCACAAAATATGTGCTATTACCAACGTATGTTCACACATCTATGAGGGCTGACAGAATGGCTTCGAGGTACACACACTCACCTTTCAGCCGTCTCGCCTGGGTTGAAATCCAGACCCAGCTATAAACTGTTATCCCAGTTTCACAGGCAGGGTGATTCATCAATGTGTGTGCCATCCCTCGGATGGATGTTAAACGGGTGTCCCGTCTGCCGGCAATCGTTGGTGGATGTTAAAGATCCCACAGTGTTCTTTGTCAACAGTGGGTGAGCTGTCGTTCAAATTCCTGACCGAACTAGCAGAGGACATTGCATCAGCGGCACAGCCTCAGCCAATGATAGGACCCCACAGCCTTGTGCTGCATACGAATGATGCTGACCCATGGAAGTAAATGATCGAGTTAAGACCAATGCTTTCAATGGCAAAGTAGTTATCAAGGATGCAATCGCATGTCTGACAGCCGAGGTACATTGTGGAGAACAGGAGACAGTCACTCACTCTTCAAAGATGACATATATGGATACATGTGTGATTTGAACCTGGATTCCTTACATTGTCAGCCAATGGTTCAGATGAGAACAATAACTGTTGCCCAACCCATGTTCATCTATCAGATCAACAGAAAAATGCAAAAGGTGACAGCTGAAGGAAAGGGCCATACCTTGTATTATTTTTCAGACATCTTTGTTTTCTGAAGTTCATTGCATATTTGATGGACCCTTTGCAAATTCTCGATTTTCCAGCGCCATGATCATCTTTGGCCCTTTACACATGCCAATAAATAATTAACGCATTTGATTCGTTTAAATGTCAACTCTCAAAGTAAAATGGGATCGCAGGGTCATTTGCCCCGGATGTGTCACCTTTTGGCACTGCTACAATGGCTGCCACTTTCCCTGCTGTGAAACATGGCTCGGGAACATGAGAAAAGCCACCTTGAACACTACATTCTGATCCGTTGTCGCAATCGTTGTGGTCTTTACTCTTTCAAATGATGAATGCGGGGTGTCGGCGTGATAATTAACAATTACTTTCACAATGAGCCTAATTAATTAAGCCATCTACAGTCCTGACAAATGGGCTACAGAGTGGCCTGCTGGGGCCTCGCAAGAGGCATAACTCTCCTCTCAACAGGGTGCTTTGACAGCCGTGCCCTCTGGACCCTACCGCAGAACAACGTCGAGGAGGTTCTGGAAGACCACCTGCTCAGTAGCTTGTGCTACAACAGCCTTGTCTTGAAAGTTTGTGCCAATTATGTATGAAACCCCATGAAGACCGTCAGTTGTCAAAAAAAAGTCAATGATACCACGTCCCCTTTTTGAGTTGGCTGGTTCTGAGTTCAAACCCCTTCCGAATTGTATCAGATTAAAACTTTCATTATTGTGTGATGCAAAACAAAGGGGACGTGAGATGATTATTTGGAGGTAAAATATTTCACATCTGAAGAAACAATAAGAGTATCCTCCCTCGTGACCAGAGCCGTGGTAATTTAAACAATGCCAACAAATTTAAACAATAACGCCCACCCACAATAACAAATTTAAACAAGCCCACCTCCTTCAAATTCCCTGCTTTCCTTCCTGAAAGACCGTGTAATGTCCATCTTGTATTCCCCATGTTCCCCACCCCATCCCTCTCCGACTCTGTTCCCCACCCCATCCCTCTCTGTTCCCCACTGTTTTGTCCTTCCCACTTCCGCCCCTCTTGTCTCATGCCCCCCTTGCTGTGCGTTGTGTGTTAGCTCTCACACGAGCCTCAACAAGGTATACAAAAAAAAAATAGTATGAGCAAAAATTGTGATCAATGCAAATAAAAACAAAACAAAGGCACAACTTTTTGGTGTGCCTTTTCCCCCCTTTTGTTGGATACATGATGGAGGCTTGTGGAAGAGTTAAATTAGAATGAAAGGGAACAAAATGGAAAGGGGGAAACACCAACATTAGAGTAGAAATGAGAGTGAGATCAAGGGGAGGGAGTGAAGGACACATGGGGGTGAACAAGCTGCACACAAGCTGAATGAAACACAGAAAGAAGAGAACGCAGAAAGCGGGGATGAATCAGAAAAGGAACAAACGAACCGACAACTAACAAACGAAAAGAGATGAGAGATAAGAAGAACCAGAGTTGGTGTCAAAGCCACCCAATGCTCGCCTGTTTATACATTTATCGTTTTTAAAAGACGAGTCTAATCATTAATATTTTTTATAAAGCATTGCAGTGAAGTACAATTATAAAGCAATATATGTATTTGTATATTGTAATCAGTAACAAGAGAGCAAGTGAGCACAATATACGCCCAAACAAGAAGGTATATACAGAATTGTGCTACTACATGGAAAACAGCATCCTGGTTGCCATGGCAACCACTTTAGATGACGAACGTATGTCGCTACACACCGTCTCCACAGTCTGTACCTATGTACCAAATATGAAACGTGAAAGTTGAAAACTTTTGGAGTTAGAGTGCGGACAGGAACGGACGGACAGACAGACAGACACAGATGGACGACCGGTATCACATAATACGCCCCGATATATATATATATATATATATATATATATATATATATATATATATATATATATATATATGAAGAAGAAGAAGAAGATACGTATATATACATATATATATATATATATATATATATATATATATATATATATATATATATATATATATATATATATATATATATATATATATATATATATATATATATATATATATATATATAAGCCTGGTGTTGGCTTAGTGGTTAGGGTGGTGGCTTGGGATCCCAGGGTCCTGAGTTCAAGCCCCGTTGGGCCACTGAATTAATACACCAGGGGGTTGACTCAGCCTGTCATCCTTCCGAGGTCGTCGAAATGAGTACCAGTGTACTGGTCCCGGTGTATGCCCCGGTAAGAATAGGTGTACCATATCCCTGTGTGTCGTAAGAGGCGACCAGGGTTGGCGTCAGGAAGGGCATCTGGCCATAAAACATTGCCTCAAGAAAAAGCCCAACCCCTGCACAGCAGGGAAAAATGGCTGTAAAAACGGTCATATATATATATATATATATATACATACATATATATATACATATATACATATATATATATATATATATATAATATATATATATAATATATATATATATATATATATATATATACATACATATATATATACATATATACATATATCGGGCGTATAAAAAATAGTGTGGTGGATAAAAACATTAGAAAGGAAACTAGAGGGGAGCACTCGGGAGAGTGCAAAACCTCCGCCGCCAATACTGCTTGGTCACTCAAGTGAACCTTATATCTGATTCATTAAATATGATGTCAACAGTGCTGAGAGTTATAGTTGTTTTCTCCATTTTTTTTGGGGGGGGGGTTGGAAATCACTTAAAACATGCAGAAATGCAAAAAAAAAATTTCTCTAACAATTTTTTTTTTGGGGGGGGGTTGGAAATCACTTAAAACATGTAGAAATGCAAAAAAAAAAAAATTCTCTAACAATTTTTTTTGGTGGGGGGGCGGATGCCAAGTCCAAAATCTAATGCATGATCCTTGGCCCATACCTAACCCCCACCAAGTTTCATCGAAATCCGTCGAGGAGTTTTCCCATAATACAAAAAATTTAACATTTTCACGCTCACGCTCACGCTCACGCCGGGGGTATCGCTATAGCTCTCTGTTCTTCGAACAAGCGAGCTAAAAATCACATTAAGTTGAAAAAAAGGGGAGTGCTTGGGAATGGGATCATTTGAGGGATAAGATATCATGGGTATGGATGGGGTAGTGGTGAGTCGTTGGCTTGATGCCCTGGAGGCAAGAATGGGACCATTCTCTCTTGGTCAATTCCACCTACCCATTGGAATTCCATGATTTTGGTATCTCCATGAAATTGGAATTCCATGATTTTGGCATCTCCATGAAATTGGAATTCCATGCTTTTGGCATCTCCATGAAATTGGAATTCCATGATTTTGGCATCTCCATGAAATTGGAATTCCATGATTTTGGCATCTTCATGAAATTGGAATTCCATGATTTTGGCATCTCCATTAAATTGGAATTCCATGATTTTGGCATCTCCATTAAATTGGAATTACATGTTCAAATCCCGAATGCGGTGATTATTTGTCAGTTAATTGTCCAATAATATCCTTGTCATCAGTGCAAAAGTACATTGATATCTTCCAATGTCTTTGTCCTGCATGGGATTTATGTACAAGCTCCAAAATGAGCCTAATATCGAAATAAAGAAATCCCCATAAGTCCGAAGTTTAAGTCATGGGGTTATTTTCTAATGGACTATGCAAACCTTGTTTGCCCAGGTTTTAATAAGTGAGCATTTCATCTTTTCTTCCATCAAGCTCCCGTTAGTCGCCAGTGCATGCAAATGGCAGAGAATATGTAGATTAATACGAAAGGACCAAAAACCCTGCCATGTGTCCAAGACAGGAACGCCTCGACCATTATGTCCATCGTTAAGTGCTCCTGTTCTGCATGTTTCAGTTCTTCTGTCTGTCACACTGTTTTGCACATGTCCACCTGCCATTTAACACAATGACACTTGAATGCCTCAATGTTCATTGTTAAAGTGTCAGGGGTTAATGATCATCATGAATACAATTCAGTGAAGCAACATGCGAGGAGTTATCACTCACTTCTAGACATAACATAAAGATACCATAACCTGATAATAATGGAAACAATATAAATGTGGAAATGTTTTAGGCTCCCCTTGTGAAGCTATTCTTCATTGCTTGATGCAGCTTTCTTTGGCGAGAAGAGCATGGGAGGAGTTAATTATTTAATAATTCTAGGCACCCAGGGTAATTGATTAGGTGATAGCTAATTGGTTATTCCCTCCAATTACGAGTGAGAGTCGTGATTGGGTCTTGTTTTGATTTTCATGTTCACTGCTGTTGGTATGGCACGTGGTGAATGATTGGGAGCCGTGGTGGTGCGCGTTTCTGTCTGTGCTGTTGCTGATTAATTACAAACATGTGATGAAACCGGTCCGGTGGTTGAAGGGGACGTGTAACATTGGGATTCTCATGTATGTACTCCTTGTAAATGTCTGCAGCTGTGGAGGAAGTCGGGTATAGATTGAAACAGCGAAAGGATTATCTTATGAAGCTTTGCCTGGTTGCTTAATGCAGCTTTCTTCGGTGAGATCATGGGATCACGTACACACGTACACACGTACACACGTACACACGTACACACGTACACACGTACACACGTACACACGTACACACACACACACACTATAACAAAGATGGCTGTCTATTCATCTGTTCACACTTTATGCTGATTTGCTGCATTGGGATCGGTGCAATGTGATTGGATCCTGGTAAGACTGAATGATACATTGTATAGGCTGATTAGAAGCTGATATTCAAAATCTGATTCCCTATTTTACAAGGATTTACAAGGAATTAAGGCACAGGAGAAGGCCATTCGGCCCATCATGCCTGCGCTATCAGAACTCAGGGCCAAAACAATAATGTTGAAATCTGGAATGAAATTGGAAAAATTTGTCGAAAGAGCGATTTTTTTTTCGAACCGCATATCATTAAATATTAGGGTCCATTAAATGTAATTAAATAAATGAGGCTGTGGCTCCAATATTTATTTTTTTCACTCTTTTAAAGGTAATTATTTTATGCCTAATTATATTTCAGAGCACCCAGGTGCACCAGAAGCGAAGTTTTTGGATTCGGATTCTACTTTTATTATACATTTTTAACATAAACATACAACTTGGAATCTCGGTTTGTTTATTAATAGTGCGTTAAGATAGGACCTTGGATGGCAGGATGACCCCGAGGTACCCACACTCACCTCGAAGCTGTCGAGCCTGGGTTTGAATCTCAGCCGAGCGAGCAAATGTCATCCTGGTGTTTCATAGGCAGGGTTATTCATCAATGTGTTTGTCGTTCCTCCGATGGACATCAAACTGGGCATTCTGTGTTCCGACATTAGTTGATGCACGTTTAAGATCCCCACAGTGGCCTTTACGAAGAGTGGGTGAGCTATCACCGACACTGTGGCCAAATTACAAATTCCTATCTAATCTACTGCTGGGAAGGCAATGGCAAACCACCCAGCATAACCCTTGCTCAGCAACAAGTGTGGCACATCAAATATCAAATCGCCACCTGGCTGCAGTCGATTCGGTGAGAGTTGATTGGCTATTCCCACCATTCACACGTGAGAGATGTGGGTGGGTCTTTCTGTATTTATTTATTGACTGCTTTTGACATTTTCACATGGTACATGTTTGGGAGCCTCATTGGTGTGCATTGCTGTGAACGATATCGCTAATGATTTGCCAATAAGCGATGAAACCGGTCCGGTAGCTGAGGGGGTGTATGGCATTGGGATTCTCATGTGTGTACAATGTGTGAACATATTTATAGTTGTAGAAAAACTCTGGGAAGGGTTCGAAACAGCGTAGCACTTACCTTGTGTAAGTCTTCTTGGGTTGCTTTACGCAGCTTCTTCGGTGAGAAGAGTGTGGAAGGAGTCAATTGTATATATAATCCGAGCCACCTTGGTGTATTCGATTAGGTGAGAGCTGATTGGATATTCCCTCCATTCAGAGGTGAGACACGTGGTGGGTCTTTCTTTATTTATAGACTATATTGCTGATATATATATATATATATATATATATATATATATATATATATATATATATATATATATATATATATATATATATATATATATATATATATATATATATATATATTCATGCATGTGGCAGCTTGGCTGCTGGGTCGCTATCATTTCTTGGAAGTGCAGCTGTGCTGCTGATGCTATGCCACTCCACCATACACTGGTACTCATTTCACCAACCTCAGAACGATGACAGGCAGAGTCAACCCAACCTGGTGTTAATTCAGCAGCCAACAAGGCTTGAACTCAGGACCCTCGGATCATAAGCTAGCCACCAAGCCAACACCAGGCCAGATCTATGGATGTATTATAACATATATTGCATCATACAACATAGTATATTCCTTCCATATGGAAAAGAAGAAGAAAAAAGTTCTCGTAAATGGTTTTTAGCAATCCTATTTTGCAGAAAAAAAAATTCCAAAAATTTACAAAATACTGAATCAGATGTAAATGTTGTTATTCACCTCAAAAATCTTGTGAAGCGTGTTTGAACATGGTACTTTATGTAACTATTTATACTTTACTATCAAATAATAATAATAATAAAAATAATTCATATTTATGATAATTGTTTGACTTCGCTAGGTAACTCTCCTGGTGTCGTTAGGAAGGCTTGATTGCATTGTCATCCTCTTTGTAGACATGTCCTGGGTTCGAGTAGAATGAGTGGAAGAAGGTTTGAAGCAAACGGGATTGAGAAGGTGAGATCGCATGGGGTCATGTCGCCAAGTGTCTGAGAAACACTGCACAGTGTGCTACAAGTTTACAGATTGCTCGGGATGGAAAATCGCCACAGATGGTGGAAGTGATTGTTCCCCAGAGGCCGCTAAAGAACATGGATGGTGCTGAGAGCCATCAAAAGGAGGGCTCGTTTGTCTTTCGGCATGAGCCAACGAGACCTGACCCACTGAACAAGCAAGGGAAAGGGGGGCATCCAACTGTTGTTTCTAGATTTCGGACAGAGTTGGAAGAGGAGTAAAAAAATTCAGTCAAAGCCTCAAACTTAACATCATGTGCAAATAATTATTATTTCAATCCCCAGCAATTTTCCTAATTCATCCATCCTCGTGATTTTTTTATCCAGAAATAGCCAACCGTGTTATAATACATGTGAAGAATAGGGTTTTTTCTGTAAACCAAAGAATAACTTAGTTATGAATCGAGAATATATATATATATATATATATATATATATATATATATATATATATATATATATATATATATATATATATATATATTGTTGTGGTTACCAAATTCGCAAACCACCATTCAGGTCCCTTAGGTGAGATATCTCGGTAAGTATATGTGTAGTTAGGCCCAAACCCGTTGTCTAGTGGGAATACATGTTATTCATGCGTGCTGCGACTCTTCAGGATAGCCGTTTTTCTTTTACTATCTTTATTTTGGACCAACCGCCATTGTTACCACCACCAACCACAACATCAACCACCCACCGCGGCGCCGCTTCACGTCACACCTCGCAACCGTCGCATCGCCACCGTTCTTGCGCCGCTTGTGGGTACCGGTGTTGGACTCGTGCAGGGCGCGCGCCGAACAGTGTGTACAAAACCACGGATTTTCCACTTCAAAAACGGATCAAAAACGACACACGCCCACTTTTGTTCCGTCCAATCGGTGAGCGAGGGGCGATTTGGCCCCGCCCCCAGGGCGTTGGAGGGCGATCGATATATGCAAATTTATGGATCAAAAGCATTCACGCCCACTTTTTCTCGGGCCAATGGGGAGCGAGGTGAAAGGTCGAAGGGAGGGGGTCAAAGATGAGAGAGCGAAGCCACGGGGCTGATATAAGCGACCGCGTTCGTCAGTCAAGTGGACAAGAGTTAAGACTTCGCGGGCGGTGGAGTTGGGAAGAAGAAGCAAGAAGGAGTTGGTCGTCATCGTGTGCGTTGGAGTCGGAACGGAGGGGACGGAGCTGTGGAGAGGCGGCGAGGGCAGACGAGGGGGTGCTCGCGTCGTGCAGGGAGCTGCACACCAGGGAGGCCGACGGCGCGACCTGGCCGAGGTGGAGACGCTCGTCGCGGGACTCGAGGCAGAGTGGAAATCCTCTATACCCCGAGCATCAGCAACCCCCTCCTGTTTCCCCCCGCGCTGAGATAGTGCGACCAAGGGGCCCCTTTCCCACCCCCTACCAGACACTGCCCGCGAGTCCCGCGGAGTTGAGGCACCATCGCCGCTCCGCGTCTCATCACCAGACGGGTAGGCCCGACCCGGTCTCGGCCTCAGGCCCGCCTCATCCTTGAGGGTATTCTTTTCCTTGGTTTTGGGTATGTGTTGTCGGCGCCTTCTGTGAAGTAAAATTGTATAAGTGTTGCCGTGTGCTCGCGTAATCGGTATTAGATCTGCATTGTGGCATTTGCTTTTTGTGTAAAATTGCATTGTGTTTCTTTTCTATGTGCTTTTGGTGGAATTGTATATGTGCGCTTTCCGTTCATCGCGAATAAATGTGCTTTGTGTTGAACTGTTTCCCGCTTCGCTTCGTCATTTCTTTCATTGAATCCTCATCTTGCTTCACGTAAAGGGTTGGTAGTGGGCTGAATATGCCCGATAATTAATCGAACCGTCGAGGCCGACGATAACACCGCTCGGTTATCCCGATAGTACAGAACGGGTCGCTTAAGTGGCCCGTGTCCGAAGTCGACCTGCGGCGAGGTGCGATCGCCCGGTCTACCCTCCGCGTGGGTACTTAGGTAGGTCGAATTTGGCGAGCAACCCTATCCCACGCGGGGGCTGATTGGCTCGATCGTGGTGAGACCGAAAGGTTCACCCGTGACTGGTTCCCGGCGTTAGTCCGAGAGGGTCACGACTGGATTGTCCGTCCGGTGGGCGACGTGCCGCGATTCGAGTTACGTGGCCGTCAGCACGCCGGCGGGCGCGAATCCGTAACACTGGTGTCAGGTCGTGCGATACAAATTCATCGCCCTCCTCGCGGCACTGGTATCGGAGAACAGGAAATCGGGCTCTCCTGTCTCCGGCTAAATTCACGGGAATCGGTCCAGGGGTGAGAGAAGCGACCCCCGATTCCCTCCAAATTACGAGCGAGCGAAATTAACCCTTTAAGAGAAGCAAGATGGCGTCTCAAGGCGAGCGGGAGCCGGGGGTATTAGAAATGGATGTAGAATGTGTAGGATCCATGGCCCAGGATGGAATGCCCGTGCAGGAACATGAACTCGCCCAACTGAACCCAGAGCCCGAAATGGGTGCGGCAGCGGCCGCGGTGTATGACACCTCCCCCCCCTCTCCACCAAAACCCTTCCCCAACCCCTGCCGAAACGGCTCACTCAAGCGCACCCGACATGGCCCAGCTATGCGCCATGCTGGCGGCAATGACAGCGAAGATGAATGCGAACATGAACAAGCAAATGGACGAAGTAAAAACGAGGATGGATGCGGATGCACAAAAGATGGATGCGTATACACAAAAGATGGATGCGTATACACAAAAATTGGATGCGAATACACAAAAATTGGATGCGAATACACAACAAATGAACGGAATGGAAACAAACATGAAGGAAGAAATGAAAGAGCTACGGGGTGAGACGCAGAACATGGGCCGATGCCTGCAGGCGGGCATGAAGGCCGTGACCAGGGAGCTGGGAATGGCGATTCCACGTGTGGGAGCAAACGAGCTGGAAGGGGGTGCAACGGCTGACAGGCCCGCGGTGGAGGCGGGTAAAAAATAATTCAGGGGGCGTGTTGGGCGATGGTCGTGACAGAGGAATCGACGGTGACCAAAAGGGAAAAATTAAATGGGGAGACCAAAACGTGTGAGACGAGACACGAGGTGACGACGACAGAAACTTATAAATGTATAGAGACACGGGAGATAGAAAAAATAGAGGAGAGACAACACGATGAAGACGGGGTAAGTGACGCACACACACAGGTAGTGGAGGACAATGGGGTTGAGCTCGCGGAGCGTGTAGAGACCCAGTGCGAGCACCTGGATGGCCTCCTCCAGGAACGAGGGGAGGGAGTCTGCCCCCTTGAGGCGAGTCACGACCAGGTGAGTTCGGTCGTGCTTTGCGAGGTTGAGGGGACGGGTGCTGTGGACAGGTGCACGGAGAGCTTGGGGGGTATAGAGGTCCCGGAGACCCTTGTGGGGACACGAATCCCCAGTGTGGTTGTCCCTGTGTGTGTGGTGCAAGGTGTGAGTGCGTCCCCGTGTGTGGAAGCGACCCCGTGTGTGAGTGGTGTGGTGGCGATGGTGCCGGAGTACGTGCTTCCCAGCACGCCGTGTGTAAAAGGGGCACCGCGGGTGAGTGAGGCACGGTGTGTGGATGAGGCACCGCGGTTGAGTGCCCCCGCGTGTGTGAGTGAGGCACGAGTGAATGGAGCACCACGTGTGAGTGGTATGGGTTATGCAAGGGAGACCGTGTGTGTGAGAGAGCGGTATGTGAGGGAGATGTCGGTTGGCATGCGGGAGCACGCAGCCGCGTCTCCCGGTGTGAATTTAATGGAGTGGAGTGTGTGCGTCGTAACACGCGGGAGTGCGTGTGTAGAAAGGCGACGACGGCGACATGTAAAGAAAGAAAGCCGAGTAGCGGCTGTAGCTATTTCGGGGACCGTGCCGGGTTCACCCAGCAGTGAGCACGAGGTCCGTGCTGTGCAACGCACGAGACCGCCACGTGCTCGCTTGCGAGAGTGAAGTCCCGGTCCGGAAACGCACGCGGTGGATTTGCCGATCCCGCGGACGGACAAAGTTTAGGCAGGATAATGGATTTGGACCAGACGGGTTCTCCACGCGATCGTGTGTGTTAAGCTCCAACGGGCAAAGCACATGTGTTCGCGTGGGGAACCCCTCGAGACGTGGGGCTTGTGTTTTTTTTTTTTATGTGCACGGTGACGCCATGGCTGCACGTGGGGTTGGAATCCGGCAGGAGGGGTATCTCTGCCGGATGGCACCGTCCAAGGAGGGACGAGGAACACGTGCAGCTGCATGACGTCACGGGCAGGTGCAAAGTGCGTGAGTTGCCGCGCTGGTGCTGCGCATGAAAAAAAACAAAAAAAAAAAAACAGCAAGCCTCACTTTCGGGTGCACAGGATTCCTGGGCAAGGGGTGGAAGACCCCCTTGACCGGGGCACAGGATGGAAACTAGTTAGGGGGAAGGGTTAGCTTAGTTAGACCGACTTCATGGGGCAGGGGTAAGTCCTCATGGAGTCCGTGGAATGGATTAGGTAGAGGGATTTAGTGAGCTTTAGGTTGGGAAATAAAATGATTTATTTGGAGACAGTGACAGACTTGTGGATGTGTAGTGGGGACGTAGCTTAGCTACGTAGTGTTAAAAGGAACGTGCTGTGGTGTAAGGGACGACGTGGGAGCACGAGTTAGTTAGGGGGTGCAGATAGAAGGATGGCAGAGTTCAGTGGTGTGTGTGTTGAAGAGTTGTTGGTGAGTGAATTGGAAGCGTGTACATGTTGAGTGAGGTGGAAGCATGTGCTTGGTGAGTGAGTGAGGCCAGCGGGTCTGTGTGTATGGAGTGAATGGGGAATGCATGGTGCGATGAGTGATTGGGGGGAGGAGTGACTCCCGCCCAAGGGACCCCGGGGTCAGTGTAGATTGAGTTAGCTGGGTTAGTCAAATTGAAAAATGGAGGTCGTTTTGTTGTTGGTGGGAAAGTAGGCTCGAGACCCATTTGGAGGGGTGCAGGAGCCCTGTTGACGGGCTTGGGAGCATGGCTGCGAAAGGTGAGTATCGCTGAGTGGGTACCCCGGGCACCAGGCTAGTCGGCCGTGGTAGGCCAAGGGTCCATGGGGGGCCGGGATAGCGTAGTGGGCACGGGTGCGCCTGCTTGGTGTGGGGGCCCGGGGCGCCATTAGCTGCGTGGGCAGTGTTGTGGGCAAGGGTGACCCTCGGAAAGGGGCCTGGGAAGCCAGCCTGCCACGTGTGCGTTTCAGGGGAGGTGCCATGGGGGGCACTCCCCGGTGTTAGGGAGCTGGTAGGCTCGGAGGCAGTGTAGTGCCCGGGGGTGCCATAGCGGGAGATTCGGCAGAGGGTCGTGCCTGCCAAAGGGAGCCACGTGTCCCAGCCAGGAGACCGTGTGAGGGCACGGAGAGAAAATTGGGGGGCGAGGCCCGAAATTGTGAGGACACCAACACAGGCGACGGGAATCTGGGTTTATAGAACCAATAGTTTAAGCGAGAGGCGCTTGTTGAAAGCCCCGGGGTAGTTTAACAGTTAAATGGTTAGGGTAGATTAGGAGATGTACCCCTCCGCACCACCCATCCCCTCGCTGTCGTTGTGGGCCGCTGGACCCACTTTGGTTATAGATCGCCGAACTCTGGGGAGGCCATTCTGAGGCTTCGTTGGGCCTCGACACAGGACGCTAGCTCTCCCTTGTTCCCCTCCGGGAAGGGAACGTAGGGGTTGGGAGTAGGCTAGGTGACAGAATAGGTTAGCCGAACAAGGACGATAAAGGGGGTTAGGGGACGATTTATATTGGGGAGGTAAACATAAAAATAAAAAATAAGTTGGGGCTAAATTGGGGTTTGACAAATTAAGGGAGTGGGTATGTACAGTGACAGGCAAAGGCGATAGGTTGGGAGGGAGACAGGTAGGTAGGTCCGAGCCCGCCTTCCGAGTGGCCAGCACCACCGCACTCCCTCCACCAACCTCCACGGAACGGCAAAGGCTGGCCAACTTCATCTGCAGCTGCTGTGCTGCAAGGCCTGTGCCGGCTGGATCGTCTGCAGCTGCTGTGCTGCAAGGCCTGTGCCGGCCAGTTCATCTGCCGGCTGCCTGTTTTTTCTTCAAGGCCTGTGCCGGCCAGTTCATCTGCCGGCTGTGTTTGCCTGCAGCGGCCTTCTTCTGCGGGCTGAGTTTGCCTGCTGCCTTTGCCATGCCATGCCCACTGCCCATGTTCACCAGCCCCGTTCAATTTTTGCTTTACCCCCCCTGTTCATTTCCATGTGCGCCAGGATCCGCAAGGCAACAGTTTGCAAGCTGCAAGAACTGCCCTGTTGGCAGCTACAACACGGGCCTGCAGTGGCAGCCCGTGCACCGTGTTTTGCGTCCATCCATTCATGCATCCATTCGTTGTGCTCATTGCGTGTGCCACTTGAGCTGGCACGGAGACTACGTTTGTGCAGCCCATGCACCGTTGTGGTTCACTGCGTTCAGTTCAAAAAGGAAGGCCTTGGACTGCGTGTGAGCAGCCAGCCACGTTCCCTGTCACCTGCATTGTTTTGAGCCAGAGACTGCATGTGGGCAGCCTGGCTCCCTGCTAACTGCTTTCTTTTTGCAGAGTTCAATGATCCTGGGCCATGGTTTAGTGTAAAATTTGTGAGTTAAGGTTAAGATGTACTGTAAATATGAGTGCGCCCCCGGCATGTCTGTCCTAGCGCCGGCAATTTTATTTAAGTCGTCCGTGTGAGTGAGTTTGTTTAGATAGTTACGCAGCCCTCAGGTTATTTATTTTGGGGACACGAATACCATGAATGCCGCACTCAGGGATCCGTAGGTAAAATGTACTAGGGGAAAACTACACATGATGGCACACGAAAATTTGACGACTCGGGACGAGTCTGTAAAAAGGTGAGGGGGTAGTGTTGTGGTTACCAAATTCGCAAACCACCATTCAGGTCCCTTCGGTGAGATATCTCGGTAAGTATATGTGTAGTTAGGCCCAAACCCGTTGTCTAGTGGGAATACATGTTATTCATGCGTGCTGCGACTCTTCAGGATAGCCGTTTTTCTTTTACTATCTTTATTTTGGACCAACCGCCATTGTTACCACCACCAACCACAACATCAACCACCCACCGCGGCGCCGCTTCACGTCACACCTCGCAACCGTCGCATCGCCACCGTTCTTGCGCCGCTTGTGGGTACCGGTGTTGGACTCGTGCAGGGCGCGCGCCGAACAGCGTGTACAAAACCACGGATTTTCCACTTCAAAAACGGATCAAAAACGACACACGCCCACTTTTGTTCCGTCCAATCGGTGAGCGAGGGGCGATTCGGCCCCGCCCCCAGGGCGTTGGATGACGATCGATATATGCAAATTTATGGCTCACAAAGCATTCACGCCCACTTTTTCTCGGGCCAATGGGGAGCGAGGTGAAAGGTCGAAGGGAGGGGGTCAAAGATGAGAGAGCGAAGCCACGGGGCTGATATAAGCGACCGCATTCGTCAGTCAAGTGGACAAGAGTTAAGACTTCGCGGGCGGTGGAGTTGGGAAGAAGAAGCAAGAAGGAGTTGGTCGTCGTCGTGTGCGTTGGAGTCGGAACGGAGGGGACGGAGCTGTGGAGAGGCTGCGAGGGCAGACGAGGGGGTGCTCGCGTCGTGCAGGGAGCTGCACACCAGGGAGGCCGACGGCGCGACCTGGCCGAGGTGGAGACGCTCGTCGCGGGACTCGAGGCAGAGTGGAAATCCTCTATACCCCGAGCATCAGCAACCCCCTCCTGTTTCCCCCCACGCTGAGATAGTGCGACCAAGGGGGCCCCTTTCCCACCCCCTACCAGACACTGCCCGCGAGTCCCGCGGAGTTGAGGCACCATCGCCGCTCCGCGTCTCATCACCAGACGGGTAGGCCCGACCCGGTCTCGGCCTCAGGCCCGCCTCATCCTTGAGGGTATTCTTTTCCTTGGTTTTGGGTATGTGTTGTCGGCGCCGTCTGTGAAGTAAAATTGTATAAGTGTTGCCGTGTGCTCGCGTAATCGGTATTAGATCTGCATTGTCGCATTTGCTTTTTGTGTAAAATTGCATTGTGTTTCTTTTCTTTTCTGTGTGCTTTTGGTGGAATTGTATATGTGCGCTTTCCGTTCATCGCGAATAAATGTGCTTTGTGTTGAACTGTTTCCCGCTTCGCTTCGTCATTTCTTTCATTGAATCCTCATCTTGCTTCACGTAAAGGGTTGGTAGTGGGCTGAATACACCCGATAATTAATCGAACCGTCGAGGCCGACGATAACACCGCTCGGTTATCCCGATAGTACGGAACGGGTCGCTTAAGTGGCCCGTGTCCGAAGTCGACCTGCAGCGAGGTGCGATCGCCCGGTCTACCCTCCGCGTGGGTACTTAGGTAGGTCGAATTTGGCGAGCAACCCTATCCCACGTGGGGGCTGATTGGCTCGATCGCGGTGAGACCGAAAGGTCCACCCGTGACTGGTTCCCGGCGTTAGTCCGAGAGGGTCACGACTGGACTGTCCGTCCGGTGGGCGACGTGCCGCGATTCGAGTTACGTGGCCGTCAGCACGCCGGCGGGCGCGAATCCGTAACAATATATATATATATATATATATATATATATATATATATATATATATATATATATATATATATATATATATATATACATACATACATATACTCTTCCTTGTACCATGGTTCTGGAAGATTTCATTGATTCAGGAATAGGTTGTCATGAGAAACTCCCGATTGGAAGACGTTCCTTTTTGGGAGCATGGTCCACCCCGAGAGTGGAAGGAGTAAAGGGCCGAAACACTCTTCGATGGGTATATCAAAAAAAAAAAATATATATATATATATATATATATATATATATATATATATATATATATATATATATATATATATTGTTACGCCTGTGAAAATTCGCATTTCACCATAAAGGTCCCGTAGGTGAGATATCTCTTAAGTACATGTGTAGTTAGCCCCAAACCCGTTGTTTAGAGGGAATAAATGTGATTCATTCGGGCTGCGATGCTTTGAGTCAGTCGTTTTTCTTTCTCTATCTTTTATTTCAAATAAAAAACAACGAGGACGCTCGGTGGGCTTTTCGCGCCATCCTTCTCCGCGCTTGGTGTGAGGGGAGAGAAGCGAGGGGAGGGCAGCTGGCGCCCGATTGGTAGATGCGCGGTGTGACGCGGCCAGGGAGGAGGAACGCCCCTCTTCGAGACCTTTCTCGAAGCGCCTCGAAGGGGGGGGGTGGAGAAAAGAATGGGGCGGAGCAACAGGGCGGAACTCCGGGATGTAAAAGTCGGAGATGGGCGAAGCAGTTTTGTGGATGCTCTTGCTGTGTGGATGCTCTTGCTTGGTGGATGCTCTTGCTTGGTGGATGCTCTTGCTTGGTGGATGCTCTTGCTTCGTGGTTGCTCTCGTCTTTCGGCTCGCTCGTCCTGCTGGCCGCTGGCCGGGTCTTTTGTGAGGCAGTTGTAAGACCCCGCTGGCGAGAAGGAGCGTCCGCCATTCCCCTCTCCTGACTTTGGCCATCCACGTTCCCCCCCCCCTCTATCCGCGCTGGGATAGCGCCAAACACTCGGTCCGTGGCGTCGAGTGGCCAACACGTGCAGGCGCGAGGCACGCAGGAGAGGACTCGCCTACCACGCTCGGGCACGGAGTCGCGGCCATGCGGGACCCCGTCGACGGACGTCGGAGAGGGACTCGACACGCTCAGGGAAGTCACGACTTCCATTTCTTTTGGGTTCTGTGTAAACGTGTGTGTGTGGGGCCAGTCTGGTGAGGTAAAACTGTTAAGTGTTGCCGTGTGTCAGTCTTCGTCGGTTGTAGCTCTGCGTCGTCGTTGCTTTATTGTTTTTCGTATTACATTTGCTCTTTGTGCATAATTGTTTTAATTGCTATATGTGTGCTCTGTGTCGGTGTGAATAAAGTGTTTGCATGTTGAATTGTTCCCCGTTTCGCTACGTCCTTTCCTTTGGTTGAATCTCCATCTTGCTTCACGTAAAGGGTTCGTCGTGGGCTTAATACGCCCGATGAGTAAATGGAACCGTTGAGGCCGACGATAACACCGCTCGGTTATCCCGATAGTACGGAACTGACCGCTTAAGCGGCCCGTGTCCGGAGTCGACCTGCGGCGAGGTGCGATCACCCGGTTTACCATCCGCGTGGGTACTTAGGTAGGTCGAGTTTGGCGAACAACCCTATCCCACGTGGGTGGCCGATTGGCACGATCGTGGTGAGGCCGAAAGGCCCACCCGTGACTAGCTCCCGGCGTTCGTCCGAGAGGGTCACGACAGAATTGTCCGTCCGGTGGGCGATGTGCCGCGATTTGAGTCACGTGGCCGTTCACACGCCGGCGGGCGCGAATTCGCAACAATATATATATATATTGTTACGGATTTGCGCCCGCCGGCGTGCTGACGGCCACGTAACTCGAATCGCGGCATGTCGCCCACCGGACGGACAATCCAGTCGTGACCCTCTCGGACTAACGCCGGGAACCAGTCACGGGTGGACCTTTCGGTCTCACCGCGATCGAGCCAATCAGCCCCCGCGTGGGATAGGGTTGCTCGCCAAATTCGACCTACCTAAGTACCCATGCGGAGGGTAGACCGGGCGATCGCACCTCGCCGCAGGTCGACTTCGGACACGGGCCACTTAAGCGACCCGTTCCGTACTATCAGAATAACCGAGCGGTGTTATCGTCGACCTCGACGGTTCGATTAATTATCGGGCGTATTCAGCCCACTACCAACCCTTTACGTGAAGCAAGATGAGGATTCAATGGGAGAAATGACGAAGCGAAGCGGGAAACAGTTCAACACAAAGCACATTTATTCGCGGCACACGGGAAGCACACATATACAATTCCACCAAAAGCACACAGAAAAGAAAAACACAATTCCATTTACACAAAAAGCAAATATAAAAGCGAAAACACAATGCAGAGCTAATACCGACTACCGAGCACACGGCAACACTTATACAATTCTACTTCACAGACGGCGCCGACAACACATACCCAAAACCAAGGAAAAGAATACCCTCAAGGATGAGGCGGGCCTGAGGCCGAGACCGGGTCGGCCTACCCGTCTGGTGATGAGACGCGGAGCAGCGATGGCGCCCCAACCCCGCGGGCCTCGCGGGCAGTGTCTGGTAGGGGGTGGGAAAGGGGCCCCCTTGGTCGCACTATCTCAGCGCGGGGGGAAACAGGAGGGGGTTGCTGATGCTCGGGGTATAGAGGATTCTTATTATCCCGCGACGAGCGTCTCCACCTCGGCCAGGTCGCGCTGTCGGCCTCCCTGGGTGCAGCTCCCTGCACGACGCGAGCACCCCCTCGTCTGCCCTCGCCGCCTCTCCACAGCTCCGTCCCCTCCGTTCCGACTCCAACGCACACGACGACCAGCTCCTTCTTGCCAACTCCACCGCCCGCGAAGTCTTGACTCTCTGTTCCCTCTCGACTCTCCTACTCTCCTCCTCTCCTACTCTCCTCGACTGACGAACACGGTCACTTATATCAGCCCCACGGCTTCGCCCTCTCATCTTTGACCCCCTCCCTTCGACCTTTCACCTCGCTCCCCATTGGCCCGAGAAAAAGTGGGCGTGAATGCTTTTTGATCCATAAATTTGCATATATCGATCGCCCTCCAACGGCCTGGGGGCGGGGCCAAATCGCCCCTCGCTCACCGATTGGACGGAACAAAAGTGGGCGTGTGTCGTTTTTGATCCGTTTTTGAAGTGGAAAATCCGTGGTTTTGTACACGCTGTTCGGCGCGCGCCCTGCACGAGTCCAACACCGGTACCCACAGCGGCGCAAGAACGGTGGCGATGCGACGGTTGCGAGGTGTGACGTGAAGGTTGTGGCGGTTGTGGTGAAGCGGCGTTGTGGTTGGTGGTTGATGTTGTGGTTGTGGTGGTAATCATGGCGGTCGGTCCAAAATAAAGATAGCAAAAGAAAAACGGCTATCCTGAAGAGTCGCAGCACGCATAAATGACATGTATTCCCACTAGACAACGGGTTTGGGCCTAACTACACATGTACTTACCGAGATACCTCACCTAAGGGACCTGAATGGTGGTTTGCGAATTTGGTAACCACAACAATATATATGATACATACATACATATATATAATATATATATATAAATATACACATAAATACATAATGTAATATATATATATATATATATATATATATATATATACACATAAATACATAATGTAATATATATATATATATATATATATATATATATATATATATATATATATATATATATATATATATATATATATATATATAACGCTCAGGATGCGTTCCGGAGGAGTGAGTGTTATGCGAAAACAGTGTTATAAGAGGTAATTATAAAATGGTGCCAAAAGAGAGAAACGTACCCGAGAGCATTACATCCGATACCTTTGCGCGATAATCTGCTTCGTCAGGCATCGGTCATTGCACTACAGATGTTATTTTGGAGTTTTATAAGTAAAAAGAGACTATTTTCATATAAATAACAATCATAAGAATGCAACATAATAACACAAGAAACAAATTTTACCGTTAGGAACACACTCACCAGCGAATTTTGTCGGAGGTTTTTTTTTTTAATACAAGGTCGAGGCTCGTGGAAGAGCAATAGCATTGAACAAAACAGGACGCAACAAAATTGGAACAACAGTAAGAGGAGAGGAGGGGAAACCACAACAGCAAGGGTGAGGGACAAAGTGGAGGGTGACCTGGAGAGAATGGAGATGGATGGAGGAATGAGGGTGGGTGGCTGGGAGGACAGGAAGGACAGAGCCACACGAAAGCAAAACTGAATAAGTTTTGTATACTGTATTTTCATACTGTATTTACAACCGTTGCCTTCGCTCCGACTCCCCCAACAAAGCAGCGGTGGGAGACGAGGTTGGGAGCTACTGCTGGGAAGATGAGCCAGGCTCTGGCTCATCCTCCTGCAAAGCTGCTGCTTCCTTCGTGAAGAAAGCATCCAGGGTTGTCTGTCTCGCGTTACTTTTCTTCTCTCGGAGCATCTGGTCATAGCAGGAAAAAGCGTTCAGAGCAACACGCTTCACTCCGTTGCTGCGCTCCATGTCTGGATCATTGTTGGAGATGATCGCCGGCACTTCAGACAACTTCAGGAAGACATCAGTCAAGTTTTTGGTGCTGAGGAATTTCTCCGGTTCAGCCTCCTCTGTTGCAGTGTTCTCGGCCTCTTGCCTCTTGCAGTGCTCGTCCAGCTCCTGAAACTCCTCATTCGTTAAACTGCTCCCATGTGAGGCCAGTAGCTGCTCCACATCGTTGATGTCCACTGCAGTCAGCCCAGCTTGGTTGGCCAATTGGACAATGTCCCTGGTGATAGACTCCTGCACCTCAAATCCTGTGAAGTCGTGACAGACATCTGGCCACACCTTTCACCACGCAAATGTAATGGAGTTGTTGGTGACATCTTCCCAAGCTTAACCTATATTTTCAACAGCTTTCTTAATGTTGAAATTTTTCCAGAACGAGCTGATAGACTCCTGACTTGGGCCATTAATTGCGTGGAACAGCAGCCCGAAAGTGCGGCGGAGGTAATACGCCTTGAAGTTGGCGATTACCCCCTGGTCCATTGGCTGAAGAAGAGAAGTTGTGGTGGGAGGCAAGAACACGATTTCAACAGGCAAGGGAGTCTGGAGGCTGTTGAGGTGCTGTGGGTGGCCTGGAGCATTGTCAACTAGCAACAACGCTTTTGCTTCGAGTTTTTTTTACATCGCAGTAACACTTCACAGCAGGGCAAAATGATGAAGTGTACCACTGTTGAAACAGATCCCCCGTCACCCAGGCCTTCTTGGTCGCCCTCCAGATGACAGGTCGATGGTCCTTGGATAATCCTTTTCGTGCTCGTGGGTTTTCAGAATGGTACAGGAGCATTGGTTTAAGCTTGAAATCGCCTGACGCATTGCCGCCCAGCAGAAGTGTCAGGCGGTCCTTGGCACACTTAAACCCAGATGCATGCTTCTCTTCACGGGAAATGAACGTTCGAGACGGCATGCGCTTCCAGAACAAAGCTGTCTCATCCACGTGAAAAAACAAGCTGTGGGTGGTCATTACCTTGGTGAATAATTTGCTTCAGCATGTCGGGGAATTCCTGTGCTGCCTGCATGTTACTGCTCGCAGCTTCACCAGTGATGCGGATGCCGTGAATATTGCTTCGGTGTTTACATTTTTCAAACCAACCTCGGATGGACGTGAAGGTTTCCGTGGATGATCCATCACCTTCTTGTTGCTGAATGGCGGTGAAGAGGCTTTGGGCCTTCTCCATGATGATTAGTTGGCTTAGCGGCATGTGGCGCTGGTTTTGGTCTTCAACCCATATAGATAAATGGCTCTCCATGTTCTCCAACAGACTGCTCCTGGTGTGAGTGACCCTCATTGCAGTTACGGATGTGGTACATTGGGCGGTTATTTTAATCTTGGCGGCATTCTTCATGACGGTTCGAAGAGTAGCGGTTACCAAGCCAAGTGACCGACCAATATCTGATTGATGCTCACCCGCTTCCAGCCTCTTTAGCACCTGCATTTTCACAGCCATGCTGATGCGTTTTCTCCTCAACTTGGATGTACAGGTACTACCCTCAGCATGATCACTCAAAGGCCATTTTCCAGACATGATTCTGGGTCTGTACGAATGAGGTATGGCGCCGGCGGCTTGGGACCCACGTGAGGACATGACGCGTCCTTAATGTGTCTTAATATAAAAGCTCAGAACAGTTAAACGCAAATGGGGGTGAGTCATTGGCTCCACGAGATTAGCTCCACGTACGCAGTGGGGTGTGTTTCCTTTATACATACAGTATTTGTGGGACATATCATGGATTTTGATTCCCCCCCCCCCACACATTTTATAGAGCGTAATGCAAAACAGCGTTCGAAGAGGTAGCGTTATAAGAGGTATGCCTATATATGTATGTTATATATGTATGTTATTTATATATATATATATATATATATATATATATATATATATATATATATATATATATATATATCAGATCACAACCTAAACTCACTTACCGTCACTTTTAACTGCCACAACGATGATCCCTTAACCACCACAAACTACGATGCCATGGAGAGCCACTATGCTGCACTACCATTGCCATTGATCAACTACCATCACGACTAATACCAACACCACCTTTTGGGATCAACAGGACAAGGAAACAGCCTGCACCATTGTAGATGCTAGGGTCTGGACATTCTGTCATCTCACTTGGAGCGCAAGAGTGTGCCAAATTCAGTTGACATCGGTCGGATAGCCTTGGCTTTCTGCTCAGTTGAGGCCTTCATTGGGTGACCGGCGCTTGTTCGTGGTTGGAAAGCACAACCAAGTACCTTGCCCCATGTGAACCGGAGCTCCATTGCGTGGCCAGGTGCGGAGTGACTGAGGCCATTTCCAGTGCCAAATCTTCGCCTGGTCAGGGCCAAAGTCATGGTAAGTGTCTGTGTGTCAATGGGGGCATGGGAAAACACCCATAGCCTGCCTGTTCTGCCTCGCAAGCTCCACCCCAGCTGGTGGATTGCAAAAGAGAACTCTGTTCTCTGGTTCTCACTATCTCATCTAGCCCACCATCTCTTCTCTTGTCCTTGGGGTCATGGAGCGCAGCGGAATGAGTGAGATGAACAGAACAGCATGGACCGGAGAGCCAGGCACCAGATAGCGTACAGTTTACCATTTTAGTAATTACACGACCAGTCCTCTAAAACTCACAATTGGGATTATCACCCTCCAGGTTCTTTGCTTCATTTCCAACCCCCCCCCCCGCACCCCTCCCCACTGACCCACACCTTTGCATTTTTCTTCACACATCACTGCATGGCACCACACACCTCATCACACCTCCTTCGACCATGCACAATGGACACCCTCAGTTTTCCCCCCCCTTCCCCCTCCTCAGCAATTGGGTTGCATTGGTCCATCGATCTCACCTGGAAAATAAGAGATCGCAAACACCTTGCACATTCTCTCTCTCTCTCTGTGTTGTGTTGTTTGTCCAGTTGTTCTGACATGAGTTTGTTTTTGTGTGTGCGTGTGTTCAGTCATTAAGCATAACATATCATTCTCTTTACTAACCTCACCTCCACCCCTCATCTTTCTCTCTTCTTTCTCTCCCCCTCTCTCTCCCCCTCTCTGACTTCCTTGGGTATGTGTTTGCTGGTGCGTATCTTGTTAGCGTGAATAAGAGTGTGTAAGTACTTAATGATGGGTTTATTCTACACTGTGTCTTGTTTTAGTCAACATATGGATGTCCTTTTGCCTCACCCGCTTGTAATAAACTTGCTTGTGTTAAAATGTACCCAGTTTGTCATGTCTTTTCCCTATTGATCTCGCATAGCCCGCATGCAGTGTTAGCCAGGAAGTTCTCCGCCACGTGATTTGCTCTTTTAAGCCGTTCCATACTTTGCAGCTCCGCTCGGCCACACCTGATAGGGTAAGTTAACGCAAGTACACATCGAGGGCAGGGGACCCCCCTTGGTGCGGCCGTACACAGGTAAGGTACCCATGCGATCGTGAAACCCTGCCAGAATTTGCGGTCCCAATCGGCACTTGTGGTTAATTAGCAACCCGCCGACGTGCGGGTGTTATCCATGCTCGGTGCCTCCAAGACCGGGAATTTGGGAGGAACTTGAGTGCTTACCCTCAGGTAAGCCTCGAACCCCAAATCCATAACAATATATATATTGTGGTGTTTACCCTTCTAACAGAAGAACTATTTGGTCAGTTTATTTTAGTGCACAGAAGCTAATATACATAACACAAGATATATTCATGGACACGATGTAGCATCTCCATGAATTTGCAAGCATGCAGTCACATTTGGCTCAGTATTCTTCTGTAGACATCCTTTTACTGAGCCTGAAATGTAATCAGTCATGCACTGTGGTTTATGAAGAGATGAGTGCAGCTAGCAATTCAGTAATGTGCAACGAGCTGTCAGCGCTGATTAACTGTCACACTGAAGGTAAAGCGCCAGCGTATGACAGGTAAGCGAGAATGCCAGTGTGCCTTGTTATTGGTGCGTGGCCGTGAGAATTTAATCTTGTCGGTGGCGAAGGGGAGTCAATGAAAATGAGAAAGTGTCTTGGGCACAATAACACTTTAGTGCATAATTTATGACCTCAATTCACACTTTGGGAGATTGTTCTAATGTTGATTGTTACAACAATGAATTAAATGTGTTTTGCACTCAGTGATTCATGATTCCTTTTGTGTTGGCCTGAAGAAGGCGAAATGCCATATCTACACACACACACACAGGTTTTTCGACAGTAAGCAGTGAAGCTTGATGTGTCGTTTTGCAATGTGTACATGCAAAATTGATTTGCTGAGCAATTCATGGTGTCAATTATCGAGATCCCCCTCCCATCCGCTATCCTTACATATCCTCTTTTTAGAGCATCGGTCCTACCAAAACTCTTTCATGCCAAGGGTTGTGCTCAGTGGTTTGCCATTGCTTTCCCAGCAGTCAATGAGGGCAATGATTTGGAATGTATACAGGGTGCCGGCAATAACTCACGTGCTCTTCAAGACAAGACACCCTGCGGGATCTTTACTGACAACCAGCTCGTGCTGGATAGCAGACGGGATGTCTGGCTTGATGTCCATCCATGCAACTCTGCCTGCAAAACATCAATCCGGTTATAATCCAGACGAACCAGCTCAAAGGCAAGTGCACTACCTCTGCATCATTCTGTCCGACACTTTTGACGATATATACAGATCAAATAACTTTGTGATGCGCCATATTTATCACGTCCAAAAACGATGATGGAGACACATCATTCCATGCCTGTACACCGAACTGAGCTTTGCATGCCATTTTAACTTTCATCATAGCGTGTGGTCTGCTCTTCAATCATGAAGTTTCCAGGAAAAACAACCACCGGCTGTTTGTTTGTACTCTAACCTGTCTTTTCAAATGATGAGCTTCAACCATTTTTGAAGTCTTTGGTAACACTCAAATCGCCGACCTCCCAGACTCAGCACAGACGTTTGAACCATTACACCACTGAGTCTGGTAAGTTTTATAGGTTTTAACCAGGTGGACATATCACACCCTTAATTGGTTTATAATTATTTTGGAAAAGCACATGATCATATTACTCTGTTTGGGAATTATATTTTTAACTATCCATTTCACTTAACCAACCGCGTCATCTTTTTGTGCTCCGAATGTCCATAAGGTTGACAACTGTGAAGTGATTTGACCAGTTAAGGAAGGTATCAATTCGAATCAATGTCAATCGATCACTCTGCAATTGACCAAAGTTAAAATAGTTATCATCTGCTCTCAGACACCTCTACGATGGAAAACCTTTTATTCATTGTACAATAATTGCATTCCAAGTCGTTAGAATGAGTGCAAGTTTACGAGTGTACAGATATTTATGGATTTATCGCTGGCATCTATGAAATACACTGGATGAGCAGTTGGATGCTCTCGACTAATTTACGGTCGATGATGCGAAGCAACTGATTATTTGAGCCACTCTATGTTATACGGTCACAACAAGGTCCACTTTGGGCCAAGATAAAATTGTATAACAATCTTGATAATCGTGTTATGCATGTGATCCTCCATGATAGGGATCATCATCAAAGGGCCTCTGGGGAAGATAAAGACCTACGGTTTAGCAGATGCCAGACAATATGTAGTGCTCCACTTAACTCAGAGATACTTTAGAAATGAAAGCAGGTCAAAAACACCTGCTAATGGTAACGATACACATGGCATTCAAGTTCAACAAACAAGATCGTCGTGTATATGTACAGGGTGTTTCAAAAAACAGAAAACATCACAGCTTGGACCGTGAATCATGACCCCATACCAAAAAAGGTGGATACTTTGAGCTTACCAATGGAGGATTCCATTCCACCATTCCACATTCTGAAACCCATATATATATATATATCGGCACACACACACACACACACACACACACACACACACACACACACACACACACACACACACACACACACACACACACACACACACACACACACACACAGCCTTTTATTGGTGTAGATTTACCTAAAACGATTCCAGGACAAACAACACATCCAATGATTTATTTATTTACCTGAAACGATTCCACGACCGACACACTGCCTCCAATTATTTATTTATTTATCTTAAACTATCCCAGGACTGACACTTTCGACACTTCTTGAGTCCGGACGATATTCGTTTCGAAAAAGCGAAATCATATTTCGATGATATACTGTAATTAGTCCGTGAAAGTAGATCGTGGAAAATCGTCTCATATAATGTATGAAATCGCTCCAAATTCCTCATTTGAAAACTATTGGGCTTACAAAAGGGATGTGCACTATGATTCGTAGCCATGATGAACAGGCATTCGAGGGAATGTATTAAATCGTTTCGCTCGATGAATCTGGTTCCCTGAAATAAATATTGCAGAAAATCCGCCATTTCGCCTGCTCGTCTATGCACGTGTCACGTGGTATATTGATTGGTTCAAGGTCCGCGCAAATGTTGTTGTTTTTTTTAGCGTCTGGTTTTTTTCACCAGATTTGTTTTGATTTCCCATAGAGCATCTCGCACAACCTCCGAAAATATAGACACAGATCTGGCAGATGCTATGGATAGGCATTCCCTCTGCGGGACAGGGCATGAGGTCTTTTAGTGAATACATTAAATCATGTAGCTGGTTAATTTTGTTACGTTCCCAAATTTTTGTTCACTCAATATAATTCTCCAAACAAGCCTGGTGTTGGAGCAGTGGTTAGGGCAGCGGCTTGGGATCCAAAAGGTCCTGAGTTCAAGCCCCGTTGGGCCACTGAATTAATACACCAGGGGGTTGACTCAGCCTGTCATCCTTCCGAGGTCGGCGAAATGAGTACCAGTGTACTGGGCCGGTGTATACCCCAGTTAAAATAGGTGTACCATATCCCTGTGTCATAAGAGGCGACCAGGGTTGCGTCAGGAAGGGGATCCGGCGTAAAACCTGTACCAAATCAATATGCGGATCATACGGATGATCCGCTGTGGCGACCCCAAACGGGAGCAGCCGAAAGAAGAAGAAGAATATAATTCTCCAAACAGTAAAAAAAAAAAAGAGAAGTTTAATGCTTTGGAAATTTCACATTTTCTTGTGTATGGATGGAGGAGGGAATGTAGCCTTGCTTGCTTAAAGGAAATAGGTATTTCAGCTGTCATACGACTCGTTATTTCTTTAAATTATCAGATTTCACAACAGATTTCGACACTTATTTAGTCCGGACGATATACGATCCTAAAAAGCGAAATAATATTTCGATGATAGACTTCAAGTGGTCCGTGAGAGTAGATCATGGAAAATCATCTCATTATACATGAAATCATTCCAAGCTACGGATTTGAAAACGTATAGAACTTACAAAAGCGATGTACACAACGATTCATAGCTTTGATGAACAGGCATTCGATATGAGTGAGGAAAGTGAAAAATATAGTTTATCATGAAGAAATCGTTGTAGCATGTTCCAAGTCAAGACATGGTTGAGAAAGCCAGAGAACATGGCAGTTTCAGATGCCAGCAAGGTTACCCAGGAATACATACATACATATATATATATATATATATATATATATATATATATATATATATATATATATATATATATATATATATATATATATGAAGAAAGGCACTTCCAACCAAAAAGTAAATGAAAAATCACTCAAAGAGGGACACTTGGCATAACAGAACAAAGTCGAACAGCACTCGGGAGAGTGCATACCCCTGTCAGGCTGAACAATATATATTTTGTAACCCACTGGTAGGCTGGATCTGGATACAGACCTCCACCAAAATTGAAACGATTCAACATTGTCACACACTCAACCTGTCCGCAAAGTTTCGTTTGAATCCATTCACAATACAACTTTTTGGGACTTCTTATACCATGCTGTGTGTATATATATATATATATATATATATATATATATATATATATATATATATATATATATATATATATATATATATATATATATATATATATATATATATATATATATATTGTTGCGGATTCGCGCCCGCCGGCGTGCGAGCGGCCACGTAACTCGAATCGCGGCACGTCGCCCACCGGACGGACAATCCCGTCGTGACCCTCTCGGACTAACGCCGGGAACTAGTCACGGGTGGACCTTTCGGACTCACCACGATCGTGCCAATCGGCCCCCGCGTGGGATAGGGTTGCTCGCCAAATTCGACCTACCTAAGTACCCACACGGAGGGTAGACCGGGCGATCGCACCTCGCCGCAGGTCGACTTCGGACACGGGCCACTTTAAGCGACCCGTTCCGTACTATCGGGATAACCGAGCGGTGTTATCGTCGGCCTCGACGGTTCGATTAATTATCGGGCGTTTTAGCCCACGACCAACCCTTTACGTGAAGTAAGATGGAGATTCAATAGAGGAAAAGACGAAGCGAAGCGGGAAAACAGTTCAACATAAAGCACATTTATTTCACGATGAACGGAAAGCACACATATACAATTACACCAAAAGCAAATGTAAAAGGAGAAGAAACACACAATATTACACAAAAAGCAAATATAAAAGAAGAAGACAATGCAGAGCTATCCGACTACCGAGCACACGGCAACACTTATACAATTTTACTTCACAGACGGCGCCGACAACACATATACCCAAAGCAAAAGAAAAGGACCACCCTCAAGGATGAGGCGGGCCTGGGGCCGAGACCGCGTCGGGCCTACCCGTCTGGTGATGAGCCGTGAAATGGCGCTGGCGCCCCGACTCCGCGGGCCTCGCTGGGACTGCCTGGTATGGGGTGGGGACGGGGCCCCCTTGTCGCACTATCTCAGCGCGGGGGGAAACAGGAGGGGGTTGTTGATGCTCGGGGGAAAGGAGGATATCTCCCTGTCTCGGGTCCCGCGACGAGCGTCTCCACCACGACCTCGGTCGCGCCGCCGGCCTCTCCCTCCGCAGCTCCCCGAATCCGACGCGAGCACCCCCTCGACCGCCTTCGCCGCCGCCACCTCTCCACAGCTCCGTCCTCTTCACTCTGACTACTACCACTTCTTCCCAGCTCCACCGACCACCCAACCTCGAACTGCCTTGACTGACGAACGCAGCCGTTTATATCCCCCGTGGCCTCGCTCCTTCACCTTTGACCCTTTACCTCTGACCCTTCACCTCTAACTGGCTCCCCATTGGATCGAGGAAAAGTGGGCGTGAATGCTTTTTGATCCATGAATTTGCATATAGCGACCACACTCCAACGTACCTGGAGGCGGGGCCAAATCGCCCAACGCTCACCGATAGGACGGAACAGAAGTGGGCGTGAGTCGTTTTTGATCCGTTTCCTTCGGAAAGGCCAGCGCTTTTGCACCCCCGCTCGGTGCGCGCCCTGCACGAGTCCAGTATCGGTGCCCACAAGTGGCGCGGGAATAGTGGTGATGTGATGGTTGCGAGGGCGAGTTGTGACGGTAAAGGTCGTGGCTGTTGTTGTGAAGCGGCGTTGCGGTTGGTGGTTGTTGTGTGATGGCTGTTGAGACGTGGTTGGTGGTGGTAGTAATGGCGGCTGGTCCAAAATAAAGATAGTAAAAGAAAAATGGCTATCCTGAAGGGTCGCAGCCCGAGTGAATGACATTTATTCCCTCTAAACAACGGGTTTGGGCCTAACTACACATATACTTACAGAGATATCTCACCTAAGGGACCTGAATGGTGGTTTGCGAATTTCGTCAACCACAACACTACCCCCTCCCCTTTTTACAGACTCGTTCCCAAGTCGTCAAATTTTCGTGTGCCATCATGTGTAGTTTTCCCCTAGTACATTTTACCGACGGATACCTGAGTGCGACATTCATGGTATTCGTGTCCCCAAAATAAATAACCTGAGGGCTGAGTAACTACCTAAACAAACTCACTCACACGGACGACTTAAATAAAATTGCCGGCGCTAAGACATACATGCCGGGGGCGCACTCATATTTACAGTACATCTTAACCTTAACTTACAAATTTTACACTAAACCATGGCCCAGGATCAATGGACTCTGCAAAAAGAAAGCAGTTAGCAGGGAGCCAGGCTGCTCGCATGCAGTCTCTGGCTCAAACAACGCAGGTGACAGGGAACGTGGCCGGCTGCTCACACGCAGTCCAAGGCCTTCCCTTTTGAAACTGAACGCAGTGAAAAACGGTGCATGGGCTGCACAAATGCAGTCTCCGTGCCAGCTCAAGTGGCACACGCAATGAACACAACGAATGGATGGATGAATGGATGGATGCAAACACGGTGCACGGGCCGCCACTGCAGGCCCGTGTTGCAGCTGCCAACAGGGCAGTTCTCGCAGCTTGCAAACTGTTGCTTTTACGATGATCCCGGCACGCATGGAAATGAACAGGGGGGGGGGGGCAAAGCAAAATTGAACGGGGCTGGTGAACGTGGGCAGTGGGCATGGCATGGCATGGCAAAGGCAGCAGGCTAACACAGCCTGCAGAACCAGGCCGTTGCAGGCAAACACAGCCGGCAGATGAACTGGCCGGCACAGGCCTTGAAGTACCACAGCTGTAGATGATCCGGCCGGCACAGGCCTTGCAGCAACACAACAGCTGCAGATGAAGTGGGCCGGCACAGGCCTTGAAGAAAAACAGCCAGCCGGCAGACGAAGTGGGCCGGCACAGGCCTTACAGCAACACAGCCAGCAGATGAAGCTGGCCAGCCTTTGCCGTTCAGTGGAGGTTGATGGAGGGAGTGCGGTGGTGCTGGCCACTCGGAAGGCGGGCTCGGACCTACCCTACGGTCTCCCTCCCAACCTATCGCCTTTGCCTGTCACTGTCTATACCCACTCCCTTAATTTGTCAAACCCCAATTTAGCCCCAACTTATTTTTTTTATTTTTACTTCCCCACTATAAATCGTCCCCTAACCCCCTTTATCGTCCTTGTTCGGCTAACCTATCCTGTCACCTAGCCTACTCCCAACCCCTACGTTCCCTTCCTGGAGGGGAGTAAGGGAGAGCTAACGTCCTGTGTCGAGGCCCAACTCAAGCCTCAGAATGGCCTCCCCAGAGTTCAGCGATCTATAACCAAGGTGGGTCCAGCGGCCCACAACGAGAGCGAGGGGATGGATGGTGCGGAGGGGTACACTTCCTATCTACCCTATCCATTTAACTGTTAAACTACTCCGGGGCTTTCAACAAGCGCCTCTCGCTTAAACTATTGGTTCTAACAACCCAGATTCCCGTCGCCTGTGTTGGTGTCCTCACAATTTCGGGCCTCGCCCCCCAATTTTCTCTCCGTGCCGTCACACGGTCTCATGGCTGGGACACGTGGCCCCCTTTGGCAGGCACGACCCTCTGCCGAATCTCCCGCTATGGCACCCCCGGGCACTACACTGCCTCCGAGCCTACCAGCTCCCTAAACACCGGGGAGTGCCCCCATGGCACCTCCCCTGAAACGCACACGTGGCAGGCTGGCTTCCCAGGCCCCTTTCCGAGGGTCACCCGTGCCCACAACACTGCCCACGCGGCTAATGGCGCCCCGGGCCCCCGCACCAAGCAGGCGCACCCGTGCCCACTACGCTATCCCGGCCCCCCATGGGCCCTTGGCCTACCACGGCCGACTAGCCTGGTGCCCGGGGTACCCACTCAGCGATACTCACCTTTCGCAGCCACGCTCCCAGCCCGTCAACAGGGCTCCTGCACCCCTCCAAACGGGTTTCGAGCCTACACTCCCACCAACAACAAAACGACCTCCATTTTGTAAATTTGACTAACCCCCGAACTCACTCTACACTGACCCCGGGGGTCTCTTGGGCGGGAGTCACTCCTCCCCCACTCACTCATCGCACCATGCATTCCCCATTCGCTCCACTCACACAGACCCGCTGGCCTCACTCACTCATCATGTACTCACCTCACAACTCTTCAACACACACACCGCTGAACTCTGCCATCCTTCTAACTACCTCCCATAACTAACTCGTGCTCCCACGTCGTCCCTTACACTATAGCACGTTCCTTTTAACCTACGTAGCTAAGCTACGTCCCCACTACACATCCACAAGTCTGTCACTGTCTCCAAATAATCCATTAATCAATTTCCCAACCTAAATCTCGCTACAATCCCTCAAACTAATCCATTCCACGGGCCCCATGAGGACTTACCCCTGCCCCATGGAGCCGGTCGAACTAAGCTAACCCTTCCCCCTAACTAGTTTCCATCCTGTGCCCTGGTAAGGGGGTCTTCCACCCCTTGCCCAGGAATCCTGTGCACCCGAAAGTGAGGCTTGTTTTTTTTTTTTTTTTAACATGCGCATCACCAGCGCGGCAACTCACAGCTCGCGCACTTTGCACCTGCCCGTGACGTCATGCAGCTGCACGTGTTCCTCGTCCCTCCTTGGACGGTACTATCCGGCAGGGATACCCCTCCTGCCGGATTCCAACCCCACGTGCAGTCATGGCGTCACCGTGCGCATAAAAAAAACACAAGCCCCACGTCTCGAGGGGTTCCCCACGCGAACACATGTGCTTTACCCGTTGGAGCTTAACACACACGATCGCGTGGAGAACCCGTCCGGCCAAATCCGAAATCCTGCCTAAACTTTGTCCGTCCGCGGGATCGGCAAATCCACCGCTGGCGTTTCCGGACCGGGACTTCACTCTCGCAAGCGAGCACGTGGGGGCCTCGTGCGTTGCACAGCACGGACCTCGTGCTCACTGCTGGGTGAACCCGGTACGGTCCCCGAAACAACTACAGCCGCTACTCGGCTTTCTTTCCTCACATGTCGCCGTCGTCGCCATTCGACACACGCACTCCCGCGTGTTACGACGCTCACACTCCACACCATTAAACTCACACCGGGAGACGTGGCTGCATGTTCACACATGCTAACCGACATCTCCCTTACATACCGCTCTCTCACACACACGGTCTCCCTTGCACTCGGCCGTTCACTCACGCATGCCATCTCCCTCACACTACCCATACCACTCACACACGCGGGGGCACTCACCCGCGGTGCCTCATCCACACACCGTGCCTCACTCACACACGCGGGGGCACTCACCCGCAGTGCCTCATTCACACACGGCGTGCTGGGAAGCACGTACTCCGGCACAATCGCCACCACCCCATTCATACACGGGGTCGCTTCCACACACGGGGACGCACTCACACCTTGCACCACACACACCGGGACAACCACACTTTGGATTCGTGTCCCCACAAGGGTCTCTGGGGCCTCTATACCCCCCAAGCACTCCGTGCACTTGTCCACAGCACTCGTCCCCTCAACCTCGCAAAGCACGACCGAACTCATCTGGTCGTGACTCGCCTCAAGGGGGCATACTCCCTCCCCTCGTTCCTGGAGGAGGCCATCCAACTGCTCGCACCGGGCCTCCACCCAGTCCACCAGCTCACCCCCATTGTCCTCCACTACCTCCGTGTGTGTGTGTGTCGCTTACCCCGTCTTCATCGTGTAGTCTTCCCTCTATCGTTCCCCTCTCCCGTGTCTCTGCCAACTCAATCACCTCTTCACCCTTTACCTCCCTTGTCTCAACTATTATTTCCATCTCTTCCCTTATCTCCCTCGTGCACGTCTCCGTCACCCCAATTAGTTTGTCCCTCTCGGTTACCGTCACGACTCTCGCCCAACACGTTCCCCGAATTATTTTTTCACCCGCCTCCACCGCGGGCCCGACAGCCGTTGCACCCCCTCCCAGCTCGTTCGCTCCCACACGTGGATCGCCATTTTAAGCTCCCTGCTAACGGCCTTCATGCCCGCCTGCAGGCATCGGCCCATGTTCTGCGTCTCACCCCGCAGCTTTTTCGTTTCTTCCTTCATGTTTGTTTCCATTCCGTTCATTTGCTGTGCATTCGCATCCATCTTTTCGTTCATTTGTTTGTTCATTCCTTTCATTTCTGCCAGCATGGTGAATAGCTGGGCCATGTCGGGTGCGCTTGGGTGAGCCGTTTCGGCAGGGATCGGGGAAGGGTTTTGGTGGAGAGGGGGAGGGGAGGTGTCATACACCGCGGCCGCTGCCGCACCTATTTCGGGCTCTGGGTTCAGTTGGGCGAGTTCGTTTTCCTGTACAACCAACATTTCCTGCACGGGGATTTCATCCTGAGCCATGGATTCTACACTTTCTACATCCATTTCTAATACCCCCGGCTCCCGCTCGCCTTGAGACGCCATCTTGCTTCTCGTAAAGGGTTAATTTTAGCTCGCTCGTAATTTGGAGGGAATCGGGGGTCGCTCCTCTCACCCCTGGACCGATTCCCGTGAATTTAACTGGAGACAGGAGAGCCCGTTTTCCCGTTCTCCGATACCAGTGCCGCGAGGAGGGCGATGAGTTTATATCCCACTCTTGACACCAGTGTTGCGGATTCGCGCCCGCCGGCGTGCGAGCGGCCACGTAACTCGAATCGCGGCACGTCGCCCACCGGACGGACAATCCCGTCGTGACCCTCTCGGACTAACGCCGGGAACTAGTCACGGGTGGACCTTTCGGCCTCACCACGATCGTGCCAATCGGCCCCCCGCGTGGGATAGGGTTGCTCGCCAAATTCGACCTACCTAAGTACCCACACGGAGGGTAGACCGGGCGATCGCACCTCGCCGCAGGTCGACTTCGGACACGGGCCACTTTAAGCGACCCGTTCCGTACTATCGGGATAACCGAGCGGTGTTATCGTCGGCCTCGACGGTTCGATTAATTATCGGGCGTTTTAGCCCACGACCAACCCTTTACGTGAAGTAAGATGGAGATTCAATAGAGGAAAAGACGAAGCGAAGCGGGAAAACAGTTCAACATAAAGCACATTTATTTCACGATGAACGGAAAGCACACATATACAATTACACCAAAAGCACATGTAAAAGAAGAAGAAACACAATATTACACAAAAAGCAAATATAAAAGAAGAAGACAATGCAGAGCTATCCGACTACCGAGCACACGGCAACACTTATACAATTTTACTTCACAGACGGCGCCGACAACACATATACCCAAAGCAAAAGAAAAGGACCACCCTCAAGGATGAGGCGGGCCTGGGGCCGAGACCGCGTCGGGCCTACCCGTCTGGTGATGAGCCGCGAAATGGCGCTGGCGCCCCGACTCCGCGGGCCTCGCTGGGACTGCCTGGTATGGGGTGGGGACGGGGCCCCCTTGTCGCACTATCTCAGCGCGGGGGGAAACAGGAGGGGGTTGTTGATGCTCGGGGGAAAGGAGGATATCTCCGTCTCGGGTCCCGCGACGAGCGTCTCCACCACGACCTCGGTCGCGCCGCCGGCCTCTCCCTCCGCAGCTCCCCGAATCCGACGCGAGCACCCCCTCGACCGCCTTCGCCGCCGCCACCTCTCCACAGCTCCGTCCTCTTCACTCTGACTACTACCACTTCTTCCCAGCTCCACCGACCACCCAACCTCGAACTGCCTTGACTGACGAACGCAGCCGTTTATACCCCCCGTGGCCTCGCTCCTTCACCTTTGACCCTTTACCTCTGACCCTTCACCTCTAACTGGCTCCCCATTGGACCGAGGAAAAGTGGGCGTGAATGCTTTTTGATCCATGAATTTGCATTTAGCGACCACACTCCAACGTACCTGGAGGCGGGGCCAAATCGCCCCACGCTCACCGACAGGACGGAACAGAAGTGGGCGTGAGTCGTTTTTGATCAGTTTCCTTCGGAAAGGCCGGCGCTTTTGCACCCCCGCTCGGTGCGCGCCCTGCATGAGTCCAGTATCGGTGCCCACAAGTGTAGCGGGAATAGTGGTGATGCGATGGTTGCGAGGGCGAGTTGTGACGGTAAAGGTCGTGGCTGTTGTTGTGAAGCGGCGTTGCGGTTGGTGGTTGTTGTGTGATGGCTGTTGAGACGTGGTTGGTGGTGGTAGTAATGGCGGCTGGTCCAAAATAAAGAGGGTAAAAGAAAAACGGCTATCCTGAAGGGTCGCAGCCCGAGTGAATGACCTTTATTCCCTCTAAACAACGGGTTTGGGCCTAACTACACATATACTTACAGAGATATCTCACCTAAGGGACCTGAATGGTGGTTTGCGAATTTCGTCAACCACAACAATATATATATATATATATATATATAGAAATATATAAATATATATATATATATATATATATAAATATATATATATATATATATATATATATATACATACATATACATTTACATATATATAAATACATAACTATATATATATATATCGTGTTTGGACCTGTCACTCATTGGTGAGAATCACAATTTAAAATTTTCTCGGATTCAGCTGTTTAGCAAATTTTCATGAATTCTTCCTTGTAATACACTCAACCTGTCCACCATGTTTTGTGCAAATCCAACAACAACTTTTTAAGATATCATGTCATGTCGTTTTCAGCCCAACTTCTCAATGGTGAAGAATCACCTAAAATTTAAATAAATATCGTATCCGGATTCGGATTCTGATTTTCACCAAAACTGAATCTATTCGTGCTTGTTGCACACCATTCCACCAAAAATAAAAAATAAAAAAATTCCAAAATTATGCATTGCCATCCTTGACTGGTCACCTACATACACAAAACAATTCAGAAGAATTGTTTGAAAACTGTGGCCAAAAATCGTGCAAGAAACAAAAACAGACACACAAATGCTACAGACCAACATACTTGGCAAAAAATTTTTTTGCCAAGTAACTGCATCTACTCTGCTAATTTGAGAAATAAGCAAGAGAAGAGGCAGTTTCAGGCAATGCTTCGCCCTGCTTCCCAGCAGGCTTCCTAAATCCAAATGACCTGAGGAATCCCTCTGGGAAGCAGTAAAAACGTCGCCTGAGACTGGGTCTACTCGTGCTTATTACTTAAATTAGTGGAGTAGATCTCGTTTACTTTTGGGTTGGAAGTGCCTTTCTTCTTTTTAAAATGTAAAATCCCAACTGTCCCAATCTTATACTTACAAAATATATACATGTTATATTCCAGGGTTCGATTTCAGGTCTCAGTGTGTAATTTTCCCACAGATAAATATGAATTATTCCAATTCTGTTCATTCATACAATTGGCTTAGTGGTTAGGGTGGCGGCTTGGGATCCCAGGGTCCTGAGTTCAAGCCTCGTTGGCTGCTGAATTAACACCAGGGGGTTGACTCAGCCTGTCATCCTTCTGAGGTCGGCGAAATGAGTGCTAGTGTACTGGTCCCGGTGTATGCCCCGGTAAGAATAGGTGTACCATATCCCTGTGTGTCGTAAGAGGCGACCAGGGTTGGCGTCAGGAAGGGCATCCGGCCATAAAACATTGCCTCAAGAAAAAGCCAAACCCCTGCACAGCAGGGAAAAATGGCTGTAAAAACGGTCATTTTTTATTTTTTTTTGTTCATTCATACAATTGTACTTGTACACCCCCTGTGGTGTCTGAATAATAGCAGACATGGATTTGTCCCCCGGGTGGAAAGACCCTCTCGTGGACAAGCAGTCACTGCTCCTATGGTTGGTTGTGAGTATCCCAGAAGTGGTGGTAGATAAAGAGTGGCGTTTCTATATGTGGAAGAATTGCATGCTCAGCAGGAGTCGCCCAAATAGCTCAGATGGAAGAGTACTGGTATGGTTCAGCAGAGGCCTGGGTTCGATCCCCAATCTTGGCATGTAATTGTGCCACATATAACAGTGGCCTGCAAAAGTATTCACCCCCCCCTCAAAAGTTTACACATTTTGATGTCACCTGAACCTATTCCATGTTGACTTCAAATAAAACTAAATATAAAGAGTCTTCACAAACTACTCCAAAGTTATAAAGCTATAAAATGTGAATATATTCGATTAAAAGAGAAAATCGGATGCTTCTCAGTCACATAAGTATTCAAACCCTTTGCCGAATTAACCATAAATCACTTCAGGAATAAATTATTTGTTTGAAAGGTTACAAAGTTACATGCATGTGAAACATATTGCATGAATCAGTGGTTAAATCAAAAAAATAAGCTCTCCACTTATCTAATGAGTTTTAAGGGCAAATCACTTGGTCAACCAACAAGGCAAACATGAAGGCCAAGCAGCTTTACAAAGAAGTCAGACAAAGTGCCGGAGAAGCACCATTCAGGAGAGGGTTATCAGAAGATTTCAAAGTCATTCATTATCCCTTTGAGTATGGCGAAATCCATCATTAAGAAGTGGAAGACGCATCATACCACCCAGACTCTACCCAGTTCAGGTCGTCCATCTAAATTCAGCAGCAGAGAAAGCAGGAAACTGGTTTAGGATGTCACTGTAAATCCAACAATGACTTTGAAAGATCTGCAAGGCTCTATGTCTGACATGGGGGTCAGTGTTAATCAATCAATAATATTATGTTCCCTTCACAAAGTTGGCCTCTTTGGACAGGTGGCAAGAATGAAGCCATTTCTGAAAAAGACACACCTTAAAAGCGTTTATGGCATTTGCAAAAAAGCATCTTAATGATACTGCAGGCATGTAGAGAAAGGTTTTGTGGTTATACGGGACAAGCATTGAAATTTTTGGTCTAAATTCAAAGTGTTTTATCCAGTGCAAGCCTAACAATGCTCATCGCCCAGTCAACACCATACGTACTGTCAAGAATGGTGGTGGCAGCATCATGTTGTGGGTCTGCTTTCCATAAGCAGGGACTTGTAAGCTTGTCAGGATAGAAAGGACAATGAACGGTGCAAAGTACAGGAGAATCCTTTATGAAAACCCTCTTGTGTCAGCCATGAATCTGAAACTGGGTGGGAGACTCACATTTCAGCTGGGCAATGATCTGAAGCACAAAGCTTAAAGCCACACTGGAGTGGCTGAATAAGAAGAAATAAATTCTCTTGAGTGGCCCAGTCAAAGTCCTGACTTGAACCCAATTGATCATTTCTGGCGAGACTTGAAGATTGCAGTCCTTCAAAGATCCCCATCAAACCCAAAAATGAACCCAAAAATGAACCCAAAAATTGAACCCAAAATGGGCAAAGATTTCACCATCTCACTGTGCAAAGCTGCTTGAGACCTACCCCAAAAGACTCATAGCAGTCACTTTTGCAAAAGGAGCTTCCATCAAGTACTGAGCGGACCTAATGAGCGGATCTAATCACCTCATGAGCGGACCTAAATTTTGTAACCAGTGAATTTTGATTTGTGCAATCGGACCCCGACATTCGCGGTTCCGCTATTTGTGGACCCCTATTTGTGTCTTCGTGGTTAACAAAACGCGACCTGTTTCTACATTTCTGGCCCTGTTCTTGGCATATTCACGAGTTATTTTTGCAGGCACAAAAAGAATTACGACACCAGCCATGAATAATCACAGTTCTAAATCCATCTTCCATAAACCATGCATTAACAAAATACAGCTCGAACAAACCACCGACACCAGCCACACAAATAAACACAAAGCAGTTGCATATTCGCAGTTTTTTTTTGTGGGCACAAAAACCATCCCCCACCAGCCACGTGCATGACACGGTTCTTAAACCATCTTCCACGAATCAAGCAGAAACATAAAGCAGTTTTAACTGACCATATACCACCACCAGCACGAATAAACACAAAGCAGCCGTGGCTTTTATCGGGATTTTTGAGCTTACCTGATGAATCGTGACCCACCCAGAACTTATCCTCTTTTTTTTTTTCCATTGAAGCAATGCCCCAACATTCGCAGTTTCGACATTGGCGGAATTTTTCAGGAATGTATCCCAATGAATGTTAGGGTCTGACTGTCCCCATAAAATACAAAGTTGTAACACACACACACACACACACACACACACACACACACACACACACACACACACACACACACACACACACACACACACACACACACACACACACACACACACACACAGTTTGTGTCTCTTTTCTTTGGACAACTATTATTGAAAAAAAGATTTCGGGATGGTTTCACATGATCATTTCTTGTGACCGTCCCTACCTTGTTTAGATACTTTTTGGAGTATGTAAACATCCTTTTCCCTGCATCCTTTTAACGAGTCTGCACATGGTGCGAACTTTCACACCTTTGAGTAAGGTGGGAAGGAGCCATACCCAGTCCTGATCTGCACTCTAGCTACTTTTCTTCCTCTCTACATTTCTCCGGTTGTAATTCTGAAGGGCACCATGTCTCATGTGCAGATAATTAAGTAAGATTGTAGAAGGGGCTCATAAGTGTCAAAGGAAAAGGTTTTGCTCTGTGTCTGTATTCCATTTGCTGTACATACATACCAAATGAATTTCCCCCATTGTATGCTTGTCACGCCCTCACAAACACCCGGAATATGTGCTTTGCTGTTACTTGTGAATAAAACCTTTACTATATATACCTGCCACACAAATTTCCTCCAATATAAATAAACCCGCATGTTTTCTTCCAACCTGCTCATGGTGTCTTTTCCATATTGGTCAAACACAGAACACACGAGTGATAGCCAGGATGTTTTACCCCAACTGTTTTGCTCCCTTAAATAGCCAGTGCACTCTCTGCTCCGCTCGACAGTAATCCGAGTATGCAAGCCTCAGTTAGTTGGGCCACGTCAACCCCAGGTAAATGGTGGACAGAGGACAGAGGAACATGTCTGATTGACATGATTGCTTCACTACCCCTCCGGCCACAGAGTTATCCACAGCACGTCGGCCTGCAGGACAGGAGGTTGGTAGGAATTTGAGGAGTTTCTCATCGTGCGGACGAACCCAGAACCCTGGATCTGCAATAATATTTTATTTGTGGTAAGTGGATATTACTATCACGTAATAATATACTATTGCAGTGGAAATGGCTCCGAGGGGGTTAATAATGCTTCGTATAAAGCAGACATTTTCTTAAAATTGGTGATCTCTCTGTCTTCTTCCATCTCCTTTCTGGTCTTGCACTCTCTGCCATTTCAATGTTTTGTCCCCCCTAACCCCCTCCAGTGTTTGTACCCTCTACCCCCCACCCTAACACCGGGCACTACGGGATGTCCACCATCAACCCCTTTCTTGTGAACCTGCCAAATCCAGCATCACTGCTCACCTCCACTCATTTGTTCCTCTTTATTCCTGCCTGTGGAACCAACTTCAACACTCTCTTCAATCTCATTCGTCCCTCTAGGTATTCAAGGCTACTGTTCACCACCATCTCAAATCATCGCCATTCAAAACAATGGTCTTTTCTCCAACTGTTAAACCACCCCCAAACCCAGCCTCCCAAAATTTTGTCTCTGTACCTATCTTAGTCACCCCTTGCATCCCCCCCTCACCCCTCATCATTACACACATCCCTTGTTTGTCAGTCTCCCTCTATTTTCTCCCTTGGCCCTGCTGTTGGCATCTCCCCCTTCTTCTGCTGTTGCTTTTATGTTGCATCCTGATTGATCCGTTCGATGTTCTTGCTCTTCAACGAGCCTTGACGATGTCTACAAAAAAAAAAACACTTAATCAACCAATGGTCCGCCAAGAAAGAACTTCACACAACGGAGGATGCCCAGTCGGTGGCTGGTTTTGGAGGCCAACATTGAAATGTGGCTTGTCCAAGAAAGATCATGGCTGACAGTGAAACCCAGGAATTTGAATGACTAAACTTCCTCAAGAGTATTGCAAAGAAAGTTAAAAAGTAGGGCTTGCCAGACGGTCCTTTTGGAGAGACATAGCAATCGTGTGAGATTTGTCAGGATTAAAAGACATATTGCAAATGTTTGACCAGCTTGGAATTTTATCAAGGTCAGAAGAGACGGAAGAGGCTGCAGCCTGCCTGTATAAAGGAAAAGGGATACCAATGCAGAGGGTGAAATCATCAGCAAATAGATAAGGGGATTTTCCAGAGAGTCAGATAGATCATTGATGAAGATCAGGAATAGGACTGGGCCCAGAACACTACCTTGGGGAAGTCCAGCCTTGACAGGGAGAGGAGATGAAAGGATTCCATTCAGAGCCACATGTTGGCTGCAAGAGTAGATGAAGTCAGCAAGCCATGTGTGGAGTTGATCTTGGATGCCATAGACAGATAATTTGGAGAGAAAGGCAGGATGTCAGACCGTATCAAATTGCACGAAATATATCCAGTGAGGGCCCTGATCTCATGTCTGACATTGAGGGCCTCCATCCATTCTTGGGAGTGTGGCGGCAACACTTCCAAGGTGGAGTAACCTGGTCTAAATCCAAATTGGTGATCTTAGATGAGATTGTTGGACCAAAGGAAGGATTTCATATCAGTTGCGATGATTGATTCCATGACCTTGCTGATGATCGGAAGTAAGCTGATCAGTCAGTAGTGATGGGGATGCATTTTTGTACCTTTTTATGCAATACAATGATTTTGGCAGGTTTCCAAGCAGATCGAAGATAACCGAGGGTAAATTACAGGGTGAAAAGGACAGAGATAGGATGTGCAGGAGCAGCAGAGCAGGTTTTTAGGACAAGTGAGTTGATGCCGTCCGGTCCAGTTGCAGAGTCAGAGTCGAGGGTTGAAAGAACCTGAGTCAGAGTCAAGGGTTGAAAGCAGCAGTTGAGTATGACAGGGAAGGGTGGGTACTGAGAGTGAGGGGTTGGAAATACAAGATTTGGAAGCAACAAACAATTGAGACATTTGGCCTTCTCAGAAGAGGAGTCTGCTGTGGTGCCATTTGAAGAGAGGGAAGAGATGGAAGGTGAGCATACACCAGAGGACTGAGGTGGTTCGGTTTCTTCAGATTTTGGGATGAGGAAGGGGTTATCTTCTGTGAGCCACACATACAGTGTGTGTGTGTGTGTGTGTGTGTGTGTGTGTGTGTGTGTGTGTGTGTGTGTGTGTGTGTGTGTGTGTGTGTGTGTGTGTGTGTGTGTGTGTGTGTGTGTTGGCCCTTCTTTTATTTCTATACAATTCCATAACCCTGGATCAATTGCCCCCAAATTTTGTACACCACACTATTTTCACAAGACATCACAAGGAAGCTTTCATGGAGGCCATTTGGCCCAAAATTGCTGTGGTGCATTTCTACTTCATGATATGAGCACGCCACTTTTGCCTCTCTTTACCTCCACCACCAAAGGTGGAGAGAGGTTATGGTGTCACCCCTGTCTGTTTGTTTGTGTGTCTCTCTGTCTGTCGGTCTATGAGCAGGATATCTCAATAAGTTATGGACCGATTCAGACGAAACTTGTTGGACAGGTTGGGTGTATGACGCAGAAGAATTGATTCAATTTTGTTGAAGATCCAAATCCGGATCCAATAATTTTAAGTGATTCTTCACCATTGAGTGTTCGGGGAAAAACAATTTTTGTACGATATCTCAAAAAGTTGTGAACGGTGATGACAAAACGTGGTGGACGAGTTGGGTAGTTGACAAGAACAAGCCGATTAGATTTTGGTTCAGGTTTGGATGCAGATGCAATCTGTCATTGTGATACAAAACGTAAACTGTTCAGCCTGGTGGAGGTACGCACTCTCCCGAGTGCTGTTCCCATTAACTTTCCACCTAAAGTGGGTGGAGGTTGTTGTCACCAATGTCTGTCTGTCTGTGAACAGAATATCTCAAAAACTTGTTGACGGATTTGGCCGAAACTTGGTGGACACGTTGGGTGTGTGACATGGCAGAAATGATTCAATTTTGGTGAAGATCCGAATCCGGATACGTGAATTTTTAAAGCGATTCTGAGCCGATGAGTGATAGAGCTCAAAAAAAACAAAAAAAAAAACAATACCTCGCACCATATCTCAAAAAGTTACCGAGATCGATTCGATTTTGGTGAAGATCCGAATCTGGATAACATAAAAAAAAATTAATTCTTAAAGTGATTCTTCAGCATTGAGAGATGGGACCACAAACGACAATACGGCATGATATCTCAAAAAGTTGTGGATGGATTCGGTTAAAACTTGGTGGATCAGTTGGTCAAGTGACAACTTGTACCTTTTACCAAGACCAAACCGATTCGATGAACACGATCCTAGTATCAGTGGACTTCGCAGACACGACTTCTGTCTCCTTCATACAATGCGCTCTCAGGGCTGAGACCAAATGGTCAATTAGTCCACGAGTTCGTGGCCATCGCCATTAAACCAAACAATGGACTTAATCAATTTTCTAAATGTATCATAAAGATATCGGTAATAATGCATTATTCATATTAATCCCCTGGAAGCACTTCCACAAACTATTTTAATCGACATAAAGGCGTTCCATCACCTCGGCGGGCGACGTTTTGACGTGTCGGTGGAGCGATTCCTGTCATATACAAACGAGTCTCGGATTAACGCCATTAAATCAGATACCATGCAAGACATTCGCTTTACATCATCCCACGGTGCACTCGAACCCGGAGACCTGGCTGAACCTTTCTTTACGTCATCGTCATGGTGATCGACCTGCATTTCCGTCGCCTCGCTATTTCACCTGCCAACTGCCCCCCATCCCCTTCCACAACAAGAGGTGGTGCTTAGTTCCACGTGGGCCTTCGACCTGAGCAGAAGGTGTGCAGTTAAAAGGGCTTGCCACTGTCGCCTGGAAAACCTTATAAATTAAAACTAATTTGCACATTTATGTCAGACACCACGATTTATTTGTGAAAGTGCACCTCCGGATCATTTAAATTGTACCCGTAATCGGCAGATTAGCAAAGGCACTTGCTTTTCCGTCGCTAATTTCCCAAGAGTCAATGAGCCTTTCAGCAGTCGCTAAATGGCAAGACCGAGGACTCAGAACGGAGCCTAATCAGCGCGATGGGGCGAAAGGGGCGCCGGAGGCGGGCCGAGCCATGCCGGGCCAGACGGATCTGATATAGAGGGCAAGGCTGGGATGCGGAGGACGCAAGAGGGGAAGAGGGAGGGAAGCTAATCTAAGGGGGGCAGTAAAACTTTAGCACTATGATTACCTGTCGAGTGCCGTGATATATTCCTTCGCACTCCCCAATTTCAGTTACAAGATTGGAAAGATATAATCAAATCGATAAGCAAAATATTTCAATTTTGAAAAGCTCGTTTCAATTTCCCTTTGGTGCTCCCAAAAGAACCACTTTTCACGATTGCGCTTTACATTATAAACGCATGGAAAAATGCAGCTACAAATCTTGGTGAAAAGTAATACGTTCGGCCTGCTTCGCGTCCACGCCACTATGGATTCCACACCACCTGAGATGGTGTGGAAGTCGCAGGTTGTGATGCGAATGAAACAATTCCTTTCGGGATTTGTATACTCGTCTTTTTTAGATTTTACACCTCAAAATTATTCAAGATGAGATACTTTATGCTGCGTGTGAGGGATGTTCAAAAACTTATCGGAGCGAGATGCAGTACTCGCCATCGTACAATAAACGCCAACTTACTATTTTCCAGTATATCGGTATCTACAGTGTCCACAAATTGCCAATCCAAATTCAAACGGTAATAATTAAACTAGTAATAGGCATACGGAACCATCCTTGCCCATGTTGTGGAACGTTGGCAGGGGCCCTCACTTTTTCACCTTTATTCGATTTAAAATTTGTTTCCTCCGCAACCGCTTGACCGATTGATCCAAAACTGTCAACATCGGTGCACCTACTGATACAGATTTTTTTTTTTAAGTTACACGATGATTGGAATGAAAATTAGGCCAGCATTCCAAAAAGTCTGTTTTCTGTAGGCATGGGTTGCATGGTGTTTCACGTATCAGGAATAAACGGCCTCGACCTCGACCTCGCTCCGCTCGGTCAAATAAAACTGGAGAGTTCCTAGAACACCCGACCCTGCACAGTTCATAGAACACTTTGATTGGTCGAGATGATGTAAAAATCTGTAATATTTTGTCCAAGTACTGCTAAACTAAAGGTTTTTGAAAGTGCCAAAAAGGTGATTTGTGTTTGGCGTTGTTCATGTAGATAATTCCATTGAAATAAAACAAAGATTTTATTGTTGTGGGTTTTTTTTTTTTTGTATACCTTGGTCGAGGCTCGTATGTGAGCTAACACACAACTCACAGCAAGGAGGCATGAGACAAGAGGGGCGGGAGTGGAAGGGACAAAACAGTGGGGAACAGACACATTAGGTGAACTGTGGAAGGGAGAGGGATGGGGATGGGACGGGGAACATGGCGAAGAGAAGATGGACATTTCAGGGACTTTCAGGAAGGAAAGCAGAAGAAATGAAGGAAGTGGGCTTGGGTGGATTATCGGGGGTAGAAAAGATCGAGGATTTGGATGGGGGAAGATAAGAGGTGGTGGTGAACAGCTGTTTTGAAAGCCTGGAGGGAAGAATGGGAAAGAATAGAGTGAGGAAGTTTATTCCAAAGGCGGGAAAAAAGAGGAAAGAAAGAGTGAAGATGAGCAGTGATTCGTGATTTTGGTAGTTTTACCAGAAGGGGGTTGTTGGCGGACCTTGAGCGCCCTATGGAAATGTGGTGGGGACAAATCTCAGAGAGAGCAGGGGGGGCAAGGCTGGAGAGGAGTCGGTAGAAGACAGAAAGACCACCGACCAACCTGCAGTGATTGAGTGAGAGGCCCAAAGACTCAGCTTCATTGCGGGAGATGCCGATGATCTTAAATGCCCTGGTTTCGACAGCGTGAAGCCGAGAAAGGTGGGAGGCAGGAGCACCAGCCCAGAGGGGAGAGCAGTACTCCATCAGGCTACGGACAAAAGCTTTGTAAGTGGTCAGGAGCTCAAGAGGGCCGAGGAAGGACTTAGCACGACGGAGGATTCCCAGTCGGCGACTGGCTTTTGAGGCGAGATTGGAAATGTGACTTTCCCAGGAAAGGTCATGGCAGATAGTGAGACCTAGAAGCTTGAAAGAAAAGACTTCTTGCAGAAAAAATAATTCTCAGAAATTTACTTATTAACAGATTACATTAGTTATTCGTGACTATTGTTTGTGTCCTATATGGTGTCACTACAAACACGAAGTTTCGTGTTTAGAATGATTTTCAATTTTGTTTCACTGTCAGAAAGGCAGATAGACTGAAAAAATTCTCACTACTCTCTGCGGATGCGAGATCGGGACAAATTCAGAGTTAAAGTCCTGCGAAACGGCAGGTTCGTTTTCCGATTCATGGTCCTATTTGTGCTCAAAATATATCATTCAATTGAAATTAAGTTGTTCCTCGATCAGAAGCTGACATTTGTGGACAGACAGACAAACAAAAGTGAACCAGTTGCTTAACTACGCTCTTCACTTCGCATGTGCAGGGTAAGGAAATGGGATACAACAATGCGGTTTGTTGTATGTGAAAGAACATTTCTCAAAGTTTTATTATCAAGATCATCATCCGAATCTGAATGGCCTTCTGGGGACTGCGCTTGTTTGACTCACGAACGTGTACAACATCCTAACCACTTGTGCTTGACTGGGCGGCCCTTTCCCTCTGTTGGATGATATTGATCTCCACACACCTTTTTTGCAACTCACAAATCATATGTAACAAGACAAAAGAAACAGTCGAGAGGAGTGGGGGGGGAGGGGCACCAACAGCAGAGTTGAAGGAAAAGATAGAGGGAGACTTGGACAAACAATGGGTGTGGGGAGTAATTGGGGGCAGGAAAGAACAAATAGGGGTGGACAAGATCGATACAGAAGGAAACTCTCAGGAGGGAAAAACTGGAAATTTGGGAAGGAGGAGGGATTGGGGTGGAGTGGGGGTGGGGGCATGGGTTAGCGAAGGTAGAAAAGATCATCGTTTTGGATTGGGGAAGATCTGAGATGGTGGTGAACAGCTGTCTTGAAGACATGGAGGGAAAAATGAGAATAAAGAGAGTGTGGAAGATGGTTCCACAGGTGGGAAAAAAAAATGAGTGGGGGTGAGTGGCGATTCTGCATTTTGGGAGTTACAACAGAAGAAGGTTACTGGCAGACAGCATGCACTTGAAAAAACCTTAAAGGTTTGGGGGGGGGAGGGGGGGCAGAGCATGAAAACGGCAGAGGATGCAAGACCATAAAGGAAGCAGCGGAAGACAGAGTTACCACCGACCTGCATGCAATGTGAAACTGACAGGCCCAGAGACTCAGCTTAATCACAATAGACTCCAATAATCTTGAAACTCTTCATTTTCACAGTGTCAAGCTGAATAGTGATCATGATTTTGAAATGATTATCGGCACATATCCCAATTACAGGTCATTTCACCTCAATCTTAGGCTGGAACTAAAACATGCACGAAGGGAAATAACCATTCTAAGTTATACATTTTAAAGAAATCGTTGCAGCCTTTTCCAACTAAAGGCATGGAAGACCAGGCCAAAAAAACATGGCGGCTTCCAACCCCAGCGAGGTTACTGAGGAAACGCCTTTAGACTCTAGACAGCGAGGTGGCCGAGGATCGCTTGATTAAGGATATAATTAAATAAGGCAATTAATTATCTTCAAAAGGGGTGCTTTCAGTAACCCAAACACTCAATTTTCAGTCGTGCACTCCCGAGGACTTCCCTTGGAATGCAGGCAAAGTTTCAGGCTGCAAGGTTACATGGTTTTGGAGTTATGGGGGAAACACATACGTGTGTGTGTGTGTGTGTGTGTGTGTGTGTGTGTGTGTGTGTGTGTGTGTGTGTGTGTGTGTGTGTCAGTGTGTGTATATATAGTTGTTATGGAAATTACTTCTTGGGTTAATGATAAAGTTTTGTTTTCACTTTGCTCACTCATATTATCGAATATCGGATGCCTGTTCACCATAGCTACGAATTGCTGTCTACATCGCTTTTGTAAATGCTGTATAGGCCATTAGCCATGGCTCAGGAAGTGCCTGAAAATCAAGTTTCGTTCCACTCATCAGGGGGTGGGGGGGGGGGGTAGACAAAACCTTCATAATATGATAGTATATATCCAAATACATACGTATGCAAAAGTTCTCCACTCAAATGGCTGCAGTTATTGTGTATTTAAATCTTGAAAATCGATGCATTCCCTGCGCTCTCTCATTTGAATTTTCTCCACTCGGATCACGTGAAGGCCACGTGACGCCTCGACAACCAATAGATCGGCTGACATCACATGCAAATTACGTCAGACTGTCATGTGACCAGCTAAGTTGTCCAATATGGCAGCTTCCTGCAGGGAGGAAATCACCGGCAGCTGATCGGCGATTTATCGGTAATTTTTGATGAATATGGCCAGTGAGGACGCTTAGGATGGACACACACACATGTATGTATATATATATATATATATATATATATATATATATATATATATATATATACATATATATATATAT
>NC_140963.1:25018870-25028870 GCF_056783735.1 Eptatretus burgeri
GAACCCACCCTGGGAGGACTCCATTACACGATCTGAAATCTGCATATGGAGATACCAATCAACAATAACACACACACACACACACACACACACACACACACACACACACACACACACACACACACACACACACACACACACACACACACACACACACACACACACACACACACACACACACACACACACACACACACACACACACACACACACACACCGGCGCCAAATTCCATTGTGGTGCAGTTTATGTTCATACACACACGTGCAAATGTACACACAAGTGCAAATGTACACATGGATAAAGTAAATCAAAATGACAAACACGAAGATTTACCTTGAAACAGCATTCTTTGAAAGAGGATTGAAAGTGGGTAATTTGCAAAATTCAATTTAAAAATGTATCATTCCAGAAAACACAAAATGTAAATCTGTACTCCATGCCTTCACAGCGAGAACAAACAATAGTGGGGCAGATAACAGCAATTTTTGAGAGGAATCGTGCAAATGATGATACAAGCATCAAATTTGGCACATTTGTTCTGCAGGGGATTCTAATCAAATCTGCCTGATTGGCCATTTGAAAATCCAAATGTTGAAAAATTTGAAAAAAAATTAAATACTTCAAAAAAGTCAAGATCACAAATCAATGTTGGATGCTGGCTGAGATTGGTGAATGTTTGAGAAACATCATCAAAGACGTTCCAAGTCTGCCATGCAGTTTTCTTCCCTTTACCGTGGAAGGCAGACACGACGTCACATCCAGTGAACGCATGGAAGTATGGGATCCCTCGAGCTTTCTCAGGCCCTATTGCAGAAACTACCTCATGGACTGGAATCCATCATGCCTTGGCTCCTTGGCCAAAGGCAATCCACATGTTCTCAAGACCTAGTTCCTGTAAGGATGGCAGTACAGATATTGCTATGACAAGTACGTCCGTGTCATTAGCCTTAATGATAATGGACTTGCTCCCATCCATCGTTGCATCCCTGGCGTGGACAAATATTCGAGAATCAGCTTCTTCATGACAACATTGAGACACAGCATCCAGTGACTTCCTTGTGTTGCTAATGGCATCTTCTCCTTTTGTGACAATGACTGTGCTTGTCGTCTGTGCTTCGCACATCTTTTCCGCAAGGAAGTGAAACAGCTCAGTCTTGTTGCTGTCATCTCGAAGAAAGCTTCTCCGTTACTTGGGGTCTTACTGGTTCCGGTCACTCTACTTCTGATTCCTTGCCCCCTTTTCGACCTTGCCTCGGACTTCAGACTTAACTTCTTGTACACATCAAACACTACGTCCACCCTCTCGTACCTGGCACCATACGATTCCACCTTTGGGATGATGTCCTCTTTAGCATAGTCATCAAATATCTTTGAAGTGCATGGAGGTAGGGCATTGATAAGTGCTGAGCCATCAATGATGACTACATCTCCCCTTGGTTCTCTGTCTGGGATGTTCACTTGCGCTTCAAGAATTTCAGCCAGCTGTGACTTCAAATTTTTTTGAATGTTTTTTTTTTCTTCAAATTTTTCAAAATTTGGATTTTCAATCGTCCAATCGGGCATATTTGATCAGAAAGCCCTGCAGAACAGAAATGCCAAATTTGTTGCTTTTATCATAATTTGCACGATTTTTCTACTATCTACTACACAACATGGTGAACAACTGGTCGGATGGATCTTGTTGTTTTTTTTAATATGTATCGATGTTGAAGTGAGAGGTGGATAACAGTAGATCGCACAAAAAGGTTAAACAAAGTGATGTCCTGTAAAAATAAAATTTCACATTTTCAGTGGATGAGACACCTCCCGAGCCATCCACTGCACGGCACCGCGGTGTCCAACAAAGGCGGAAACGTACGTCTAATCGATGTGAGATTGAAAGCACGTGTACTTTTTTCCTGAAACGAACAACGAAGCAGCTTGGAGAGCGTTCACTAAGTGGCTTAAGCATTCAAACAAGCACTCTAATAAATCTGTTGATAAGAAACGGCTCGCTTGGCACGCGATTAGCAATCACTGAACCGTCATATTAAACATACATCTCCTGGAGACGCCCGAAATGTGAAGTATCTCCGAATTGGACAAATGAACACTTTTCTCGGAGTCGGAACTGCTTCTAAGTTCGATTCTGGAGCTTAAATTTTATAATTCTTCTTAGTTTAAGAAATACTCGTGGCGATCGCATGTGCGGAAATGAAATAAAACAACGAACGCTGATGTCTCCGGGTGTTTATAAGCATTGCAATGTACTCAGTGATTGGTAGCTCTGATGAACGGCTTGTTCCAAGTTACGGCTTGTTTCAAGTCAAGGTAAGTTTGAGCAGCAGGCCAAAAAACATGGCAGCTTCAGACCCCATCGAGGTTACCCAGGAAATGCCTAAAGACTCCAGAGAGCGAGGTGTCTGAGGATGCACATGATGAAGGATATAATCATCTTCAAAAGGGGTGTTTTAATTAACCCAAACACCCAATTTTCATTATTGCACTTCCTTGGAGCTTTCTTAGTCTGAATGCAAAGTTTCAGGTTGCTCGGTTTTTATAGTCTTGCAGTTATGGAGGAGACACACACACATTGCCTTTTATTGGTATATTGTTGCGGTTTTCGCGCCCGCCGGCGTGCGACGGCCACGTAACTCGAATCGCGGCACGTCGCCCACCGGACGGACAATCCAGTCGTGACCCTCTCGGACTAACGCCGGGAACCAGTCACGGGTGGACCTTTCGGTCTCACCGCGATCGAGCCAATCAGCCCCCGCGTGGGATAGGGTTGCTCGCCAAATTCGAACTACCTAAGTACCCACGCGGAGGGTAGACCGGGCGATCGCACCTCGCCGCAGGTCGACTTCGGACACGGGCCACTTAAGCGACCCGTTCCGTACTATCAGAATAACCGAGCGGTGTTATCGTCGACCTCGACGGTTCGATTAATTATCGGGCGTATTCAGCCCACTACCAACCCTTTACGTGAAGCAAGATGGGGATTCAATGGAGGAAAAGACGAAGCGAAGCGGGAGAACAGTTCAACAATAAAGCACATTTATTCGCGGCACACGGGAAGCACACAAATACAATTCCACCAAATGCACACAAAAAAAGAAAACACAATTCCATTTACACAAAAAGCAAATATAAAAGTGAAAACACAGTGCAGAGCTAATACCGACTACCGAGCACACGGCAACACTTATACAATTCTACTTCACAGACGGCGCCGACAACACATACCCAAAACCAAGGAAAAGAAATACCCCAAGAATGAGGCAGGCCTGAGGCCGAGACCGGGTCGGGCCTACCCGTCTGGTGATGAGACGCGGAGCGGCGATGGCCCCGCAACCCGCGGGCCTCGTGGACGGTGTCTGGTAGGGGGTGGGAACGGGGCCCCCTTGGTCGCACTATCTCAGCGCGGGGGGAAACAGGAGGGGGTTGCTGATGCTCGGGGTATAGAGGATCTTTATTATCCCTGGTGTGCGTCTCCACCTCGGCCAGGTCGCGCTGCCGGCCTCCCTCGGGCGTGCAGCTCCTGGCACCGACGCGAGCACCCCCTCGTCCGACTCTCTTCAGCTTCTCCAGCCACTGCAGGCTTCGGGCTCCAGACTTCCACACTCGTCCCCTCCGTTCCGACTCCTTCTCGTTCTCGTTCTCCTTTTGTTGTCGTTCTCGTTCTCGTTCTCCTTTTCGTTCTCGTTCTCCTTTTTGTTCTCGTTCTCGTTCTCGTTCTCCTTTTCGTTCTACTCTCTCTTTTTCGTTCTCGTTCTCCTTCTTGTTCTCGTTCTCGTTCTCGTTCTCCTTTTCGTTCTACTCTCTCTTTTTCGTTCTCGTTCTCCTTCCTGACTGACGAACACCGTCCTTTTATCCCCCCGTAACTTCGCCTTTGACCCCCTCCCTTTGACCTTTCACCTCGCTCCCCATTGGCCCGAGAAAAAGTGGGCGTGAAGGCTTTTTGATCCACAAATTTGCATATATCGATCGCCCTGGGGGCGGGGCCACCCGCCCCTCGCTCACCGATTGGACGGCAAAAAGTGGGCGTGTGTCGTTTTTGATCCGTTTTTGAAGCACAAAATCCGTGATTTTGTACACGCTGTTCAACGTGCGCCCTGCACGAGTCCAACACCGGTACCCACAGCGGGGCAAGAACGGTGGCAATGCTACGGTTGCGAGGTGTGACGGGAAGGTCGTGGCGGTTGTGGTGAAGCGGCGTTGTGGTTGGTGGTTGATGTTGTGGTTGTGATCATGGCGGTTGGTCCAAAATAAAGATAGTAAAAGAAAAACGGCTATCCTGAAGAGTCGCAGCTCGCATAAATGACATGTATTCCCACTAGACAACGGGTTTGGGCCTAACTACACATGCACTTACCGAGATACCTCACCTAAGGGACCTGAATGGTGGTTTGCGAATCTGGTAACCTCAACACTACCCCCTTCCCTTTTTACAGACTCGTCCCGAGTCGTCAAATTTTCGTGTGCCATCATGTGTAGTTTTCCCCTAGTACATTTTACCTACGGATCCCTGAGTGCGACATTCATGGTATTCGTGTCCCCAAAATAAATAACCTGAGGGCTGCGTAACTACCTAAACAAACTCACTCACACGGACGACTTAAATAAAATTGCCGGCGCTAAGACATACATGCCGGGGGCGCACTCATATGTACAGTACATCTTAACCTTAACTTACAAATTTTACACTAAACCATGGCCCAGGATCATTGACTCTGCAAAAAGAAAGCAGTTAGCAGGGAGCCAGGCTGCCCGCATGCAGTCTCTGGCTCAAACAATGCAGGTGACAGGGAACATGGCTGGCTGCTCACACGCAGTCCAAGGCCTTCCCTTTTGAACTGAACGCAGTGAACCACAACGGTGCATGGGCCGCACAACGCAGTCTCCGTGCCAGCTCAAGTGGCACACGCAATGAGCACAACGAATGGATGCATGAACACAAACACGGTGCACGGGCCGCCACTGCAGGCCCGTGTTGTAGCTGCCAACAGGGCAGTTCTTGCAGCTTGCAAACTGTTGCTTTCAGATCCTGGCGCACATGGAAACGAACAGGGGGGGGGCAAAGCAAAAATTGAACGGGGGCTGGTGAACAGGGGCAGTGGGCATGGCATGGCAAAGGCAGCAGGCAAACACAGCCCGCAGAAGAAGGCCGCTGCAGGCAAACACAGCCGGCAGATGAACTGGCCGGCACAGGCCTTGAAGAAAAACAGCCAGCAGATGAACTGGCCGGCACAGGCCTTGAAGCAAACACGGCCAGCCGATGGCACAGGCCTTGCAGCAAAACAACAGCTGCCGATGAAGTTGGCCGGCCTCCGCCTTGAAGCAAAACACGGCCAGCCGATGAAGTTGGCCAGCTCTTGCCGTTCAGTGGAGGTTGGTGGAGGGAGTGCGGTGGTGCTGGCCACTTGGAGGGCGGGCTCGGACCTACCTACCTGTCTCCCTCCCAACCTATCGCCTTTGCCTGTCACTGTACATACCCACTCCCTTAATTTGTCAAACCCCAATTTAGCCCCAACTTAATTTTTTTGTTGTTTTTATTTTTACTCCCCCACTATAAATCGTCCCCTAACCCCCTTTATCGTCCTTGTTCGGCTAACCTATCCTGTCACCTAGCCTACTCCCAACCCCTACGTTCCCTTCCCGGAGGGGAATAAGGGAGAGCTAACGTCCTGTGTCGAGGCCCAACGAAGCCTCAGAATGGCCTCCCCAGAGTTCGGCGATCTTACCCAAAGTGGGTCCAGCGGCCCACAACGAGAGCGAGGGGGTGGATGGTGCGGAGGGGTACATCTCCTAATCTACCCTAACCATTTAACAGTTAAACTACCCCGGGGCTTTCAACAAGCGCCTCTCGCTTAAACTATTGGTTCTAACAACCCAGATTCCCGTCGCCTGTGTTGGTGTCCTCACAATTTCGGGCCTCGCCCCCCAATTTTCTCTCCGTGCCCTCACACGGTCTCCTGGCTGGGACACGTGGCTCCCTTTGGCAGGCACGACCCTCTGCCGAATCTCCCGCTATGGCACCCCCGGGCACTACACTGCCTCCGAGCCTACCAGCTCCCTAACACCGGGGAGTGCCCCCATGGCACCTCCCCTGAAACGCACACGTGGCAGGCCGGCCTCCCGGGCCCCTTTCCGAGGGTCACCCGTGCCCACAACACGCCCCACGCGGCTAATGGCGCCCCGGGCCCCCGCACCAAGCAGGCGCACCCGTGCCCACTACTCTATCCCGGCCCCCATGGGCCCATGGCCTACCGCGGCCGACTAGCCTGGTGCCCGGGGTACCCACTCAGCGATACTCACCTTCGCAGCCACGCTCCCAAGCCCGTCAACAGGGCTCCTGCACCCCTCCAAATGGGTCTCGAGCCTACTTTCCCACCAACAACAAAACGACCTCCATTTTTCAATTTGACTAACCCAGCTAACTCACTCTACACTGACCCCGGGGTCCCTTGGGCGGGAGTCACTCCTCCCCCCAATCACTCATCGCACCATGCATTCCCCATTCACTCCACACACACAGACCCGCTGGCCTCACTCACTCAACATGTACACGTACTCACCTTACAACCCACAACTCTTCAACACACTCACCGCTGAACTCTGCCATCCTTCTATCTACATCCCCTAACTAACTCGTGCTCCCACGTCGTCCCTTAAACTATAGCACGTTCCTTTTAACACTACGTAGCTAAGCTACGTCCCCTCGACACATTCACTGTCTGTCACTGTCTCCAAAATAAATCATTTTATTTCCCAACCTAAAGCTCACTAAATCCCTCTACCTAATCCATTCCACGGACTCCATGAGGACTTACCCCTGCCCCATGAAGTCGGTCTAACTAAGCTAACCCTTCCCCCTAACTAGTTTCCATCCTGTGCCCAGGTAAGGGGGTCTTTCACCCCTTGCCCAGGAATCCTGTGTACCCGAAAGTGAGGCTTGTTCCTTTTTTATTTTTTTTTTCTTTACATGCGCTGCGCCAGCGCGGCAACTCAGAGCTCGCGCACTTTACACCTGCCCGTGACGTAATGCAGCTGCACGTGTTCCTCGTCCCTACTTGGACGGTACCATCCGGCAGAGATACCCCTCCTGCCGGATTCCAACCCCACGTGCAGCCATGACGTCACCGTGCGCATAAAAAAAACAAGCCCCACGTCTCGAGGGGTTCCCCACGCGAACACATGTGCTTTGCCCGTTGGAGCTTAACATACACGATCGCGTGGAGAACCCGTCCGGTCCAAATCCGTTATCCTGCCTAAACTTTGTCCGTCCGCGGGATCGGCAAATCCACCGCGTGCGTTTCCGGACCGGGACTTCACTCTCGCAAGCGAGCACGTGGTGGTCTCGTGCGTTGCACAGCACGAACCGCGTGCTCACTGCTGGGCGAACCCGGCACGGTCCCCGAAACAACTACAGCCGCTACTCGGCTTTCGTTCCTCCCATGTCTCCGTCGTCGCCTCCATTCAACCCACGCACACCTGCGTGTTACGACGCACACAGTCCACACCATCACATTCACACCGGGAGACGCGGCTGCGTGCTCCCGCATGCCAACCGACATCTCCCTCTCATACCGCTCTCTCACACACACGGTCTCCCTGGCACACAGCGACCTTGCACACGGCCGTTCACTCACGCATGCGGGGACACTCACCCGCGGTGCCTCATCCACACACCGTCCCTCACTCACACACGCGGGGGCACTAACCCGCGGTGCCTCACTCACACTCCGTGCCTCATCCACACACGCGGGGGCACTCACCCGCGGTACCTCACTCATACACACGGCGACACTCACACACGCGGTCTCTTCCACACACGGTGCCTCACCCACACACGCGGGGGCACTAACCCGCGGTGCCTCACTCACACTCCGTGCCTCATCCACACACGGCGTGCTGGGAAGCACGTACTCCGGCACCATCGCCACCACACCACTCACACGTGGTGCCTCACTCATACTGGCCGTTTCACTCACACACACGGCCTCTTCCACACACGGTTCCTCATCCACACACGGTGCCCCATCCACACCCGGCGTGCTGGGAAGCACGCACTCTGGCACCATCGCCACCACACCACTCACACACGGGGTCGCTTCCACACACGGGGTCGCTTCCACACACGGTGCCGCACTCACACCTTGCACCACACACACAGGGACAACCACACTGGGGATTCGTGTCCCCACAAGGGTCTCCGGGGCCTCTATACCCCCCAAGCTCTCCGTGCACCCGTCCACAGCACTCCTCCTCTCAACCTCGCAAAGCACGACCGAACTCACCTGGTCGTGACTCACCTCAAGGGGGCATACTCCCTCCCCTTGTTCCTGGAGGAGGCCATCCAGGTGCTCGCACCGGGTCCCTGCACGCTCCGCGAGCTCACCTCCATTATCCTCCACTACCTCCGTGTGTGTGTGCGCGTCACTTACCCCGTCTTCATCGTGTAGTCTTTCCTCTATTTTTTCTATCTCCCGTGTCTCTGCCAACTCTTCACCCTTTACCTCCCTTGTCTCCACTATTATTTCTGTTGTCGTCACCTCGTGTCTCGTCTCACACGTTTTGGTCTCCCCATTTAATTTTTCCCTTTCGGTCATCGTCACGACCCTCGCCCAACACGTTCCACGAATTATTTTTTCACCCGCCTCCACCGCGGGCCTGTCAGCCGTTGCACCCCCTTCCAGCTCGTTTGTTCCGACACGTGGAGTCGCCATTTTAAGTTCCCTGCTCACGGCCTTCATGCCCGCCTGCAGGCATCGGCCCATGTTCTGCGTCTCACCCCGGAACTTTTTCATCTCTTCCCTCATTTGCTGTGTATTCGCATCCATCGTCGTTTTCACTTCATTTGTATTTGTATCCATCTTTTCATCCATTTTTTGTGTATTCGCATCCATCTTTTCGTTCATGCCTTTCATTTCGTTCTTCATATTCGCATCCATCTTTTCGATCATTTGTTTGTTCATGCCTTTCATTTCGTTTTTCATTTCATTTGTCATTGCCGTTCATTGCCGCCAGCATGACGCATAGCTGGGCCATGTTGGATGCACTCAGCTGAGCCGTTTCGGCAAGGGTTGGGGAAGGGTCTTGGTGGAGAGGGGGGAGGTGTCATACACCGCGGCCGCTGCCGCACCCACCTCGGGCCCTGGGTTCAGTTGAGCGAGTCCGTGTTCCTGCACAATCAACATTTCCTGCTCGGGGATTCCATCCTGGACCATGGACTCTACATTATTACACATATACATTTCTAATACCCCCGGCTCCCGCTCGCCTTGAGACGCCATCTTGCTTCTCGTGAAGGGTTAATTTGCTCGCTCGTAATTTGGAGGGAATCGGGGGTCGCTTCTCTCACCCCTGGACCGATTCCCGTAAATTTAGCCGGAGACAGGAGAGCCCGTTTTCCTGTTCTCCGATACCAGTGCCGCGAGGAGGGCGATGAATTTGTATCGCACGACCTGACACCAGTGTTGCGGTTTTCGCGCCCGCCGGCGTGCGACGGCCACGTAACTCGAATCGCGGCACGTCGCCCACCGGATGGACAATCCAGTCGTGACCCTCTCGGACTAACGCCGGGAACCAGTCACGGGTGGACCTTTCGGTCTCACCGCGATCGAGCCAATCAGCCCCCGCGTGGGATAGGGTTGCTCGCCAAATTCGAACTACCTAAGTACCCACGCGGAGGGTAGACCGGGCGATCGCACCTCGCCGCAGGTCGACTTCGGACACGGGCCACTTAAGCGACCCGTTCCGTACTATCAGAATAACCGAGCGGTGTTATCGTCGACCTCGACGGTTCGATTAATTATCGGGCGTATTCAGCCCACTACCAACCCTTTACGTGAAGCAAGATGGGGATTCAATGGAGGAAAAGACGAAGCGAAGCGGGAGAACAGTTCAACAATAAAGCACATTTATTCGCGGCACACGGGAAGCACACAAATACAATTCCACCAAATGCACACAAAAAAAAAGAAAACACAATTCCATTTACACAAAAAGCAAATATAA
>NC_140963.1:25033870-25103870 GCF_056783735.1 Eptatretus burgeri
TTCATCAACTTTATATTGTTAAGTACATGTCCCTCTCTGTATAGGTATCCAGCTCACATTTAGCAAACCAGGCCATTTGCACTGATTGTGTTTCCTCAACATGCCGCTCTGTGAAGCGATTTTTATCGAAATTTTAAACTTTTTTTTGTTAACTCGTTTGCAGTTATTGGCTTCATATGATGCCAGAGTTGCAAGCTGCTCTATGCATCATTTGATGTCGTATTGCGTGCCTAAATTTCAAATATTTCACCACGCTAATACTCCGCCACCCACTCCCATCCTCCACCACGCACGCTTGTCTTGGTCAGTACCCACGTTATTACAGTCAACGGTAGTCACAGTTCTTCGCCTCCAAGCTCCCCGTGACTTTGGTGACTGCTCTTGGCATAAAATTATTTCGCAGTATTGCGTGCCTATTATTTCAAAAGAATTTGGTATGCACGTCGTCCAGCTCAGTGTGACCACTCCTTGGCTTTCTTCACAAGATCTTGGCTATTCTTTGCTCACCAAGGCGTCCTGCTTTTCTATTATCATCGCTTTTCCGAAACCTTGTGAATTCTTGGCTTTTTTTCATTGGCTCACCTTGGCATTTATGAAAATGAGGAGTGGTCACACTGGTCCACCTACCTCCTCCCAATCTCCACCACTCACGGCCGTGTTCCTTAGTGCTCATGCAGTCACGGCGGATGATAGACGTGCGTCTGCGTCTCTTTATCTCCCCATGGAGGCCAGATGGTGAGATGTGGCGACTCTTGGGGTCCTGTTGTCTATCAATTTTTTTTTCAGTTGTTCCTAAAATACTCATGCATGACCCCAATTGCCCGAGATATGAATGTTAATGGGGATGGAGAGCAAATAGATAAACTTTTACGCAAGGACGATTTTAAGGGGTGGTGTCCACAGAATGTAGCTTTTACTTGTCTAAAAAGTCTATGGTTGCGAGGCCCGCAAGGTGCTCGGGAATTTTGGTTCTGGCCCACTCTCGTCTTTAAGCTGTCTAGCCTGGGTTGAAATCCCGACTCAGCCGTAAACTGCCATTCTGGTGTTTAACAGGCAAGGTGAATTGTCAATGTGAGCGCCGTCCCTCGGATGGACGTTAAACTGGGCATCCCGTCTACTGGAATTAGTTGGCGGACGTCAAATATCCCACGGTGTCCTTCACGAAGAGTAGGCGAGCTATCTCCAGCACCATGAACAAATTATAGATTCCTGTCCCAACTACTACTCAGAGAGGGATGGCAAATGGCCAAGTACAAGTATTTGATTATAACATCTGATGAAAATATCTCATCTTACAAATAGCTTTGGAATATTCTGATTTATTTAAAGGTTCATGATTGAACCAGACATATGAACTCAAAAACCCACCTCTCTCTATAAGACGGTAAGTACATATGTAGCATGGATGAATAGCAAGACAGTGAAACGCCATTGAGGTTCCACATCGTCGGATGACCAAAAATATCTCGATGGATTCCAAAAAACGAATATCCTTCTGTTGAACCTCTGAATATAACTCGACACAAAGGAGTAATTTTTGTTATTGAGCGGGTTGCTTTCAAGGTTATCGTTATTGTTCTTTACCGTTATTGAGGTTATCATTGCTTTCAAGGTTATCGTTATTGAGGTTATCATTGCTTTCAAGGTTATCGTTATTGTTCTTTATCGTTATTGAGGTTATCATTGCTTTCAAGGTTATCGTTATTGTTCTTTATCGTTATTGAGGTTATCATTGCTTTCAAGGTTATCGTTATTGTTCTTTATCGTTATTGACGTTATCATTGCTTTCAAGGTTATCGTTATTGTTCTTTACCGTTATAGAGGTGATCATTGCTTTCAAGGTTATCGTTATTGAGGTTATCATTGCTTTCAAGGTTATCGTTCTTTATCGTTATTGAGGTTATCATTGCTTTCAAGGTTATCGTTATTGTTCTTTATCGCTATTGAGGTTATCGTTATTGTTCTTTATCGTTATTGAGGTTATCATTACTTTCAAGGTTATCGTTATTGCTCTTTATCGTTATTGAGGTTATCATTGCTTTCAAGGTTATCGTTATTGTTCTTTACCGTTATTGAGGTTATCATTGCTTTCAAGGTTATCGTTATTGTTCTTTATCGTTATTGAGGTTATCGTTGCTTTCAAGGTTATCGTTATTGTTCTTTATCGTTATTGAGGTTATTCAGGTTATCATTGCTTTCAAGGTTATCGTTATTGTTCTTTATCGTTATTGAGGTTATTCAGGTTATCATTATTGTTCTTTACAATCATTTCGAAAAAGCGTCGGCCGTATTAATTCAACGGTTCACGAAATACAAAATGTTGTTTCAGCCCAACTCATCGAGGAATTGCGAAGACCCCGATTGCGTCACTCGCTCTACCAGCCAATGGTGAGGCAGGATATCACGAGGGGCGTGTCCAATGCGCGGAACGCCCCCTTTAGCCGAAGGCGTACTTCATGTGCCGGTCGGACCATTTTAACACTGTCGAAACGAGCAACGACAGTTGCAGGACGTTCGCTCGCATGGACGGCTCGTGTAACTTCCACATCGACGCGCTGTTACGGGACGAACGGCCCAAACGGCGGAGCCTCTCCGATGAGCACGTCATGAGTCCCGGAGCACGATGCCCAACGCGAGACTCGTGTGCAGCCGACTCGGCGCAACCGACGACCAGTTTAACAGCGAGTCCAGGGATGGTCCGAGTCAAAGTTGATCCGCCATCGCCGCCCAGGCTCCCCCTGGCACACGCCGCCATTCAGCGGGGCGGTCTCGTCCCGAAACCCGGGCTGCTGCACACGTCGTCCTGCGCCACCCTGCCGACGGCGATGGCCTTTTACGGCTCGCCCGTTTACGGCTACGCCGCGAGCTCGCAGCTACCGTACGCCGCGTTACCGGCACTCCCGAACGTGCACCTGGACGCGCTCAAGGCACCTGCAGGCGGCTTGTCGCTCGAGCAGTGGTTGCGCGCTTCAATGGCGGGGGTCATGCTACCGCGTGGACCAGACTACTCTCGTGAGTACCCTTGCCATGCTCGCAGCACGGCGGAAATGAGCCTTTCGTACAGTCAGTCTCGTACGCTGTCGTACAATAAGTGAACAGCAACGTTCACTTCATCATTCCGATCCACGAATGGTCCATTTCCCCCAAAATGATTTGTGTGCATTTACGTTTAAACGTCTACCTTTACCGTCATACCTTCGGAATCTTGGTCTCATGATGTGTTTGCTTGACATTGGCACATTTGCCTTCATACAAATATGGTATGTGTGTGTGTGTGTGTGTGTGTGTGTGTGTGTGTGTGTGTGTGTGTGTGTGTGTGTGTGTGTGTGTGTGTGTGTGTGTGTGTGTGTGTGTGATTTGGTACCGCAGTGAAAGCCCAGCACGTTTACCTGTGATGTGAATCAATGACTGAACCCTACGATAAACGTTACATGAATGATGAGGGAAATAGTGGGGCAACTTAGCATAACAATTGTGCATTTTGTGAGGAAAGCAGCAAATTTAGCACACTAGTAGCCTATCATAATATGAACAGATTTGGATATTGGGCCATCTCAAAATTTTTGATGGCAGTGAAAAATGGCTGCCACAGCCATCAGCGGCTGAATTTGAGATGGCCCAATATCCAAATCTGTTCATAATATGATAGGCTACTAGTGTGCCAAATTTGGTGCTTTCCTCACAAAATGCACAATTGTTATGCTATATTTAGCTAAGTTGCCCAACTAAAAGTTTTTTTTTTTCATTTTAACTTCGGTATTTCCACAACGTCTTTATGAAAACGTGTCAAACAAACTTACTCGGTAAATTGTGCAGCATTTGAATCGTTTCTGATATTCTATATGACTGGCATGATATCCTTTAGGTATTGGTATTGGACTGGCCTTTGAGTTGCCTGTAGTCTGGGTTCGAATCCCGACGGAGGCATAAACTGTCACCCTGGTGTTCTGCACACAGGAGCAGGGCGACACATCGTTGTCTGCTCCGTTCAGCCCGAGGAGCCGTATTTCCAGCATTGGCTGTCGGTGAACGTCATATAATCGCACAGCATCTTATGTGAAGAGCAGGCGAGTTATCACTGGCACCCTGAACAAATTGCTGGCCAGCCTGCTTGTGACAGACTGAGACAGAAGTTCCGCCCCTTACCCCGGCCAACCCCACAGATACGTGAGAATAATTGGTCGCAAATAAGCCAGACAATAATATACCCCCCCCCCCATTGTAAACAACACAATGTGTGAAGTAACGTCTCTCAAATACGCATGTTACGTGGGAGAGCATCTTTCATGAAATGCACCAGACGTATTTGTTATGCAACATATTTTTACAGGGTGCATGGAGGATTTTAAATACATTGCACTAAACTATTACAAAACCTTTTTGTCATCACTCACACACACACACACACACACACACACACACACCTTACTCGAGGTGATCAATCAAAGTAGACCAACAGTCTCCTGTGAAAAATCGCACCGAAAATGACGAAACCGTTATCTTTCTCGATTGAAATTGAGCATTTTGCTGATTTTTCTATGTTACCGGTTTTATACGGTGTTAGCCTTTTTATTTTTTTGTAACCAAATAGTTAGTTTATCTTATTTTGTCTTTCGATACGTGTGCATGTATGTGTATATATATTACACTGTATATGCTATTTCGAGATCAGAGCAGGACTTCTCAACCTCTTTATTTATTTTGAGTTTGATCGATCCTCAAGGAACACTTAACAATTTTTTTACCATATCAATGTGTATTATAGTTTTGTCACCCACGAGCCATTGGAAGCAGTGTGACCACTCCTCATTTTCATAAATGCCAAGGTGAGCCAATGAAAAAAGCCAAGAATTCACAAGGTTTCGGAAAAGCGATGATAATAGAAAACCTATATGCCAAGAAAACCTCTAGAAAACCAAGACTCCAAGGTGAACAACGAATTGCCAAGATCTTGTGAAAAAGCCAAGGAGTGGTCACACTGATTGGAAGGAAGGGTTAAAAAAAAAATTACCTTTTCCCACCGAGTTGAGTAAATTCGAACAAACATAAAGGCATTTAAAATAGTTTAAACATTTTGAGTGGTTTACAAAAAATTTCAACCAATGATTAAAAAAAAAAATTAGAGTGAAGTTTTATTATGAAAAAAAATCCTGATTACTGATTCAGCCTAAAAAGGAGATTATAAACTTCATGTTTTTCAAAACACTTCCCTCAAATATGTCATTGAAGATCACAGGGCAGTGAAATAAATTATTCAAAACTGTTCCCCTGAAGCAATAAGGTGGTAAACTGAAGGCCCAAACTTTCATTTGGTACAAATTAAAAACTTGTGCCGGTCTTGAGGAACGGAGGCGCTTAATGTTTGACTCTGCTAGAAAGAGCTGCACAAACTTCCTGGTCTTGGACCTTTAGACATGACCTCTTGTTGTTCTTGATAGGTGACAATGTTGAGAAGCTCACTTCACAACGGTATGTTGTTGAAAACAGTTGCAACACAACAAACGAACAGATGAATGCACATATGCCTTTGTCTTTTGCCATCATAATAGAATGCCATCATTATAATTACCTCTGCCACCAAAGGTGGATGGAGATTATATTTTTATCTGTCTGTCTATGTGCCTATCTGTTTGTGAACGTGATGTCTCAAAACGTTTTGGACGGATTCAGACGAAATTTGGTGGAGAGGTTGTGTGTGTGTGACGAGGACGAATTTATTTGATTTTGGTGAAGGTCCGAATCTGGATCCGGATTCAAGAATTTAAATGATCCTTCACCATTGAGTGATAAGCCAAAACCGATATATAACACGATACCTCAAAAAGTTAATGACAGATTCAGATGAAACTTGGTGGAGAGGTTGGGTGTATAACAAGAACAAATGGATTCGATTTTGGTTATGGTTCGGATCTGGATACAGTATTTTAAATTTTTTAAAGTTATTCTTGCCCATTCAGAGTTTGACCTGAACATGATATGTATCATTATTTTTCAAAAGCTTGTGGACAGATTATGACAAAACTTGAAGAATAAGTTGGGAATGTGACAGAACAAGCCGATTAGATTTTCGTTCCGGTCCGGATTCAGATCCAGTCTATTAGTGAGATACAAAACGTAAACTGGTCAGCTTGGTGAAGGTATGCACTCTCCTGAGTAACATTTTCATTACTAAATATATCATCATTCAGTTTAGAATATAACAGTAGCTTTAAATTGATAAAACACAGTGATGTTTATTTTCCTCTCATTACAGAAGTCCCCCTGCACGTTAGGGACTTTATCACGGCGCATCAGTTGTCAAGCACTAGATTACAGAACAAAATTGATTTTCTTTTGAAAGAAGTGGGATTTTTAACGGATTTGCTCACGGTCTGATATAACTCAATTCTTTTAATAGGATAATAAATTCAAAATCATTATTGCATCTCGTTTTGAGATAGATCGATAATTCAAGATTATTTATATTACAATTTGATACCTCTTGCTAAGACTATGCATGACGGACGTTTAGAATTTTTTTTGCGACCGAGATATGGTGGTACGAGAGACACCAAGGTGTTTCTTTTTCTCCTTAATCTTTCAATGCATAAAGTAATATTAACTTTTCTAACTATTTTTATAAAATCATTCATCGAAAAATATATGTTGGCATTTCTGAGATTATAATGTATCTTGTTCCGAGCACTTTTTTTTTCATGCCGCGTGCCATTAGGTCGATGCATGATGAGTGATGTTTGCAATTTTTAACCTTTACTTGCCGTTTATTTCTTTTCGCTGAAAATCTGTTAAACGTTTTCCTGCCATGTTGATGCTCCGTACCAATGTACAATCGGTGATGACGTTCCTTGTCATGTGCCACACAGCGCAAGTCTCGGCCAGCCTTTTGGGGAAATGCCGGAGGCCACGCACCGCCTTCACTTCACAACAGCTCCTCGAATTAGAACACCAGTTTAAGCTGAATAAGTACTTGTCACGTCCGAAGCGCTTTGAGGTGGCAACTTCTCTGATGCTCACTGAAACGCAGGTGAGATTCAGTTTGATTGATCCAATCATAACTGCATATCACCTGACCTTTTATTTTTCTGCCTCTCATCATAGTTTTGTGGCATATCCGTGGTCTGCAATGGTAGTATTGCCTTTGATGACGACATTAACTTCGGCCCAGCTATAAATTTTATCCTGGTGTTTTGTACGTATGGTGTGTCATCAGTATGTGTGCTGTCCCTCGGTGGGATGTCAAACTGGGTGTCCCTATGCCAGCAGTAGTTATTGGATGTGAAAGATCCCATGTTGTCCTTCGTGAGGCATAGGGAAGCTATCGCCGGCATTCTGGACAAATTTCAAATTCCTACCCTAACCTACAGAGGGTAACTGCATCAGTGGCATAGCTGACTGCAGCCACGTGTTGCCTACAACAGAATAATAATAAGAAAAAGAATGATATTACAAAACCAGAACTGCACTTGGTAGAGCACATACCTCCACCAAGCTGAACAGTTTCCGTTTTGTATCTCACTGATGGTCACCAAAATCAAATCGACTTTTTTCCTTGTAATCACCCTACATGTCCACCAAGTTTCATCCAAATCGGTCTACAACGTTTTAAAATATTATATATATATATATATATAATCTAGTTTTTGGCCCTATCTCTGAATGGTGAAAGATCACTTAAAAAGAATAAAATTCTCGGATCCAGATCTTCATCAAAATCTAATCGATTTGTCCTCGCCACAAATCCAACCTGTCCACCAACTTTTGTCTGAATCTGTCAGTAACTTTGAGATATCCTGCTGACAGACAAACAAGGGTGAAAAAATAACCTCCATCCACCTTCGGTGGTGAAGGTAATGACAGGCATTTTGATGGCTCCTCTGAATGAAACCTATATGCATTATACTCTGATGCACTGCATCTGGCCCGAGGTACAAGTAGTTATTACCCCGCGCATGTGAAGCGAAAAGTGGGGTTAAGAAATTGGTTCGTCTGTCTGTCTGTCCACAAACGTCAGTTTCTTATCATGGAACAACTGAATTTAAATTGAATGTTATATGTTGAACATGAATCTGAAAACAAACCTACCCTTTAACGGTACTTCGTCTCTGAATTTGGCCTGATCACACATGCGCAGGGATGAGTGAGATAAAAAAAAAATTTTTACTCTGTTTGTCTGCCTGGCAGTCAGACAAAATTGAAAATAATTCCAAACAGGAAACACTGTTTCATTATAGGACACAAACAACAGGCACGAATAACTAATCTAACACATTAGATAGGGTGGTGTAATAGACACTGCATCAAGAGTGGTAAATTCCCCAAAAAATAAAAAAAAATTTTGTACGACCTTTACAATCTTTATTTTATAATTGAATTCCATTACCTGAACACTGTGGAACACAAATTACATTCTTGTCAATTCCAAGAACCTCCATTTTTGCACTACTTGGACATGTTTAACATGGTTGTGCGTAAGGGTCGTGTATAAGACTGCTTCAATAGTGCTAAACTTCTGGAATTTTAAAAAAAGATTTAAAAAAATCATGATTTCATTTCAATTGAAGTATAGACTTGAACACTGCATGGGGTGACGTGTTGTATGAACTCTCTAGTTTAGTTGGTGATGCAATGTACAGCACCAGACAATTCATATCCATGCAAGGATTCTGCCATGGATGTTTTACAAACACAACAACAACAACCCATTGTTTATGAGATAATGCGATGGCAGGATACCGGAGTTCTTGTGTGTTCACCTCTATAGTTTGATTCGAAATGGAACAAGATCCGATGATATACTGTTTTCCAAGTGCTTCGCAGGCAGAGAATTTAATTGAGTGCAATGTCCTTCAGAGAGCCACCCGTTTGTTAGCATTCACTTATATACATCCAATGACCATCACGTAACCTGAGAAATGAGTAGGTCATTATGTTTCTACTCTAGGTGACTTCGACTTAAATTCCTGCTTATAAGATCAAGTTCATATGCATGCAGGGATGCTATCACGGAAGTTTAAGAAACACAACAACAACCCTTCGAGTTTTGAGATGACGCAATGGCAGGATAGCGGAACTCTCATATGTTCACCTCTGTAGTTGTATTGTCTGAGTTCAATTCTAAGCATAATAAGATCCAATGATAAACTGTCTTCCAAGTCTCATCAGTGTTATTTCAGTCGTGATGCAACCAGCAGACCGATTTAGTTATTGAATCCTGCTAAATAGATTTTCGTCGATCATCGATGGCCATATTCATGTGCTCGAGTATCCGTATTAAATATTTTAACCTTTATCAATGATTATTTTCACTTGTGTAACTGAAATTATTACTTATTTGTACATATTTTGAAAAATGATCTCGATAGTCGTCAAAAGTGTAAAAAAAAAAAAAAAAATTCGGCCTCATCTGCAGTTGTACTTTTTGTCAAAAATGGGAAATCATTGAATCGTAATTGAAGTGCCTGAAGTTCAATGCAGACCTGAATGGTAAACAGCTTGATACTCAGGTTTTAAGAGCAAGTTTAATATTTTTTGGACATAATCAAAGCATTCTGTTAGGTCCTTGCTTCAGCAGGCGTTTTATCCTGGGAAAAGGAGTCTCAGAAAATCTGACAATCACAGCTAAGTGTATGTATGTTGTGTTGTTCGTCTTTCGGCTGCTCCCGTTAGGGGTCGCCACAGCGGATCATCTGTTATGATCGCATACTGATTTGGCACAGGTTTTATGCCGGATGCCCTTCCTGACGCAACCCTGGTCGCCTCTTACGACACAGGGATAAGGATTGGGTTTCGCCATGATTCCGGGCTGCCCTACACCCTCTCATAGCGCGGCCCAGTGCAGAGCTCCCGTCCTCAAGCGATCCTCCAACCCAAGCCTCCGAGTAGCCGGATTACAGGCGCACGCCACTACGCCCAGTTAGCTAAGTGTATGTATGTATGTATGCACCTTTAAAAGCTCCTGAGTAAAGTGCAGAGATTACAGGTGAATACTACCTCCAGTTGATTCACCAGACAGCAAAAATACCATTCCTAAAATCTGCTATCTTGGTCTCAAAGATCTGCTTCAGGACCATCATGTGACTTACTTAAACTATCAATCATGTTATGAGATTGGATGTGGGGGGTGATGTATTTATAACCTTGCTTGTGGAATGTGTGGCGATATAGAAAATTATACACGATGAATTACTTGAGTGCAGGGGACATTCCAGGATTAAACACGAAGATTACATGGACGGCACTTGGTAGAGCGCAGACCACCACCAAGCTGAACAGTTTACATGTTGTATCCCACTGATGGGCCGGATTTGCATCCAAATCTAAACCAAAATCTAATCGGCTTGTTCTTGTCATCTAACCAACTCCTCCACCAAGTTTTTGTCATAATCCGTCCACACTTTTTGAGATATCGTGCTATATATCTTTTTTGGCCTCATCCCTCAAGGGTGAAGAATGACTTAAAAATTCTCTTATCCAGAAAAGCATCTTCACCAATATCTAATCAATTCTACCTTGTCACACACTCAACCTGTCCACCAAGTTTCGTCCGAATCCGTCCATAACTTTTTGAGATGTCCTGCTCACAGACAAACAAACAAACAGACAGGGGTGAAAACATAACCTCCGTCCACCTTTGATGGCAGAGTTCATTAAACTTGTTAAACTTGTAATTGTTGCCATGGATTTGCAGTAATTATTTGGGCTCGTTTGGGCAGTCATTCCTCAAGTTGTCCTATCCATTTTGCCTCTTTGTGTACATTGCAGTTTGAGGGAATAAAATTGGTCGTAACGACAGGTGATGATCATTAATTACTTATGACCATCTCCATAAGTAAACCTAACCACACACCATTCACATTGTTAAAATCTTACCTCGGTGCCAAATGAGAAGCACACGTATAGCCAGATAAAATTAAATTTAACAGTGAAAACGAATGCACTTACAGCTGGAACTCTGCTGCTGGAGAACGGCTTTTGATTCTCCCCTTTCCATGGAAGACACGCAGCTTCGGTTCCCTAGCATTTGTCTGTGCTGAAGGCTGCCATGAGCTGGGGGGGTTTGGCCTAACCCAGAGACCCAATTGACTTTCTCTGTGAAAGATGCATTGTTGCTCCGAAGGCCGAAAACCCTTCCTACTGTGATGTAATGGCAACTATTATAAACTGAGGTTTATTGATTGCAATTTCTATCTGCAAGTTTGCTAAAACACTTTTTCAACCTCACAACATGGATGTGCATGGAAGAACAAATTGAGCCTTACAAAAATTAATTAATTATATTTCAACTAAATATACCTTTACAACAGCAATTCATGCAGAATATCATTCAATGTACACACTTGGACTTAAGTGCTGCAAACTAACATGGTTTACATTGTAGAACAGGCATGCACAGATTAGAATCCATAATAAACAAAGCTTACCTTTATTCTGTCATTGGTCCCCAATGTGCGGCCCGCGGAGCCCTATACGGCCCGCGGAGCCCTATACTGTCGTCCGCGAGGACTTTCCAATCAAAACACATTTCCATGTAGCATTTTAAAGGGGTTTACACAATGCCACTGCCGCTTACCGCCGGGAGGAATCAAATCAATTTGATTTTACCTTCCGGCATCTTGCGGCAGTATTTAAAACTAATTACACTCCGAACGGAAATTTGTTCAGAATTTGTGCGTGAACAATCGATCGATCGAATACAACAATACATATAAAATTTATTAATTTAAAAAAAAACAATACTCCAATAAACCCCAAACATTGTATCGATTTCTCAACACAAACGTTGTGTGACGGTATCAAGTTTCTCAATAAAATGCATCAATTTTTTTCTGGCTCCCAACATCTTTGGGAGTAGTGAATGTGGCCTGTGGGATCAAAAGGTTGGGGATCACAGTTCTATGTGGAGGCAAAATATATGACATTAAAACACAAAAGACAAATGGACAGCATTTGGAGCTCCCTCCTTTCTGTTATTAACTTTGATCTCGATGGACAGTTTCTGAGCTTCTCAATCAGCGCTAGCAGTCGGAGAGGACAAAAGATGAGGTAAAATGCAGCTCATGGTTTCTCCAGTTAAATATACCAAAATGCTTGTTGCTGCTTGGGCTTGACCACCAGCATGTAGGAGCACGGATTCACAGTCTTGCAGGACATGCAACACAACAGAAGCTTTACACAGAGCACAGCCTCAATCAAACAGTCTTTCCAGCTGCACCTGCTCTTTGGTTCGTTTGTTCTTGTTCTCTAGCACCTTCCACACCATTGCAATGCCCCCAACCCCTGTCTCTCCCCACCTATCTTGTGACTATGACATCATCAGATGGTTCAAGGGAATGGCACAGATGCTAGAGAGTGACTTCATATCTATGACTTTTTCATGAGTTGCCACCAGTTTTGTTTCATGGTAATGTTTGCACAGCAGTCTCAAAACAAGGATTCAACTTGTTGTGATCCCAAATGGTTACAGAATGTAAATCGATATTTCATTTCATGAAATGCACTTTTAGATGCAAACAATAGATAACGATCATTGAGATAAAATAAGCATACTCTGATGTCATCTGCAAACACATGAATGAAGTAAGTTAGGCTAAATTCCATAACGTACATTCCGCAAACATAATCAACATAATAAATCCTATCACACCCATAATATATACCCACTCACTTATAATATGCTGCAAACAAGGACGAAAAAAATATATATACCCTGAAAGCCAGGTTGGGCCCCCAAATTGACTACCACTGCTAAAGCCAACCAGAAAATGAATCTGCTAGACAAGTCCATGCTACAGCACATAGAGGCATGGGTAAAGGGATACAAAAGAGCACAGAGGCACAGCAGCAACCTGGGTTAAGGCTCCTTGAAACTGGCCAAGATTAGGGGTGTGGTTCAGTGAAGCTCAGTGAAATCTGGGTGAGCTGTGACCCACAAGCTGGTTTACCACCACTGGAAAATAAAAAAAGATAGATAGATCCAAGCTCCACCAAGCTTTGCACTGCTACTTGCTTACCTGACAGTTGAACATTTGGGAGTTGAGTTTGAGGCTTATTAAGAGGGGAAGCACTTGGGTCCCTCCCAAATGCCCGGACCGAAAGCCGCCGGGCACAGATAACTCTGAGTGCCGATGGGTTGCTAAGCAACCACAAACGCTGATTGGTACTGCCAATCCTGTCAGGGTTACACTACTCCGTGTGATACCTTACCTGTGGACGGACAAAGTGGGGTGGGGGAGTCTCGTGCCCTCGATGCGTACTTGCGTTAACTTACCGTATCGGGTGCAGCCAAGCGGAGCTGCCAGGTACGCACCGGCTAATAAGAGCAATTAGTGTGGTAGCACTTCCCAGCTAACTGTGTGCGGGACCATGCTGGACCAATGGAGGAAAAGACAGAACGATCTGGGTACATTTACAACGTAAGCAATTTATTGATAAAGTGAGGGTGAGGAAAGGCGTATGAACAATAATAAAAGGTTTTATTCCAAGCAATATTTACAGCAGGGAAAGCAAGGATTCGTGGGGTGCAGCAAAAGAAAATACAGTTATATACAAAAGAGAAGACACAGGGCAGAGTGAGACCGACACTAAACTTAATTAAGTAATTAATTAAAATCTTAATTATGCTAACATGACAGGCACCATCAGACACACACCTGAGGAAAGTAGAAAGCAAAGAAAGATGAAAGTATAAGGTGTGAACGACCTTATTGTACCTGGCACGGTCAACAGACCAATGCAACCCAGTTGCTTAGGAGGGAAGAAAACTGGGGGTGTCTATGGTGCATGAGTGAGGAGGGGCAAGGATGCGTGCAGTGATTGGCAGATGAGGCGGATGTAGGTAAAAGGTGTAAAGATGTAGATAAAGGGGGGAGGGAGGAGGATGGCAGAAATGAAGCAAATAATGTGTGAGGAGAATAGACTGATTCTGAGTGGAGAGAAATCTGTTAATAAAATTATTAATCAGTGTAAAACTGCACTTCGTCCGCGCCTGGCTCTCTGAGCTTGACCCAGCTTCCCCTGCTCAGCGCAGCAACCAATGGTGACGTACAAATTGAGCCAGACAAGATGAAGTGGGACCAGCTGAAGAGAGCGAGCATGTGGAACTCGGTACATTTATAATCCTCCTGTGAGGGTGGAGCCTTGGCGGCAGAACAGGCGGGCCTTTGGTGTATCCTCACGCCACCATTGGCGTGTGGACGCTTACCCCAGGCGACGATTCGGCCTTAGCCTCACCCAGGCGAGGATTCGGCACCAGAAATGCCTTCATTCACCCCCAAAACCGGCCATGTGATAGAGCTCCAAGATTCAACATGGAGCAAGGCACCCGATCGTGCACCCCGTCCATGAGTGCATCACCTCACCATCCTGAAAAGTGGCGGTGGTCATCACTTGCAGTGGTGAGCATAGTGATGAGCTTTGGTGTGGTGGTTGAGACATCGTTGTTGTGGCGTTTGTAGCGGTGAGTATATGCGAGTTTTTTGATGAAAGCGGTTGTGGCGTTGTAGCGGTGAGCTATGGTGAGATGGTTGAGGCATCGTAGCGGTTGTGGCGGAAAGTTCGTGATTGCGGAAAGTTGTAGTCGAGATTGTGGCGTTGGTGATTGTAGGTGAGTTTGAGTTGTGGTTTGATGTCGTGGGGAATTTTGAGAGAGTGGAGAAGGTTTGAGGTGATATTTCATTGAATAATGGCGCATGTATGCAAATGAGCTGCTTGCATTCATGCTTGCGTGAACGATAGGTCGGTCCTGTATATGAAATGAAGTAAAATAAGATAGATTAAAGAATGGGATACAAGACCTACCGAAAAGCTCTTGCAACACATTTTGTCCCTAATAATACCAACTATACATGAGGGAAGGGCTATCTAAAATGGATACCAATGAAATGACCGTCTCAGGGCCGCTATATTTTGTGTGACTTAGCATTGGTGGAGTGCTGGCTTGCAGAACCGCAACAGTATAGTTGATTTAAGCTTGGCAGTTGAGCATTTGGGGAGTTGAGTTGAACCAAATGTCTTGCTGATTTTAGTAACTAACATGTAGAAACATTGCACTGGATGTCCATGAGCTAAACTTTTCTGATTCCCTCTTCCCACTACCTACAAGCCCCCATTCCTCCATACTGCTTGGCCTGTCAAACATTCAATCCGGAACTGCCACCTGTGTGTTCTGGTGTTGCGATCAAGAGTTCATCTGTTTGGCAGTTCTTGCAATTGGTATCACAATGAGTAGCTTTGGGACCATTGTGCATCCTTCCCTGAAATAGTTAACTGGACTTCTGCTCTGTGCCACATCCCCAGCTCGCGACAATATTCCACAGTTTATTTCTAAGCTTTTTGAGATACCTTGAGAAACAAGTTTCCATTGCAAAACACAATAAAACAATGCCTTCACAATTACCTCCACCACCGAAGGTGAACGAAGGTTTTGTTTCTACCCCTGTCTGTCTGTTTGTTTGTCTGAGCAGGATATTTTAAAAAGTTTATTCTACGGATTCGAACGAAACTTGGTGGACAGGTTGGGTGTGTGACGACGACGATTCGATGAAATTTTGGTGAAGATCTGGATATGAGAATTTTTTTCAGTGATTCTTCACCATTGATTGGGTCCCCCCCTCCCCCTCCCTATCTATATAACTGTGACATTGTGCTTTCTCTACAGGTTAAGATCTGGTTTCAAAATCGTCGCATGAAGTGGAAACGCAGCAAGAAGGCACGTGAGCAAGCAAGCGAGGATCGAGGTAAAGGTTTAGATACAAAAAGCGAAAAACACGGAAGTAGAGCAGCTGATGGGAAAATAGAGAGAGTGAAAGCAGTCGAATCATGGCCTGAGAGCGCCAGGAATGAAGAACGAGGGGAAAGGGTGAAAGTATCACCACCAGCTCATGACTCGGAAGAGGAGGAAGAAGAAGAAGAGGATGAATTGAGATGCAATTCTCCATTGTCTTGGATGGAAGAAGAGGATGCGAATGCTGTGTTCTGCCATGGTCACTCTCTATACTAATGAAATTGACCCCTTTCTGCTGGGGACAGCTGGAGTCGTGTCACCTGAATAATAACGGACCTCCCCCTGACGCTTCCCGTGCTTTGCACTTTCACAGTGATGTGTTTTACATTAATCTGTTCGGTGTTTTCATATTATATACTGTGTCTAAATGTGTGCTGCTCTGAATCCGTCCAATTTACCTGTACGGTAGGTACATGCAAACTTTTTAAACATTACATTGTATTATAATGTAAATCACTATTTGTTCACCTTTTAACTCCCAATTGTTCCAAACAGAGTGCATGTAAATAATGTTTCTGCCTTTTTGTTTCATTTTGCAAAAAAAAAAATATATATATATATATATTGCATTGAGAATCTGTGAATAATTTAAATGTTTATTTCTCTCTCAAAGTATTTGTATACATTAGGTACAAGAGTTAAATAACCTTCTTTTTAAAGCATGCTGTTAATACAAACATAGAAAGGTGTTTAACATATATGTTCAATTGTCTTTTGATCATACAAATCTCATAAGAACACGTTGTGCTTGCATGTTTGTCAATTGTATTATGTCATTCTGATGTTATATATATTTCCTGTGGGAGTCATCGGGATTGCTGTGAATGTGTTTGCCAGAAAATTGAACGGTTTAAGAGTGAATAAAAACAAACACAAAAAGAATTTCACGTTTCTTTGCCAGACGAGTTTAATGTTGACTTCCTGGCCCAACACGCTGATCTGTCATGGCCAAGAGGCCATAGCGCACTTCTGCTGTCACAACCAAACAAGAGGTGCGACAAAAATGGTGTCAGAGGGCACTATTATCAAACATAGCGGCGCCTCGAGACATTTCTACCGTGGTGGTGTTGAATACATGTTTCGCAGCCACCATGGGAAGTCCCTGAATTGGTGTTTTTATTTCATTTTAGTTTAATCAGTGGAAAGTTACTGTCCATTTTTATGTGGTCCCTTATTTCTTTGACTCTGTTTTGATATAAACACGCCTATAAACAAAAGGCATAAAAATGTAAAAGATGTATCAAACAAAAGGCCAAGAGAACCTTGCATTACACTTGCACTTTGAAAGAAGGTCGTTGGGATAGCTCTGGGGGGGGAAAAAAATCAATTTGTTATAAAGGTTCTGTACTGTTCAATGTGTAAAGCACGATTCCCTTTTGGTCATGGATTTAAAATGGGGACAGGTTGAAAACTTGGCACGTTAGTTCTTGGCTTAAAGGGTAGCACACGTCAAAGGTGAGTGCACACACCTCGAAGCTATCTTGCCAGCCAATTTTAACCACATATATATATAATAATAATTAACAAAACGATATGGGCATTAACCTTTCAATCTGACCTCTAATTGTGCATTCGAGTTAATTTGATTTAACCTGCAATCTCTGCATTTCCAACGCACCAGTTGTGCTGTTGAAGCTGGATACAATGTCGCAAAGGCTTTGAAAGAAGAGTAATAGCAAAGGTCCTACACGGAATTGCATGAATTCAATATGGTGTGGATATATTAAGTGAAGGCGCAAAAGTACAAGTAGTGGATTAAGCGGGCTGTTCCATCCGCTTGCCATCACTTGTTGATGTTAAACATCCAGAGCTGCCTTTTGAAAAGAGGAGGTTATTGTATGCAGTTACCCTCCAGCCAAATTCCAGATTCCGGCGTCTTGGTCCAGAGCATTGCTTGTTCTGGTCGTCACTCTCTTGCTTCATGACAAAATCCTGAGTAATGCCAACAGAATGTTTTTCATGTCGCGAGTAAATACAGAATCGTTTAAATAAATGATTACCCTCCATGGAGAGAGGTGCTTTCTCATACACCACCATCAACAAATGGAGAAATAAAATGAGATTGTTAAAAAAAAAAAAAGACTTGTAAATTGAAAAAAAGTTATTTGCCATCAAAACATCAAACCCTTGACTTCTGTTCTGTATAGCATGTATGAGTATTATATCCTATATGTTTAGGTATATACAAAATATAATTTATGGTTATAAAGGAATATGTATTCATGAAATATGTCACTCTTGACTGTTCTTATATATATATATATATATATATATATATATATATATATATATATATATATATATATATATATATATATATATATATATATATACACATCACATATTGCTAATATTTTTTCTCTGTTGGAGTAATGATGGAAAGCATCGCATTTATTTGTAAATTCCTTGAAATGTATATTAAGTTTTGATATAGAGACGGGTTTTCCGAAGGTTTCCATAGAAAGGATGAGGTTCTCTGAGAATGGCGAAGCTCTCACAATATAGTATGACCCCGGCTGAGATTGAGCTATAGACACTTTGTGAAGATTTGCTCACCAGAGGGGCTGACAAGATAGCCTAGAGGTATGCACACTTGCTTCAAAGCTGGCTAGCCTGGTTTTGAATCCCGACAAAGCTATAAACTGTCATCCCAGTGTTTCATAGGCAGGGCGATTCATCAATGTGTGTGCCGTCCCTCTGATGGACGTTCAACTGGGCATTCCATCTGCCAGCATTCGTTGGTGGACGTTAAAGATCCCATGGTGTCCTTTGTGAAGAGTGGGCGAGCAATTGCCGGCACCATGAACAAATTCCAAATTCTTGCCTTAACCAGCAGAGGGCACTGCATCAGTGGCACAGTTATGCCCTCAGCCAATGATGCCACACCACAGTCTTGTGCTGTTTCTGAACGAAGAGGAAGAAGCTTATCGGAGAAAAAGCCAATAATAATATCATTGTTGTTTGAAGTCACTTTGCTTAAAAAAAATAAAAAAATAAAAATCATCCGTGGCAACGACAACCCCCCGGGAGGGAAATCCGCAAGGAGAGCATGGTAGGGAGCTAAAGGCAGAGTTACAAAAACTTGCAACACACATAGTGATATTTTATAAATATTAGTGATTGTGTACTTTGTCAGAGTCACCTGATTTAGAAGTGATATGAAGGCATAAATACAAAACAATGCATGAGTTTATCATATGCCAAAGACCAACAATCATGCGCACGAGTTCCAAGTGAGAGTGGTGTGTATGGTTGTGGAACGTGCCCTGGACCTATGTGGTTTAATTCCATAAGTCCCAAATTTGGATGATTAACAGGTCAGGTATGAAAGCAAGCACCAGAGCAGCGCATCGCTTTCTGCCGGTACAGCAGGGGCTGGCCCATCCCCATCTCCTTGAGATGCTGATCAACCTGCAATAACCGTGAGGCACGTGGTCAGCCTGTTGGCCTCCTCTGCTCAAGAGGCTCCCTCGCTGAGAGAATCTGATAAGCAGGATCAGCATCAGGAAAAGGAGCCACATGTCCATACAGCTGCAGCTGAGGCTTACAGATTATACAGGTAACAAATCTCATCTGAGTCTCTCTCAGCAAACGCTCATTGGACACGTGGTTCGACCAGGGATAGCCAAAGATTATCCGAAGAGACCTGGTACCGAATGAGTGAAGTCTCCATCTCAGATCCCTGGTCAGAGTCCAAGTCTCACATCTGTATAGCAAGACGAAGGACCAAGGACTTAAAGACTCGGATTTTCGTCCTGCACAGGTACCGGCAGCACAACACCCCATAATCTAGTGAATCCACGATTCCTGAGGCCTGACCCAGATGTCTATTGACTTATAGCTCACAATATGCGGAGACATGAATATCATTGTCGAGGGAAACAAGTCTCTCTGTCACCTCAACACCCTCAGCACTAACAGGAACAGACAAGACAGCAGCATCCAAGGTGTCATTGAAAACCTGAATCTTCGTCTTGACTCAGAAAACCTGTAATCCCAGTGGCTCCGACTCCTCATTCAGTGCCTTGAGCACCCCCAAAAGGATATCCAGAGTCTCCGCAAAGATGACTGCATCATCTGTCAAATCAAGGTCTTGACATTCCCAAACGACGCACCACAGCTTGATCTCTCTGACATTCCCTGTAGAATCCAGTTCATACAAGCTTCCCCTTTTAATTTTCTTGAGTTATAAAGATCATGAAACATACCTTTAATAATAATGATGATAAACTTGATACAATAATACGATGGCGATGTTGATGATAGCATAAAATAACGGTGAGTTAATGGAGATTATGTTGGAGGGTTTGAGGGTGTTATTGTTTTGATGGCCTATGTTAAGGAGGTAAATAAATGTGGGAAATTGTTCGTCAACCTGTGATTATTCGAGCGCGTTGACTGCAATCCGCAAACTTTGCATCAAATAAATTCATCGCGATATGGCAAATCCACGAAAGGGAAACCCACAAATGGCAAGTACTTCGATTTTAATAAAACTAGTGCATGCCCATAGATGCGTGGCCGAACGTGCAAACCCTCCCCCCCCCCAAACTCAAACCGCGTGCCAGAAACAACAACCACACAAGCTGTTCCTTTGCTTTCACGTGCCCGTGCGTGCGTGGCTGTACGTGCAAAAAAAAAAAAAAAATATATATATATATATATATATATATATATATATATACTTTAAAACCGCTTGCCAGAAACAACCACACAGGCCATTCCTTCGCTCTCGCGTGGCCGTACGTGCGTGTCCGTACATACAAAAAAAACTAAAAAAAAAAAAAAACTTTCAAACCGCATGCCAGAAACAACAACCACACAGAGGCCGTTCCTTCGCTCTCGCGTGCCCATATGTGCGTGGCCGTACATGCAAAAAAAAAACTTTCAATCAACCACACAGGCCATTCCTTCGCTCTCATAAACGACGACTGGATTGGGGCATTGTGTTTATCGATAAATGCGGATAAGAAATCGAGAAATTATTAGAATACAGTAAGTCATCACTATCCAAAAGTAGTGCGTGCCCGTACGGAATGTTCACATCATTCCACGAATTATCGCTTGCATTGAAGTAACAACTGCTGTGATACTTACACACAGAGTTAATTAAAATCAAGTTTACCTCCCTGTCTTTGCTTGCCATAACATTCGCTGCCATTTACCATTGGCACTCCTACCCCACGGTAACTAAGGCACCGATCGATCCCCATCGTAACCAGCACAGCACGTGACGTCATCGTTGGCCGGCCGTGACCGGCCTACGCAGCCACGCCCACGCAACGTGTCCTGTGATTGGTAACTAAATGGCGCATCGGCCACGCCTACACAGCACGTGTCCTGTCATTGGTTGGTAAATAAATGGCCATAACTTGGGAATCACTTGTGCGATTAATAGCAAATCTTGAAAAGGCACATCATCAGGTCCTCAGCAATATCGCTGGCAAGTTTCAATTAGATCGGACCAGTGGTTGTCGGGAAACAGCGGTCACACACACACACACACAAACACACACAGCTGTAATTATAGATAGATGAAATGAGGTCAATGACATGACAAATGAAGGAGTTGAATGCAGACTGCAGAGCAATGAGTAAGGAAACCCGTCGTTGTGAATCGTTTTTACCACCAAATTGAGATGTATTTCGTTGGCAAGCATGTTGAGTAGAGCTGAATTCCTTGACACTTCCAAAGGCCACACCGTTTTGACAATTGGAAACCAAAAAAAGTTGTGCACTTTTTTTTGATAAATTATTTTTGGAACAATTTTTCTTCAATAAATAAATAATAAAAATTGTCTCCACGTCCATTGTACACACCTTTATCTCGTTAGCACCTCTGCATAAACAACATCGTGGAGGAAACGGCGCTTCTTCTTTGTTTCCTCATCCAGTGCAAGAATACGGAGGCTTTTAATGGCCAATTATTCAATTAGCGCCAACGTATTTTGCCTTTTCGCGAGGAAAAACGAGAAGAGAAGAGAAGAGAAGAGAAGAGAAGAGAAGAGAAGAGAAGAGAAGAGAAGAGAAGAGAAGAGAAGAGAAGAGAAGAGAAGAGAAGAGAAGAGAAGAGAAGAGAAGAGAAGAGAAGAGAAGAGAAGAGAAGAGAAGAGAAAAGAAAAACCCTGTAATGGCGAACGCGGCTGAGTTTCTCTTCCCCATCGACCACGGCTACGCAGCAACGCTTCCTGTCATTGGTTGATAAAAAAAATGGCCGCAGCAACGGTTCCCGTCATTGGTTGGTACATAAATGGCCATAACTTGGGAAGCACTTGTCCAATTAATATCAAACCTTGAAAAGGCACATCCTCAGGACCCAGAAATATATCTGGCAAGTTTCAATTAGATCGGACCAGCGGTTGTCGAGAAACAGCGGTCACACACACATGCGCGCGCGCACGCGCACGCGCACGCACACGCACACGAACACGCACACGCACACGCACACCTGGAATTATAGATAGATAATGATTTTAAAGTGGTCGGCATATAAATTAATTAATTCCATGTTTTACCACCATTTTCTCCAGTGTGTATTACATCAGCCTAACGCAAGGCCTGGTGTTGGCTTAACGGTTAAGGTGGCTGGCTTAAGATCATAGGATCTTGAGTTCAAGCCTGTTGATTCGTTGAATTAACACCGGGTGGGGTTGACTCATCCTGTCATCCTTCCGAGGTTGGCAAAATGAGTACCAGCTTGCTGATAACGGGCATTGCATCAGCAGCACAGCTGCACCGCCAGAAAATTATGCAGCGAAGCAGCCACAGGCTGCATATGAATAAATAAAAATAGGACCACTGGACCTGCAGCTTATCGGGGCCTGGGCCTAATGTTGTCACCAAAATTTGGTGTCATTCTGACTGGTGAGTCGAGAGAGGAAGGTTTTTGAAGGAATTTACGTGATTTTCCCAAACATCTACCAAGTCCGCCATTTTGAGACACTTCTGGTCATTTGATCAGCATGGCTTCCATAATTTAACATCACGACCCTGTGCTAATTTTGCAACCCAAATTTGGTAGCATTCTGACTGGTGGATCTGGAGAACATTTTTGAAGAAATTTACTGAGTCGGTTATTTTGACCAACTGGAACTTAAAAGTCATAGGACCGGAACGAGCTTCGCGATTCCTGTTAACATTCAGGCGGGGAACGTTGATGCCAAATTTCAGCCGGATCGGCCCAGCAGTTTGGCTGGAAGAGTCGAAAAAGGAGATGGATGAACGGACGGTGTGTGATGACAATATCTTATCTGGAATTTAAATTCCAGATAAGCTAAAACTAATAAGACATATTTTGAGCCTTGTTTCAGGTTTAAATGCGACTATATCATGGTGTGTGCAATGAGCATGGTGCAGAGGTGCCGCAGTGCACTCTGAGCTGTCTCGTCTTGGTTCGATTCCTGACCCTTCTATGTACCGTTGGATCGGTGCTTCACAAACAGGGAATTGCATCAGAAATGTTGTTCGGCCGGTTGTGCCGTCTGCTGGTGTCCACTGGTGGACGTTATGGATCCCACGGTGTCTCAACGAAGAATAGGTGAGTTATCGCCAGCACCCTGAGCACTATTCCAAATCGCTCCCGAAGCCTAACCCTCAGAATGAATGATACAATGGAGAATGAATGATACAATGGAGAATGAATGATATAATGGAGAATGAATGATTCACGATCGTTGATCAATCCACTATAAACAGCCGTTTTCAGTCTCCAAGTCGAGAGCTTGTGTTCCCAAAGTCAGGGGCTCACCGCATGCACCACACGGTGGCGCCATCGCACCCTCTGCCCGGACAGCATTGCTGTCTAAAACCTACAGCAATCTTTGCATTCTGACCAGGATAGCTTGGACCCTGAGCCTTGATGCCTCTTAGCTTCCGATTCTGTGTTTGATTCTCCATCAGAAGAGAAATCCGCCAGGTCAGTGGTATGGGATCAAAGTACAAACTGTCCTCATGGAGGTGTATCAAGCCAGCTGTCCTGTGTATTAGCACTAACTAGAGGCATCCGCTCCCTCAGGAGTGGCCATGGGCTGGGCTTTTGCTAAGTATGTGGGTGGTCCTCTGCAAAAACCTCACCTGGGGGGCACTTTCCATCGGAGAGCTAATAATATGGCGACAGATCTTCAGGTGAAGAATCAATTCATGCCTCGCCCACGGAGGGGTGAACGAAGTCTTCGAATGACCAGCTCTGTCGGTCTCTACACAGACATGACAGAAGTAAATAGACACCATGATTTTTGAAGAATTTATTTTTTGAACATTTGAAGAACATTTGATCCATTTTAAGACATACACTAGTATTTGGTAGATTTGCCATTTGCAGATTTCAACGTTTTTACTCTTTCAGGAATAAAACTAACGAGTTCTGAAATTCTCTCTTGTGGGATTTATGCCCAAGCTTCATGCAAAAGGTTTAGCAATTCTGCCATGATGTTGGTTTCCTGGACTTTTTCCACACAGCTCAATCCAATATGGCCCAGATGTGTTCAATGGGATTCATGTCAGGAGACCGACTTGGCCGTGGAAGTCGCTTGATCCCATTTCTGTCCTGCCATTCCTGGTCTTTTTCAATGTGGCATGGAGCTCCATCTTCCATGAACAGTGTTGTTTTTTGACCATCTGACCAGTGGAGAAGACAGGGAGAAGTCCATCCTCAAGGTAGAAATGTGTATTGTGGAGTTGATGTTGCCAACACACTCCACAAGCTCTGACTGACCAGCACAACCAGATTGCTCCCCACACCATCACTGAAAAAACCACCGTGTTTGACAATTGACAATCGGATTGTTTGACAATCGGTTCAAAGAAAACACTTGACTCGGTATTCTCCAGACCATACGTGTCCACTGTCAGAAAATTGAGTAAACTGGGACTCATCTGAAAAAATTACAGTTTTACAAAACGCCAAGGGTCTGTTTGCCATCTCGTCAGCCCACTGACGAGAAAGACGAGATCTTTCTCCTTTGAATGTTGGCTGGTCTAAGAAGAGGTTTTCTCCTAGCTGCTCTCCCTGAGTAGCCCAGTTGATGAAGGTACTGCACGGCAGTTCTTGAGCTAACTTGGACCTCCTCTGCAACACCTGCTGCCTTGCAACGGGGAGTTTTCTCAATGGACCGCTTGACAGCTCGAAGACATCTTTCTGAGGGCCCAGATCGACCAGAACGGGAATCAGTGGATTCCTTGCCTTCGCTGGTGAATTACACAATCACCTGATTGACCATGGAAAGCGGAATGACAAGGTTCTGAGCTATTTGACGCTGGCTGACTCCACCTTCCGAATGGCCAACAATTCGTCCTCTTTGAAAATCGGAAAGTTTGTGTGCTTCCTGTGTTCGCGGCATAGTTAATTGTCGAATAAGACCCAGGAACTCATTTCTGAAAAGAAATACTGGAATATTCGTACAAATCACTGAATAAAACTTCGTTATACAGATGAAATGAAGAAATTTAAGGTGTCTATTTACTTCTGTCACGTCTCTGTACGTGTATCTGTCTTTCCGCACCATCATGGGGAAAATATTTTGTCATATCTCAGCAATGCCGAGACCGATTATGACCACACTTGGTATGATCGTTGTATGGGTCAAGCAAAATGTGATATGTGGGCAACAATGACCTACAGGAAGTCAAATGTTAAGGTCAAGGTCAAAGAGTGAACCAGAAGGGCACTCGGTAGAGCGCATACCTCTGCCACGTAATGCCTGATCCACGAGAACATATCGGGCCCAATGCATTTTTGAAATATCATGCTATGCAGTACTATATCATTTTTGGCCCTATCTCTCAATGGTGAAGAATAAGTTTGAAAATTAAATAATTTTGAATGTTAAATATTAAATTAATATTATAAAATTTTAATATTTAATAAAAATTAAATATTAAATAAATATTATTAAAAATAATTAAATTAAATTAATAAAAATAATGATACGAATCCGGATTCGGATCTTCACCAAAATATTTTTCCTCGTCATACACCTAACGTGTCCATCAGGTTTCCTGTAAATCCGTCTACAACTTTTTAAGATATTGTGCTATATATCGTTTTTGGCCCTATCTCTCAATGGTGAAAAATCACTTTAAGAATTCTTGTATCCAGATCAGGATCCAGATCTTCAACAAAATCTAATCAGTTCGTCCTTGTCACACACCCAACCTGCCCACCAAATTTCATCCAAATCCGTTCACAACTTTTTGAGATATCCTGCACACAGACAAACAGACAAAGAAACAGACAGTGGTGAAAACATAACCTCCTTTCTACCTTTGGTGGTGGAGGTACAAAAAAAAAAAAAAAAACATTTCTCACAATTACTATTAGATCTCATATGAGCCTCGACAGTGTATACAAAAAAAAATACAACTCTGGAATTAATTATATCAGAGAAATAATTTATTTTGACATGAGATTCTATGTATGCCTGGTATTGGCTTAATGGGTAGGGTGGTGGGCTTGGGATCCTCGGATCCTGATTTCAAATGCCACTCGGCTTTTGAATTAATACCAGGTGGGGTTGACTCTGCCTGTCATCCTTTTGAGGTCGGCAAAATGAGTGCCAGCTTGCTGGTATACTGTGTCAGAGTGGCGACCCATCCACGATTGTGTCCAAGAGCCAAGGAGACTGCTGAGGCAGCACCAACGCTCTGCACAGAGTATGGTCCCAATGGAATGGTGCGGAATTCTACGAATTAAGGCATATTAAAAGTATCATTGACATTATTCTCTATGACGTCACGTTTTTGTAGAAAATGAAATGAATGCAAAAAAAGAAAAAAATCGTTTTCCTGCATGAATAACCAAATCTGACTTTGGAATTGACTGTCAGGTCCCACTGGGATACCACATGCAAAAATGTGACCTAAAAATAATAAAATATAATAATAATAATAATCTATCTATAATTCCAGCAATGTGTGTGTGTGTGTGTGTGTGTGTGTGTGTGTGTGTGTGTGTGTGTGTGTGTGTGTGTGTGTGTGTGTGTGTGTGTGTGTGTATGTATCTGTGACCGCTGTTTCTCGACAACCACTGGTCCGATCTAATTGAAACTTGCCAGGTATATTGCTGGGGACCTGAGGATGTGCCTTTTCAAGGTTTGATATCAATCGGACAAGTGCTTCCCAAGTTATGGCCATTTATTTACCAAACCAATAAGAGGACACGTTGCTGCGTAGGTGTGGCTGATGGGGAAGAGATCCTCAGCTTGTTCCCCATTACAGGTTACAACGTACGGACTTCCGGATAGGGATGACTTACTGTATTCTAATAATTTCTCGATTTCTTATGCGCATTTATAGATAAACACAATTCCCCAATACAGTCGTCGTTTACGAGAGCGAAGGAACGGCCTGTGCAGTTGTTTGAAAGTTTTTATTTTTTTTTTTTTTTTTTGCACGCATGGCAACGCACGTACGGCCACGCATGAGCGAAGGAACGGCCTGTGCAGTTGTTTGAAAGTTTTTTTTTTTTTTTTTTTTTTTTTTTTTTGCACGCATGGCAACGCACGCACGGCCACGCATGAGCGAAGGAACGGCCTGTGCAGTTGTTTGAAAGTTTTTTTTTTGCACGCACGGCTACGCACGTATGGCCACGCACGTACGGGCATGTGAGAGCGAAGGAACGGCCTGTGTGGTTATTGTTTCTGGCACACGGTTTGAGTTTTTTTTTTTTTTTGCACGTACGGGCACGTACTAGTAATAATAATCATCATAATCACAATGACTGAAAACGTGAACGTTTTTTAAATCTTAATATCTCAGAAACTAAGCTGGAGAAATCCTTCAACATGATTTTACGCAACCCTTTTAAAAACCCCAATCCATCGCTAAAAATAATATTTTGAATAAAAAAAAAAGTGGAGAAATTCCGACAGGAATAATGACGTCATTTATTTCAACGCCACGATGGAAAGAGCAAATGCAGATATTACATATGATTTCCTAATATATCTACGCACAAAACTCTGTCAATAATGACCCGATCTGCCAATCACCAACAAAGTGGGCACAGGTGTGGTACAGACTGAACAGACAAAAATCACTAATTCCTGTGATTGATTAATGTCATCATACTTCAGACTTCGTCCAAAGTCCTCAATGGAGATGAAGGCCAGGTGTGACGGCCTGTCCTGTGACATTGTAGAGTGCAACTAGCACTTTATGACCTTCAGCTTTGAGAAAGAGTGTTCTGCAGATGCAACGGTTTCCGGAATTGTAGGTAAAACCCTCAGAGCCACGGGTACGTTTGGATAAGTTTCGATGAGGGAGTTTTTCGTTATATAGCACAGTGCTTCAAATGGAGAATACATTTCCAATACCGACTTGCTGTGTGCAGGAGAATACATTCCAAAGGCAAGCTTCATGGATGGAAGAACATTCCTGCAATCTGTGCACTGTACCCTAGTCGGGCTGCACCTGTACCTGCACGTAATATTCCAGCACGGAATTTAAATTTCGACCGACTCGACCACACCTCAGCCGGACACTACACCGCCATGACTGCTGTTCATAGTAAAATTATTTATTATCGTCCAAGTGAAACGGAATTTTTTTATTCGACTGGCAATTCCATTCAATTAAAATTCAATTGACTGGGCGGCTCAGGGGAATTGGCGATGGAAGAGCTGAAGCACCTGGGCGGCTCAGGGGAATTGGAGATGGAAGAGCTGAAGCACCTGGGAGGCTCATGGGAATTGGCGATGGAAGAGTTGAAGAACCTGGGAGGCTCAGGGGAATTGGAGATGGAAGAGCTGAAGCACCTGGGCGGCTCAGGGGGAATTGGCGATGGAAGAGCTGAAGCACCTGTGCGGCTCAGGGGGAATTGGCGATGGAAGAGCTGAAGCACCTGTGCGGCTCAGGGGAATTGGCGATGGAAGAGCTGAAGCACCTGGGAGGCTCAGAGGAATTGACGATGGAAGAGCTGAAGCACCTGGGCGGCTCAGGAGAATTGACGATGGAAGAGGTGAAGCACTTGGGGAGCTCAGGGGAATTGGCGATGGAAGAGCTGAAGCACCTGGGAAGCTCAGGGGAATTGACGATGGAAGAGCTGAAGCACCTGAGCGTCTCAGGGGAATTAGCGATGGAAGAGCTGAAGCCCCTGGGCTACTCAGGGGAATTGGCAATGGAAGAGCTGAAGCACCTGGGGGGCTCAGGGGAATTGGGGATGGAAAAGCTGAAGCACCTGGGCAGCTCAGGGGAATTGACGATGGAAGAGCTGAAGCACCTGGGGAGCTCAGGGGAATTGGGGATGGAAGAGCTGAAGCACCTGGGCAGCTCAGGCAAATTGGGGATGGAAGAGCTGAAGCATCTTGGCGGCTCAGGGGAATTGGCGATGGAAAGCTGAAGCACCTGGGCGGCTCAGGGGAATTGGCGATGGAAGAGCTGAAGTACCTTGGCAGCTCAGGGGAATTGGCGATGGAAGAGCTGAAACACCTGGGCGGCTCAGGGGAATTGACGATGGAAGAGCTGAAGCACCTGGGCGGCTCATGGGAATTGACGATGGAAGAGCAGAAGCACCTGGGAGGCTCATGGGAATTGGCGATGGAAGAGCTGAAGCACCTGGGCGGCTCAGGGAAATTGGCGATGGAAGAGCTGAAGCACCTGGTCGGCTCAGGGAAATTGACGATGGAAGAACTGAAGCACCTGGGCGACTCAGGGGAATTGGCGATGGAAGAGCTGAAGCACCTGGGCAGCTCAGGCAAATTGGGGATGGAAGAGCTGAAGCATCTTGGCGGCTCAGGGGAATTGGCGATGGAAAGCTGAAGCACCTGGGCGGCTCAGGGGAATTGGCGATGGAAGAGCTGAAGTACCTTGGCAGCTCAGGGGAATTGGCGATGGAAGAGCTGAAACACCTGGGCGGCTCAGGGGAATTGACGATGGAAGAGCTGAAGCACCTGGGCGGCTCATGGGAATTGACGATGGAAGAGCAGAAGCACCTGGGAGGCTCATGGGAATTGGCGATGGAAGAGCTGAAGCACCTGGGCGGCTCAGGGAAATTGGCGATGGAAGAGCTGAAGCACCTGGTCGGCTCAGGGAAATTGATGATGGAAGAACTGAAGCACCTGGGCGACTCAGGGGAATTGGCGATGGAAGAACTGAAGCACCTTGGCGGCTCAGGGGAATTGGCGATGGAAGAGCTGAAGCACCTGGGAGGCTCAGGGAAATTGGCGATGGAAGAGCTGAAGCACCTGGTCGGCTCATGGGAATTGATGATGGAAGAGCTGAAGCACCTAGGCGGCTCAGGGGAATTGGCGCTGGAAGAGCTGAAGTACCTGGGCGGCTCAGGGCAATTGGGGATGGAAGAGCTGAAGCACCTGTGCGGCTCAGCGGAATTGGCGATGGAAGAGCTGAAAGCACGCGACTTAAATGACATTACTTCGATGTAAAGTGTACTGTACTGTAGATTAATCTGCCTTTGCACTGTTCAAATGCACTGTACTTACAAAATCTTTGTATACAGTGAGTGGTGTGATTCGTGTCATTAAATATCGTCAACGATTTTATTAATCACGAGCAAATACCACATGTTGCTTCACTGAAGGTAATACTAAATGAGGGAGGGAAAAAAGAGGGGAGGGAGAGGGAGAGAGGGATGGGGGAGGGAGAGGAAGAGAGGGAGGGGGAGAGAGAGGAAGAGAGGGAGGGGGAGAGAGAGCAGGAAGAGTGAAGAGGTGGAGGGGAAAGTAGAAAGGAGAGAGGGAGGAGGGAGCGAAGAGGGGTGAGGGAAGGGAAGACAGTCTGAGGTGAGAGGAAAGGAAGGCAGACGTGTGTTGGAGCGTTAATTATGATTTATCATGTTTCATAAAAATGATTCTGCCTAAAATAAGAGTGAAGATGGAAACAAAATAATGTCTGGAATCTATTTTCTTCCGGTCATACTATAAATACCACTCAGAGACAAACTCCCTTACAGAGACAAGTGGTGCCCAGACACGTCCAGAGAAATACCGCCCGAACACTTCCAGGGACAAATACTGCTCAGATGAGTCCAGAAACAAACACCTCCCGGACGCGTCCGGAGCCAAATTGGCTGGAGACAAACACCGCTCGGACACGTCTGGAGACAAACTCCCGTCCAGACATAAACACTGCCTGGACATGTCCGGAGCCAAACACCATCCAGAAATAACCACCATCTGGATATGTTCAGAGACAGAGACAGACAGAGAGGTGGGGGGGGAGAGAGAGGAGATGTGGGAGGAGAGGAGAGGAGATGTGGGAGGAGAGGAGAGGAGAGGAGAGGAGATGTGGGAGGAGAGGAGAGGAGAGGAGAGGAGAGGAGAGGAGAGGAGATGTGAGAGGAGAGGAGAGGAGAGGAGATGTGAGAGGAGAGGAGAGGAGAGGAGATGTGAGAGGAGAGGAGAGGAGAGGAGATGTGAGAGGAGAGGAGAGGAGAGGAGATGTGAGAGGAGAGGAGAGGAGAGGAGATGTGAGAGGAGAGGAGAGGAGAGGAGATGTGAGAGGAGAGGAGAGGAGAGGAGATGTGAGAGGAGAGGAGAGGAGAGGAGATGTGAGAGGAGAGGAGAGGAGAGGAGATGTGAGAGGAGAGGAGAGGAGAGGAGAGGAGAGGAGAGGAGAGGAGAGGAGATGTGGGAGGAGAGGAGAGGAGAGGAGATGTGGGAGGAGAGGAGAGGAGAGGAGAGGAGAGGAGATGTGGGAGGAGAGGAGATGTGGGAGGAGAGGAGAGGAGAGGAGGGCGGAGACGGGAGGAGAGGGGAGGAGAGGAGAGAAGAGGAGAGGAAAGGAGAGGAGAGGAGAGGAGAGGAGAGGAGAGGAGAGGAGAGGAGAGGAGAGGAGAGGAGAGGCCACCCCACGGTCTCGTGTCGAGAAAATCATAGGCCGAAGGCCTGTCATGGCCGCTGGGGGAGGTTTTCCTCGTTCACTGCGACCGTGTTCTTTGTTAATTCTCAACTTTAATCGTTGATTTCTTGCTGTTTGTGAAAACACCTTATTTCTCTCGGTGAAGTTTACTAACTTGTTTTCTTGAGTTAGAATGGCGGGTGAACGTTTCCGTGTCGAGATGTTCGAGTCACTAACTCGTAAAAACGTTGTTTTTTGCTTCCCTCCCAGTGAGGTGGAACTTCACGATGTGCTTTCCACCATCGGTAACATGGTTGGTTTACATAATATTCGTGCTGCTTCTCGCATTAATAAGACGTTTGTGGTGTTTGTGTCGGAGGAACACGTGGTCGCCACGGTGGTTGAGCATGGCCTGTTCATCGAACCGAACACTTACCTATCTGTGTTCGCTTTACAGGCCCCAACAGTTAAAGTTAACATTAATAATATTCCACCATTTATAAGGAACCAGGACTTGTGTAACCAGTTAAACAAGTTTGGTAAGGTTGTGTCGAGGATCTCGATGGTGTCGAGGATCTCGATGGTGCCGATACGTCATGTTACCGATAAATGTAAACACGTCATGTCCTTTAAAAGAGTGGTTTGTATGATACTACCTGAAAATGGAAAAACACTGAATGTTGTACTCAGTGTAAAAATCGACGGGTTTGAATATAAAATGTTTGCCTCCTCAGAGGTTATGATGTGTTTTGGGTGTGGAGCTTATGGGCACGTGAAGAGCGTTTGTCCCAATGCGGTTACACCGCAAAAACGTGAAGGTTCGGTGAGGAATGATTCTTCCTCACCACAAACTGATGGGGAGAAGGTGAATCGGGAGCCGAGCCCCCCACCGGCTGAGGTGTTCGACGAATTGGACTCATCCACCTCGACCGGCATTGGAGAGAGGGTGTGTAATCGTGACGTAATTAATCCACCCCCACCAAACGAGGAAGTGAAAGTGCTTGCTTCCTCTCCTTTACCATCCACTGTACAGGACAGTGTGGACGATATGGAGGTATCTGTTACGGATACCAGGAAAAAAGGCCAAAAACGGACAAACGTTGATGCCTTTGATGCTGAGGAGCAGAATAAGGTTCAGATAATGTCAGGATCGTGGGACCTCTAAGGTACGTCTGACATTGGAAACCTCTTGGTGGTACCGCATACCTGCCAACCCTTTTTGAAGGAAAAGAGGTGGGCTGGTGCGCGACTTTTTTTTTATTTTTCAAAATTTTTTTCAAATAAATGAAGCAAAATGCTGCAATCTCCTGCATTTTGAGACCACAGTAAGCTGAAATTTATCAACATATTTTTTTAGAGTGAAAAAGAGAAAAAAAAAAAACATGTTGATCTACTCACCAATCTTTATTTTTCTAAGACATCATGATCATCAGCCACGTTTGCATAAACTCACCGATACATCTTTATGAATGAAATGACTGGCCACTCTGATTTCATAACATATTTACGGCTTCGCACATATTTACAGTTTTCAGGTTTGAACAGTTAAGATGCACATTTCGCGATTCAGAGCCTGATTGGTGGCGGATTTGGCCTTCTTAAGAAGGTCGGCATCTGGCTTCCACGAGAAGCAGCTGACTCCATCCGGCTTGAAGATGTTAATCTTCCCTGCCAGCAAACCACACAGAGTGTTTCTGACGCCATGGCTGTCCTCGTACACGCTAGACTTGGCGTGACCTTCCTTGCCGCATCCCAACGTGCTCCTCTGATCAGTTGTCATTTCCTTGACCATGCTGAAAAGGGACTCACAGTAGGCGTTATTGTGAGGGATCAGCAGGACGTGTTTGGCCAGTCTACAGAGCGATGGGTAAATGGGCCGGCTGGTGCCAGTGGCAGGGTCAGTCATCTTCTCCATGGCTGCCCAAAACACATCCACCCTCTCATCTGGGTCAGATGCTGGCAGTGTGACATCTGACTGATATGTGCAGAACTCTGCACAGTGGATCTCTGTTCTCTTCTGGGGCAACAGATGCAGGGAGCTGTTCAACCAGTGTAAGTAGGCTCTGCATGGAAGCTGTCTTGGAGGAGGCTGGGTCCATGATGATCGCATTCCTGATCAAAGAGTCCTGGAATGGGAATTTGTCCATCATGTAGGTCAGGGAACCAACGTAGAACATTCGGACCTCTGCTCTGAATTTCGTCACTCCACTGGTCCCCTCTAGGGCGTTCTTCACAATGAGTTGCATCGCCTGGAAACCGACAAATAGCTCCCTGTTCGACCTCTGGTTGTCCTGTTCAGTGAAGTCCACATTCAAAACGTCCTCCTCACCCTGGATGACAGAGGGCAGGACCAGACAGGACAGGATGCTCTGTAAGCGAGATGTTGTGATTAGGCCCATTATCTGATCTTCATGGGTGATCAAGACTGGGAAAAACTTGTCCTCATCATCACTGCTTCCATCCGTTGCTCGGGTAAACATCAGATCGTTCCGGCCGACATTTTGCTTGATGCGATCAACTGACTGACCCGCGATGGTGGACATAATACGAGTCGCCTTGGTACGACCACATGTGTACTGACGCGCGATCTCGCTGTCGGGGAACATCTGCGGGACCAGCTTGGAGAAATGGTCATTTTGGGCCAGAGACAAATTGGGCTCCATCAACAATCCTTGAAATAAAACCTCGGCGTTGATTGATGTCAGCATCTCTCGCACTGGCTGGAAGGCTATTTTTGATGTGGTTGATGTGGTTGCCACCGCGCGGGAGTTGCTCATGCGTTTCCCCGTGCTGATGTGGCGACTCAAGTCGTTGTATCCCCCATGACTGATGGAGAAGTCTGATCGACACACATCACAGAAGGCATGTCCGTCTCCCACACGCGAAGCCTTGATACACTTGAACTCTGTTGTCCAACTTGGCTAAAACTTGTTGACCCAGCATGGGGGTGGTTTTTTCTTTTCTGGTGTTTGCATTGTTGTCGTGCACTGAAGCGATGAGTACTCTCTGTTAACTGCAGTCTTTGATCATGAATGGAAAATGGCGCGTTGTCTTGAAATGAATGCCCGCTGTTTCCTGTCGTCCCATTGGTCATGCTGAGTTTGGAAGCAATAACCAATCGCTGACGAGATAAGAAATCAAGGTCAGGCACGAGTTTTGGAGAATGTAGAAGCAGCCGCGTGTAATTCGATCTTGGTAGTGAGAAACGAACGCAAAACTGAAAAAAAAACACAACTATTTATTTTTTTCCAATAACAATTTCCAAATGCGGTATGTCTGACTACTAAAATCGGAATGCGTTGGGAGCTATAGAAAAATCGGTAGGCTACCGCGCGAATCGGTAGGGTTGGTAGGTACGGTACCGGAGTCGTGTGCCACTGTGGAAGCTTCGTTTTATCCACTGGCCGACTCTGAACAGGACACAGAACAGTGAAGTGTCTCAGGATGTCTTAAGTATTTGTCTTGATAACCAAGCTTGTTCAGACGAGTTAACAGCTGTGTCTGACAATGATGGGGAAATAGATATCGGGGAAAATCCCTGTGAGTTAAATGTTAACCCCTCCCTCACAGATGATGATATTAGGGGTGTAGAGGGGAAGGACATGGACAAGGCAAATTCAGAGGGGTCTGTAAACAGGGCACAACTTTCTGTTCCCATGGGATCTCTTGAACCAAAAGTAAGTGTTCCACAAGTAATAGGGGAGGCCATACATGAAGCACTTGATTCGGACGAAACTTCTTCTACCCCACATTTCAGTGCTTTAAGCTCTCAAGAGGATGAGGGGGGAAACGACACAACCTTCGTGTCTCAAGAAAATGTAATTAAATTCCTGGACGATACATTCAGGAAGAGACATGTAAAAATCAAAGATTACTTCCCGAATCTACACTATTTCATTACAACTGCAAGGAGTATGATTCATGAACCTTATCAAGTTAACATGTCAGATCCCCAATTCCAAAGGTTAAGGAAATGTGTTACTTGCGCTGGGAAGGAGCTTCAAGAATAACTAACAGAATGGAGATGAAAGTAGCATCCCAAAACATCAATGGAGGCCACAGTTGTGTGGATCACCTCTAGGTGTTTCAGCTGTTTCAAAATGAAAAAATTGATGTGTTAATGCTACAGGAGACGCATGCAAATCAGTCTTCTGAGAATGAGTGGTGTAGAATCTTTAAACGTTGTTTTTTACTCTAGTGCACTTGTTGAGGCCAAGGCTGGTGTGGCAATTGTGTTGCATCCTTGACTCCAGCCTGCGGAGATAACTTGTAAGGAAATTTGTAAAGGTTACTTACTGTCTGTGCAATTTGTCAGTAGTAACATAAAGATTTGCATGACGAATGTTTACTGTCCTAGTGCTAACTCTGAAAGAGGTGCCTTTCTGTACAAGTTGGCAGAGTTTGTAAGCACCATTGACTTGACCATGTTGTTGTGTCTGGGGGGGGGGGGGGACTACAACTGCACCTTTAACCCACAACTTGATCGGAACATTTGTGAGCCTCTTCCACCCAATACAAGGCCATTAGAACAGCTAATCAAAAAGTTTAAACTGCTGGATGTGTGGCGGGTACAAAACTCCGTCAGTATACATGGGTTTGTGCATCAAGAAATCTTTTGACGATGGCTCGCCGAGACAGATTTTATGTTAATCATGAAGTGGTAAACATTGTTAAGAACTCGTATATAAGGCCGTCTGGTTTTTCCGATCATCACATGATTGTTATGGTGTGTGGCTTTCCTCATCATGTCTGTGGAAGTGCATATTGGACTTTTAATTTGAAACTTTTACAAAGTGCACATTTTATAGAAGCTTTCAAAATGGTATGGGAAAAATGCGAGTCACAAAAGGGTTCATACTTGAACTTAAGACAATAGTGGGACTGCACAAAGTCCCAAATCAAATGTTTTTGCCAACAATACTGCTCTTACAGCACATACAACGCTTTTGGTGTGATATCTGCTTTAAAAAACGATATACTTATCTGTGAGCAGGAAGCTGGATTGTGTAGCGTGAATTTCCAGCAGTTGTCGGAGAAAAGGACCCTTCTGGCTAAAATGGTGAAAGAGCGGGCGGCTGGTGCATTCGTCTGACTGTGGAACGAAAAAAATCCAACTTGACACACCAAACAAAGAATTCATCAATTTGGAAAAAAAAATGGTCAAGACCTCTCAACAAATACATGCTTTGTGCTCTTCTGGTGGTGATTTGTTGATCTCCCAGAGTGATATCAAGCATGAACTACAGGACTATTTTTAACCGGGCGCAGTGGCGTGCGCCTGTTATCCGGCTTCTCGGAGGCTTGGGTTGGAGGATCGCTTGAGGACAGGAGCTCTGTGCTGGGCCACGCTATGAGAGGGTGCAGGGCAGCCCGGAATCATGGCGAAACCCCATCCTTATCCCTGTGTCGTAAGAGGCGACCAGGGTTGCGTCAGGAAGGGCATCCGGCGTAAAACCTGTGCCAAATCGGTATGTGGATCATAACGGATGATCTGCTGTGGCGACCCCTAACGGGAGCAGCCGAAAGACGAACAACAACAACAACTACAGGACTATTTTTCTGAACTCTTCTCAATAAGAACTGTGAATGAGAACAGAATGCGATGCTTGAACTGCTCCCTTCTCTGTCTGAAGACTAACAACAATTGCTTGAGCCTGGTATTTTCTTGGAGAACTTACTGCTGCGCTCAAGGATAGCAAGGATGGGAAGGCCCCTGGAGAGACGGCCTTCCGGCTGAATTTTATCAGGCTTTCTGGGACATTCTAGGCCCTACTCCTCTTGAGGTCTTTCAGGAGAGTGTTGAACAAGGTGAATTGCCATTGAGCTGCCGGAGGGTAGTTTTGTGTCTCTTTCCGAAGAAAGGTAATCTACATGAGACCTCAAATTGGCGGCCTGTCACTCCTCAACACGGACTATAAAATAGTCAAAAGCACTTGCAACCCATCTAAAGGAAGTCATCTCTTTCTTGATTGGCACTGACTGAGTGTCAGTGTCAACTTACTAAGAATTGACTGAGTTATGCCGAAAACCGCATATTTTTACAAGGGCGTGACCCCCCCCCCCCGCCCGACATTTTACCCCAACCGGTGACATGTGTTATGACGTCATTGTGTCACAAGATTAGGCATTAAATTCTGAACATTTTGGTGCTGGGTTCATGTAAAGCGGACAAGAATTGATCCGAGAGTTAATGTGAGTGCAGTGTGTATGGTGTGAAGGAATGAATGGGAGGGAGTGATTCCCTGCCCAAGAAAACCCAGGGCGAGCTAATATATTAGGGGGTTTAGTCAAATTTTCAGTGGAGGTCGTTCTGCGTTTGGTGCCGTATGTTGAAGTGTTTGTTTGCAGGTGTGAAATGAGTTTTTATGGGATGGGAGTGTGGCTCACAAGAGGTGAGTATGGTTGAGGAAGGTTCCCCAGGTGCTGCAACGTCTGTCGGCCAGGGTAGGCTGTGAGCCCATGGTGGTCATGCTAAATTTGTCTATGGACAAATTTACCATCATCAAGCCATCCCTCCAAACCGGATGACCTAGCAAGGAAGAGACTCATCAGAGAGGTCACCAAGAGGCCAATGGCAACTTTGAAAAAGCTGCATGCCTTTATGGCAAAGACTGGTCACTGTGTGCATGTGACAACAATATCCCAAGCACTCCACAAGTCTGGCCTCCTTTGACCTTTAGGTGGGGTGGCTAGAAGGAAGCCATTACTTGAAAAAGCCCACCTTGAGTCCCATTTGAGGTATGCAAAAAAACCTCCAGAGATTCTGAAGCCATGTGGCAAAAGGTTTTGTGGTCTGATGAAACCAAGATGGAACTTTTTGGCCAAAACGCAAAATGTTACTTTTGGTGCAAACCCAACACAGCACATCACCCAAAGAACACCATCCCTATGGTGAAGCATGGTGCGTGCAGCATCATGTTATGGGGATGTTTTTCATCAGCAGGGATTGTGTCACTTGTCACATGAGAAGGAAAAATGGATGGAGCAAAATACAGAAAAATCCGAGTGGAAAACATGCTGCCTTCTGCAAGAAAGCTGAAATTGGGATAAAAGTTCACCTTTCAGCATGACAACGACCTGAAGCACACAGCCAAAGCTTAACTGGAGTGGCTAAGGAACAAAATTATAAATGTCCTTGAGTGGCCCAGTCAGAGCCCCGACCTAAATCCAATTGAAAATCTGTGGCATAACTTGAAGATTGCCATCCATCAACGCTCCGCACACAACGTGACTGAGCTTGAACAGTTTTGTGCAGAATAATGGGCAAATATTGTCCCAATCAAGGTGCGCAAAGTTGTTAGAGACCTATCTAGATCTTCTCTACAAAAATTGGTGGAGAAAAACAATGAAAAAAAAAAAAAAAGTGAAATGCAGTTGAGCGACCCGAGACAATGGGGAACAACGATAATTTTGTGTGCCGACGGACATCGAAGCCAATACACCAGGAAAAAAAAAATCACAGAACAGTCGGAAAGTGTCTGTCAATGAAAATATAAATAAATGAAAATAAATAAATGAAAAAAAACATGCAGGTGAGCAACCCGAGACAATGGGGAAGCACGTTTTGTTGTTGCTTACAATGTGTAAGCATACCCCCCCCCCCACACTCGTAAATACATGTATTCTGTACATACAGGGTTTTTCAAAAGAAACTGTGGGTGATTGGGGAGGGTCTGCAATCTCGTACGTGCAAGTCTCATGCAGTAGAATCCTAATACCTCGTATGTGCAAAAATATCTTTCAGAGAAAACTATTTATTGTCAAATACAACAAACACATATCAGAGGTAACAGAGGATTTGATTTTGAAAATTTTGAAATTGAGAGAAAAAAAAAGTAAATCTGATGATCATGATTCATTTCATTTTCCCCAATTTGACAATATTGTTGCAGGCCGGGTGTCAGCCACCAACCGACCACTCTGAACGGAGCCGCAAGTCGAGTCGGCCCGACCGATCGCCCAGAATATAGATCGCCGCCCGGATAACTCCGAGCGACGGGTCCTTGTACAAGAACCGAAATACGCCAATCGGCGTGGGAGGAGTAACATGCACATTGTTGTCACATGCACACAGTGACCAGTCTTTGCAATAAAGGCATGCAGCTTTTTCAAAGTTGCCATTGGCCTCTTGGTGACCTCTCTGATGAGTCTCTTCCTTGCTAGGTCATCCGGTTTGGAGGGATGGCTTGATGATGGTAAATTTGTCCATAGACAAATTTAGCATGACCACCATGGGCTCACAGCCTACCCTGGCCGACAGACGTTGCAGCACCTGGGGAACCTTCCTCAACCATACTCACCTCTTGTGAGCCACACTCCCATCCCATAAAAACTCATTTCACACCTGCAAACAAACACTTCAACATACGGCACCAAACACAGAACGACCTCCACTGAAAATTTGACTAAACCCCCTAATATATTAGCTCGCCCTGGGTTTTCTTGGGCAGGGAATCACTCCCTCCCATTCATTCCTTCACACCATACACACTGCACTCACATTAACTCTCGGATCAATTCTTGTCCGCTTTACATGAACCCAGCACCAAAATGTTCAGAATTTAATGCCCAATCTTGTGACACAATGACGTCATAACACATGTCACCGGTTGGGGTAAAATATCGGGGGGGGTGGGGTAGGGTCGATTCGGTGGGGTAGGGTCGATTGCCAATCTTCAATGTACCTAAATATCCACGTGATCCAACTACCGGGGTATTCCACCCTCGACGGATCTCGTACGGTACAAACCGCCGAGGCGAGCCTGTCCCGTGCGCGATTCCGAGCGGCGTAATCGCCGAGAACCGTCGGTCCAAATGTCCCCCTATTACGGCAAACCAACCGCTTTCCAACTCCCAACACACGAAATGTTCAGTCAATGAGGGAATGGACGCAACGAGCAGGTTTACATTCACACAAGGACATTTATTATAATAAAACACGTATGCAATTAAATAAGGCAAAACACGTATGCAATTATACAAGCAACAAAAGCACGACAAAGAACTACAACCGTCTATCAGCAATTATTAATGTACAGTCACTAACACAGTTTTACTTACGGGACTCGGCCCCACAAACATTCATTCGAAAGGAAAGCAGGAAAAAGACCCCATCAAAGGCAATGGGGTCAGACTGGACCTCTTGGGTCTTTATGGCGTGGGACTTGGCAGACCGAGTCCCACGAGACCGTTGCAGGTTACCTGCACCCTCGTGGTGTCTGGCTTGGGCGACCCGCGACGTCCCGTCCCCACAGCAGCTAGCGAAGCCGCGATCGAGCTCGGGCCTTCCGTGTGGCAGGCGTGCTCTCTCCAGCTCTCTCCACAGGAACGCGCGGTTTGCGCGACACAGCAGGCAAGGCTGCCCCTCCAGCTCGCGTCTCCTTCACGACGCACGGACTTCCACGCAGCTCCTTGGCTTCTGGGTTCCTCCCGACTCCCTCAACTGCCGAAGCAAAAAGCTTACTCCTCCCACGGGACTCCCACGAACTCTTTTGAATAAAGAAAAGATGTCCTCTTTATCCTTTGCACCCCCTTCCCCGCACCCGGCGTGACTCGTGCCCTCGCGAGGTAGGGTCGATTCGGTGGGGTAGGGTCGATTCGGTGGGGTAGGGTCGATTCGGTGGGGTAGGGTCGATTGCCAATCTTCAATGTACCTAAATATCCACGTGATCCAACTACCGGGGTATTCCACCCTCGACGGATCTCGTACGGTACAAACCGCCGAGGCGAGCCTGTCCCGTGCGCGATTCCGAGCGGCGTAATCGCCGAGAACCGTCGGTCCAAATGTCCCCCTATTACGGCAAACCAACCGCTTTCCAACTCCCAACACACGAAATGTTCAGTCAATGAGGGAATGGACGCAACGAGCAGGTTTACATTCACACAAGGACATTTATTATAATAAAACACGTATGCAATTAAATAAGGCAAAACACGTATGCAATTATACAAGCAACAAAAGCACGACAAAGAACTACAACCGTCTATCAGCAATTATTAATGTACAGTCACTAACACAGTTTTACTTACGGGACTCGGCCCCACAAACATTCATTCGAAAGGAAAGCAGGAAAAAGACCCCATCAAAGGCAATGGGGTCAGACTGGACCTCTTGGGTCTTTATGGCGTGGGACTTGGCAGACCGAACGAGTCCCACGAGACCGTTGCAGGTTACCTGCACCCTCGTGGTGTCTGGCTTGGGCGACCCGCGACGTCCCGTCCCCACAGCAGCTAGCGAAGCCGCGATCGAGCTCGGGCCTTCCGTGTGGCAGGCGTGCTCTCTCCAGCTCTCTCCACAGGAACGCGCGGTTTGCGCGACACAGCAGGCAAGGCTGCCCCTCCAGCTCGCGTCTCCTTCACGACGCACGGACTTCCACGCAGCTCCTTGGCTTCTGGGTTCCTCCCGACTCCCCCAACTGCCGAAGCAAAAAGCTTACTCCTCCCACGGGACTCCCACGAACTCTTTTGAATAAAGAAAAGATGTCCTCTTTATCCTTTGCACCCCCTTCCCCGCACCCGGCGTGACTCGTGCCCTCGCGATCCACCCCCCGCTCAACCACGGGTGGGAGGGAGTTGTTGACGTCATGTAGGGTTCTTCTTCCTCTTCTCAGAAGAGGGGGAGGGACGTCTCAATTTTTTTTTTTTTTGGTTGAGGGTTTAATGGCGCTGTGAGAGCCAGGAGGCTCTATCCACGCCACGTACCAGAATCTGATCAAAACCGCCGACAGCCAGAGCCCTTCAAAGGCAGATACATTTTAAATAGGTCTCCCACATTCCTTCAGGAATTTTAATACCGCCTTACAGAGTTGAGGGTGCTTCCAGTTCATCCGCCGAAGCATCACCTGCAGGTCCAACACCCTTATCCCCATAACTCTTATACACCGTACAAGTCGCTGCCTCGATTCCCCATAGATAGGGCAATTTAGAAATAAGTGTTTTAAATCTTCAGGTTTTCTGCACACATCACAGAACCCGTTGGGTGACATCCAATTCCATGGAGGTATGCATTCAAGCGACAGTACCCGAGTCTTATTCTACAAAGCACTACCTGGTCCCTCCGGGAGAGCCTGGGGAGCTTAACAAGCGGAACCACCTCCGACTGCACCTTGTGAAAAAATGTGTCCCCTTTGTGCAGGAGTTCCACTGACATTGCCATTTTCCCACAATACAGTCCTTGACCAGACTAATGATTTCTGAAGGTCCCAAGGGGATTTGGGTGACATTGTCCATTCTGAGGACCTGCTTTGCCGCAAGGTCACTGGCCTCATCCTCCCCGATGCCCACGTGAGCAGGGATCCAGCACAAATCCACCACCAGACCCCTCCAGTTCATGATGTTATACAAATGCCAAGGTTCGAGGACCAAGTCATACCTGCAGCCACCCTGGAAGGATTCCAGCGCCTGTAATGCCCAAAGTGAGTCTGAGAGGACAACTGCACTAAGAGGATTGAACTCGATTATCCATTCCATAGCTCGGACGATTACAAATAGTTCCGTCGAGAAAACTGAAAGATGATCGGTTAACCGAAAAGCCCTGACCACACGGACATCGCGGATACATATAGCCACCGCTGTCCTTCCTCGAGAGGGTTCTTTGGACCCATCCACATATATATATATATATATATATATATATATATATATATATATATATATATATATATATATATATATATATATATATATATATGCAAGGATTGACTCCAACTTGTATTTATAAACTCAACAGCCTGGTTACGCTTACCCACAGGATTAACTGAATCCATTTTTCCCCAGAGATCCATGTGGAGACTTAGGGGTTCGAGTGTCCAGGGGGCCAAATGGGGACTTTATGTTGGGGGATGACTGGAAGGGAGTCCAGCTTCATTTCCTTGGCTAACTTGATACAGGCCAGGCCAAGAGGCAAGGAAGCAGAGTTGTTGTCTAACTTCAGGTATTCCCAACAATTTTCAAATAAGGATTTGCTCGGATGGCTGTCCCCAGAAGAAATGGATCTAGCCCAATATTTCATTCTCAGCATCTCCCAGCGAAGGGACAAGGGCATCTCACCTAATTCCACTAGAAGGGCAGCCACTGGAGTGCTAGTAAAAGCACCAAAACATACACGAAGGGCTTTTGACTGGACAGTCTCAAGTTTTTTTTCGGCTGCTCTTGGCCATATCACCGAAAGCCAGGCATCCGTAATCCAGGTGGGAACGAATTTTAGTTTTGTATATCATGAGAAGACTGTCACGATGTGCTCCCCACTCTGTTCCAGAGAGACAACGTAATAAATTTATGCCTTTGGCACATTCACCTATCAGCTCCTTCACCTGCGGGGTCCAGGTGAGTCTCTTATCGAAGAAAGTCCCTTATCGAAGGTGACTCCTAAGAAAGACACCACTCGAGATTGATGGAGGCAAGTGCCAATAATTACCATTGCTATATCATCCGTTTTCTTCTTACGGGAAAATATGATAAACTTGGACTTATCAGCTGATACTTTAAAACCCCAGTTTTCGGCCCATTTCTCCATGAGCCGGATATCACCCTGGAGTTTTTTACTCGAAGTAGCAAGATTTTTACACCGAATCCACATAGCAATGTCATCAGCAAACAGGAATAACTTGCTATGGAGCTTGCGGATGGAGGCAACATCATTTATCATAATACTAAAGAGTGTTGGGCTGAAGCAGCTTCCCTGGGGAATGCCCTTTTCAGAATGAAACGAAGAGGAGAGGCTCAGGCCAACCCTCACCTGAAATGTTCTATTCGATAAAAAGTCACCAATCCAATCGTACATTCTGCCATTGACCCCGAGATTACCCAGTTTATAAAGGAGGCCATTTTTCCAGACTGAATCGTATGCCTTTTGGATATCGAGGAACACTCCCAGAAGAGACTCCTGATGACCTAGGGATTTCCTTGCATCATTTGCCAGCGCGGAAATGTGATCCATAACGGACCGTCCCTTTCGAAAACCGCTCTGGCCTTTATACAATAGGTTGTTCTTTTCCAAGAAGAAGACCAATCGGTTATTCACCATTTTCTCCATTAATTTGCAAACAACTGAGATAAGGGAGATCGGGCGATATGAAGATGGGACAGTGCCATCTTTCCCCTCTTTCAGGATGGGAATTACAATAGCGTGTTTCCAATCGCCGGGAAGCTTCCCTAAAGCCCAAATCCTATTGAAGAAACTCAGGAACACTCTCAACACCCGATCATCCAAGTGTTTGAACATAAGGAACGATAACCGATCGGGGGCTGGGGCGCTATTCTTAACCGAACGAATCACCTGCTTCAGTTCCCAAATAGTGAAGTCAACATTGAGTGAAGGGTTTGAAGGCAGAACTGTATTGGTGATCACCCTGGTTTGACTTACAACTTGGGGAAAACGAGCCTCAAAAACGTCATCCTTTATGATATTCTCACTACTAGAAAATAATTGGCCCACGGCTTCTGCCTTGTCTGCATTAGAACACAGGGCTATGTTCTGGGAAATGATCACTGGAAAAGATCTCCCTCCCGACTTAACTCCCTGTATACTTTTGACTCTTCCCCATATAGTTTTGAGAGGGGTATCTGGATTAACTGATGAACAAAATGATTTCCAAGAGGCAGACTTGGCCCGTTTTATAGTTCTTTGGGCTATCGCCCTTTTCCGCTTGTACTCTATAACGTCCTCCAACCTGAGGGTTTTCCTAAGTCTCTTGAGAGCCGCCCATCTTCCCTGGATTGCCAATTTGCAATCCTCATTCCACCAGGGGACCTTTATTTTCCTACCCCCTGAAGGAATTGAGGTTGAGATTGTTTCCCAAGCAATGTTATACATAATTTGTACAATATTCTTATTGATGCTATCTATGTTGTGAACACCAATCTCTTCCTTCACTTCCCTGACACATCGATCTGAAAACTGACCCCAATTCGCCTTAGAAAAGTTCCAAGAAGCCGGACCGAGTGAGTCCACAGACCCCTTTCACATTGGAGATTAGTGATCACAGGAAAGTGATCACTCCCTAGGTTGTCATCGTGGACTTCCCAATCGCATCTCGCAGCTTCTTTTGAAGAAATAAGAGTGAGATCCAGAGGGGACATCTTCCCTGTGGATGGATTTATACATGTTCCCTGTCCGTCATTTAATATCACCATATCGAATTCATCAATCAAATCCTCAATAATATCGCCGTTCCTATCAGTGTTTTTGGAGCCCAGAGAATATTATGACTATTGAAATCGCCACAAACTAGCACCACCCCCTCACACCTTCTAAAAACCTCCTGAAGACTCTTGTGCATCAATGGTTGGCAAGGATTATAGAAGTTTATAATTGTAACCCTCCCCCTCGAGCCATGGACCTTGATAGGAATACACTCCAGCTCCGTAATGTCTTCCGTTTCCGTAAAGGGAAGACCAAATTTCACCATAATGCCACACCCACCCCCTTTCCCTCGAGCTCTATCCCTACGAATAAGGGTATACCCCGGCATATGGAATCGATTATGCTCCTTGAGCGATGTTTCTTGAAAACAAATAATATCCGGTTTAGTTAACAACTCAGAGACGTATTTTTTTAAATTCGGACCCGTGCGCCACGAGACTTTTAGCATTCCATTGGATTATTAACATAAATTAAATTGGGTCCTGAGACTGTTTGGCATCAGGACTGGTTTCTCTCTCTTTTTTATTGTCCGTCTTGTTAAATATCTTATTAATATCCTTGGAAGAAATACCATCCCAACCCACATGTTTGCAGGCTGCTGAAGCAATAATGCTAATCTTCTCCGATCTCCTTTGTACAACAGCTGTGCAATTTACGACCTCAGTAATAAATCCAATAAACCCCAACTTAGAAATGTTCAAAACCACCATGGCACTTGAATCCTCAGTTTGGCAATGCTGATCTATTGTCTCCGTCTGGCAACCAACCGAAACTGTTTGTATCTTAACCAGAGCTGGAGTTTTAGTAATCCTATTCGTTTCTTTGACTGGCAACACCAACTTTGGGGACCTTGAGCACCGCCTCCGCATACGATAACTTCCCAGTGGTTTTCACTTGCTGAATCTGGGCCGCTCTTTGAAATTCCAGACAACCTCTGTAGGCTGCACTGTGCTCCCCACCGCAATTGGCACAGCACAACTTGACGCTCGTACAACTTTCATACTCATGATCTCCATTACACTTTCTGCAACGCCGTTTACCCCAAGAGGATGTTGCAGTATGACCGAATCTTTGGCATTTGTAACATCTTAAAGGGGGAGGGATATACTCCCGAACAGGAAAGACTTGGTAGCCCAGGAACACTTTAAGGGGAAGAACCGGGATGGAGAAGGACAACACCACACATGTGGTATCGACCTTCACACCATCCCTCACCGACGTAAGACGACGAGCATCACCTACTCCCATGTCAGCAAATGCCTCTTGATAACCTCCATATGAATGTCCAGGTCAATCCCATAAATTACCCCCCGGCATTCCCTTAAAGACCTAGGGATGTGAGCAGATATTCTAATATCCCGAAAAAGAGAGACTCTCAGAATCTTTTCCCGCTGGGCCACCGATTTTCACTGGATCAGAAGGTTACCCGATCGAAGTTTCCTTGCACAATGTACGTCACCAAATTATTTTCCAATTACGGAAGCCAATTTTATAGGGTTATTGAAAATTAACGACTTGGACCCTTCCACAGCCGAAATTATAATTGGGAATTTATCCCCCGGCTCCTCTTTATCCTTAACCCCTTCCCGCACCTCCGACTCCTCACGACTTCCCTCACCGGCCTGCCCCTCTTCATGGCCGACACTCGACAAGTTCTAACACTTCTTGACAAGGGCACCCAATCATCCTCACCCGATACCCCCTCCACATCTTCTCATCCCCTGGGGATCCCCAAGAGTGAAAATAAGGACCTTACCGATCAATACCAAAATACAAGTACTCAGAACCAGAGTTGATAGCGAAATACCGGAAGTACTTGGAAGCACCCCCTCTCCGCCAAATCACGTGACCCCATCCCCGCAGCGCATCTAATCGATTTCAAAACATTAAAACAATGGAAAGTGAGCTATCTCGGGAACATGCACTTATCGACATAGCTGACTAAGGGAACCTGTATGTTGTGTGCAATTGAATTCCCAAATTCGTAACAATATCATTATCAGTTTCTTGAGGCATTTCTCCAAATCATCTTCTTTGCCATCTCAAGAGGATTTCTGCTTAATTTATTTTATTTCAGTAATACAGTACAGTCTTTTCTTGTACACTTGTCTTCACAAGTAGGGCTGGTAAGATAGTCTGTAGGTATGCACACTCACCTGGTTTTTAATCTCTGCGCAGATATAAATTGTCGTGCTGGTGTTTTGCAAGTAGTACGAGACGTTGACGTGTGTGCCATCCCTCAGATGGATGTTAAACTGTGTGCCGTGGCTTCTCTCTGACGTTAAAGACACCATGGGGTCCTTCACGAAGAGTGGACGAGTTATCATTGGCACCCTGAGCGAATTTCAAATTATTGTCAATTTTAGCCAAACGTCAGGCCTGGCGAGCCAGCCTGTTCGCGAGATTCGAACCAAAAATGTCCTCTGGCCGGTGGGAATAATGGTGGGAATAATTGGGGTCAAGAACTTATTGTCGTATTTGACGCTCATCTTCATCACTGAAAACATCCAACCCCTTAACGATTCTCGGCACAGTGTCCCAACCAAAATGCATTGCAAATGAAAGGTATGCTGAAAATATTTTCGAATAAAATAACCAGAGGTTGATGCAACACCGTACTTGCATAAATTGTCAATGCTTTATTTCACCTGCACATTCTGAGCCTATAATATTTTCCATCCAAAACACAGAAACATACCTTCCACCTCCAGGTTTCCCACTCAAATTATAAATACTTTGGACCGTTTTCATTGAAACACAACAGTGTATATTCCAAGCTAGAGATGAATACCGACGGTGAGTGCAGGTGGAAGCTTTATACTGAGTATGCACCTGAAAAATTCTGGCTGTCCTTCAATGAAAGATTACTTCTGTTCATCAGACATTAATCCGCACCGAAAGTGTATGCGCTTCACAGTAAAGGCAACTCGCAAATGCGCGTTACTAATCCCAAAATCCAACTCCCGGCCCGCTTATTAGCCGGAGACGATGCACTTGGATTTCGAACCAGTGTACTTTCTTATGGCCAAAAGTGCAGGTTTATCCTCCATAAGCACATGCACCTGCTTTTTATGAAGCCTCGGTCATCACATTGCTATTCTATCCGTATTTAAATCATATCAAACAAGTCTGGTCACGAAAACGATGAAGAAATATTATCACAAGATTTGATTTTATGTCGGTTTACACGGTTTGTTGCATTTTCAAAAATGATTTTGAAAGTGCGCTCCAAGAAAGTGACAAAGCCAGAAACAAGAGTGAATGAAAGCATAACTTATGTTAATATACACAATAGTAGAGAATGGTATCGGCCTATACCCAAATATATATATATATATATATATATATATATATATATATATATATATATATATATATATATATATATATATATATATTTGACTTCTGTAAGCTGAATAAAGACCATGTGATATTAATTGGCCCAGAGTGTTTTGCAGGAAGGATATTCTCAACACTAAATTCATGGCGGCGGACAATCATAATGTTAGGCTGTCGGGACACAATGTTGGTGTTTCTATTGATTTTAATGGTGGTGCCAATCTCTCTGAGGCAGGGCTGGTTCAAGCAGGAATTTTTAATTTTTTTTTCTGATGTGCTGGTAACACACCAACAGCAGAGTAGAGAGACAAAACAAAGGACCTGGGGAAGAATGAGCGCAAGAGGAGGATGACACAGAGGGTAAGCAAGCTGGATACAGGTGCAAACTTTCAGTCGCAGATGTGGAAGGGGAAACGGGGAAGAAGCATAAATGGAACAACAAAAAAAAACAACAAAATAAATTGAAGAGGATGGTAAGGAGGCACAGAAAGGTGGGCTTATGGAGAATTGAGGGTCGAAATGATAATAGGTATGGATGAGGGTTAGCAAGAACCTCATGCATATGGTACCAAGAAGAACCTGCCTGATCTTGGCAGGGTCTTCATGGTACCATATGCCTTACACTTCCTAATGATTGTCTTGACTGTGCTCCAAGGGATATTGAAGGCATTTGAAATTTATTTATACCCGTCCCCTGAACTGTCCCTTTCCACAACTTCATCATGGGGGTCTTATAAAAGCTCCTTGGTTCTCACAGTAGAGTCTTTGCTGTGAAATGCACTTCCCAGCAGAGGAAGCCTCTAGGAACAGCTGATTTTATTTTGAAACAATTTAACACAAGCGGAGACCAATGAACCTGGTGTGTGGTTTTGAAGGTGATTGGTTACACCTGAGCTAATTTACAATTGCTAATATAACGGGGTGGACACTTATCCAAGCACGATACTCTATTTTTGTATTTTTCATTAATTTTCTGAAATTTGTCTAATTTGTTTTTCACTTGGAAGTTGTGGGTTACGATGTTTAAATAAAGATGGAAAAAGTCTGATTTAATGCACTTTAATTCCAGGCTGGACGGCAACAAAGGTGAAAATTTTGAAAGGGGGTGTTGACTTTCTATAGGCACTGTGGCTTAGCTTCTTTAAGCCAGTGCAGTTCTCCAAACTTTCCAGTCGTCACTATTTTGCTCAACTTCAGACAGGTGGTTCCTTTCTCTTTGCAATCTCCTCACCAATGATTGCAGTGCAGATATTTAAAAAAAAACTCATCATTCATATTTTGTTTGACTGCTTTTATGTTGTCTTCCTCATTTGCATTTGTTGATTATCATCAGCTTGACTCAGCAACCAAAGTTGTGGAATCCTAATAGAAAGTTGACAAATGATGGCATTTCACATCGACCAGCTTGTTGCAGTCGCTGGGAGGCGCTGTTGTGGTTCAGACCACCACTTATTTGGATCTTCCTACTCTGGTGATTATTAAATGCCTCTTACAATGTTCTTTATTGAAATGGTGTGTTTGCCTCCACTCAAACCATGTGCTACATCTTTAGAAGTATCTACAGAGACATGACAGAAGTAAATAGACACCATGATTTTAAAATAATTTATTTATTTAACATTTGAAGAACATTTGATCTATTTTAATGCATACACTAGTATTTGGTAGATTTGCCATTTGCAGATTTCAATGCTTTTACTCTTTCAGGCATAAAACTAACGAGTTCTGAAATTCTCTCTTGTGGGATTTCTGCACAGGCTTCATGCAAAAGGTTTAGCAATTCTGCCCTTGATGTTGGTTTCCTGGAATTTTTCCACACAGCTCGATCCAATATGGCCCAGAGGTGTTCAATGGGATTCATGTCAGGAGACCGACTTGGCCGTGGAAGTCGCTTGATCCCATTTCTGTCCTGCCATTCTTTGGTCTTTTTCGCAGTGTGGCATGGAGCTCCATCTTCCATGAACAGTGTTGTTTTTGACCATCTGACCAGTGGAGAAGACAGGGAGAAGCCCATCCTCAAGGATAGAAATGTATATTGTGGAGTTGATGTTGCCAACACATTCCACAAGCTCTGACTGACCAGCACAACCAGATTACTCCCAACACCACCACTGAAAAAAGACCATGTTTGACAGTTGGCTGCAATTGGTTCAAAGATATCTCTTGACTGGGAAGTCTCCAGACCCATATGCATCAAGTGTCAGAAAATTGAGCAAATTGGGACTCATCTGAAAAAAAATGACAGTTTGCCAAAACTCCAAGGGTCTGGTGGCCATCTCGTCAGCCCACTTCTTTCTCCTTTGAATGTTGGCTGGTCTAAGAAGAGGTTTTCTCCGAGCTGCTCTCCCATTGTAGCCCAGTTGATGAAGGTACCGCACGGCAGTTCTTTAGCTAACCTGGACCTCCTCTGCAACATCTGCTGCCTTGCAACAGGGAGTTTTCTCAATGGACCGCTTGACAACTCAAAGACACCTTTCTGAGGGCCCAGATCGACCAGAACGTGAAGCTGTGGATTCCTTGCCTTTGCTGCTTAATTGCACAATCACCCGACCGTATAAAGCGGAATGCCAATGTTCTGAGCTATCCGATCCTGGCTGACTCCACCTTCTGATTGGCCAACAATTCGTCCTCTTTGAAAATCGGAAAGTTTGTGTGCTTCCTGGGTTCGAGGCATAGTTAATTGTCATACAAGACCCAGGAACTCGTTTTTGCAAAGAAATAGTCGAATATTAGTACAAATCACTGAGTAAAACTGCGTTATGCAGATGAAATGAAGAAATTTAAGGTGTCTATTTACTTCTGTCATGTTTCTGTAAGCTGTGATTCCTCTGTGTTACTTTCATCATAATTGCTCCCTCTTTGAACCATACACACACCTGGCATCCTTTGGTAAACCAGCATGCTTTCTGTTATTCTCTAATCATGTGATGCAACATAGTTAACACGTAACCCTCAGTTTGCCAATTTGGGTTCCACGACCTTCGGTATACTGATTCTGAAGCCGAGTGGGTGTGCGGGCTGCTGGGTTTTGGGTTTGCCTGCCATGAGGCCATAACAAGGATTAACTAGAAAGAGCAATCAAAGATTGCAGACCCTCGCCAGGACTTATTTTGTGTGTGTATTATGTGTGGAAAATAAATGGAAGGATGTACTTAGTGAAAGGTCGTTGATTGTAAATTAAAGGTCTCATTTGCCTAATTGTGAGGGTGTTGCAATGGTGTAAAGGTCAAATGGTCTAAAGGTCAGGGTCTTAGGGGTTCTGAAGGGTCTAATTGGGGAATATGAGGTCATAGGATTCTAAAGAGTTGAACACGATCAAAGGGTCTTTGGGGTATAAGGGTTATAAAGGGTGCAGTGGGGTCTATGGGGTCTTAGGGATCTTAACGGGTCTTAGGGGTCATAGAAGGTCTTATGGTTCTAAAAAATCTTCAGGGTCTAAAGGGTCTAAGGGGTCTTGAGGGTCTTGGTGTTCAAAAGGGTCTCAGGGGTGGTGTTGTGGTGTCTTGAAGGAGGGTCTCAAGGTATATAGTGGTCTAATGTAATTAATACACCTACTCACATTCCATGCGGAGAAACAGACAAATAAACAAACAACCAGGCATACAAAAAAAATGGATCCAATGTTATACCCTCTCCTCTGCCGAGGATAATTAGAAAGAGCAATCAACGATTGCAGACCCTCGCCAGGACTTTTTTGTGTGGTTTTATAGTGCGGATTTTATAGACACTCACATTATAGTTGTAAATACTTTATAGAGGTACTCAGTTGAAAAAAGATAACGTGTTCTACTGGCTACCACTAGGGGGCGTTTGTGGTCTACGTCAGCACATTCTGTGCAGACAAATAAACAGACAGACAGACAGACAAACAAATGGAACCAAATGTAATACCCTCTTCTATGGTGAGGGTAACAAGAACGGCACTCAGTGGAGCACAAACCACCACCAGGCTAAATAGTTTACGTGTTGTATTCCACTGATAAGCTGGATCTGCATTCAAACTTTAATCAAACTCTCATCAGCTTTTTCTTGTCACCTACCCAAGTTATCCACCAATATTTGGAGTTTTTAGCTTTTTGGGATGTAGTGCTATATATCAGTTTTTGTCCCATCTCTCAATGGTGAAGAATCACTTAAAAATTATAGGACTGATCCGGATCTGGATTTTCACCAAAATTAAATCAATTCGTTCTTGTTACACACCCAACCTGCACACCAAGTTTCATCTGAATCCATCCCCAACTTTTTGAGATATCCTGTTCAGAGACAAACAAGCAAACATAGAGACAAGCAAACAAGCAAACAGATGACAAAGTGATAAAATCACTCAGAGAGCAACACTTGGCAAAACAGAACAAGTAGAACAACACTTGGTAGAGTGCATAACTCTGCCAGGCTGAACAGTTTACGTTTTGTATTCTACTGATAGGCTGAATCTGAACCAAAATCTAATCCGCTTGTTCTTGTCACCGAACCAACTCAACCACCTAGTTTTGTCCACAACTTTTTGAAATATCACGATAGAAATATACAGCTCTGGAAAAAAATTAAGAGACCACTTGAAAATTATCAATTTTTCTGGTTTTACTATTTATAGGGAGGTGTTTGAGTAAAATGAACACTTTTGTTTTATTCTATAAACTACTAACAACATTTCTCCCAAATTCCAAAGAAAAATATTGTCATTTAGAGCATTTATTTGCAGAAAATGACAACTGCTCAAAATAACAACAGATTCAGTGTTTTCAGACCTCAAATAATAATACAAACAAAACAAATTCATATTCATTTTTAAACAACACAATATTAATGTTTTAACTTTGGAAGAGTTCAGAAATCAATATTTTGTGGAATAACCCTGATTTTCAATCAGTTTTCATGCGTCTTGGCATGCTCTCCACCAGTCTTTCACATTGCTGTTGGGTGACTTTATGCCACTCCTGGCGCAAAAAAATTCAAGCAGCTCGGCTTTGTTTGATGTCTTGTGACCATCCATCTTCCTCTTGATCACATTCCAGAGGTTTTCAATGGGGTTCAGGTCTGGAGATTGGGCTGGCCATGACAGGGTCTGATCTGATGGTCCTCCATCCACACCTTGATTGACCTGGCTGTCGGGCATGGAGCATTTTCCTGCTGGAAAAAACAATCCTCAGAGTTGGGGAACATTGTCAGAGCAGAAGGAAGGAAGTGTTCTTCCAGGACAACCTTGTACGTGGCTTGAGTCATGAGTCCTTCACAAAGACAAATCTGCCTAATTCAGCCTTGCTGAAGCACCCCCAGATCATCACCGATCCTCCACCAAATTTCACAGTGGGTGTGAGACACTGTGGCTTGTCGGCCTCTCCAGGTCTCCGTATAACCATTAGAGGACCAGGTGTTGGGCAAAGCTGAAAATTGGACTCATCAGAGAATATGACCTTACTCCAGTCCTCAATGGTCCAATCCTTATGGTCTTTTGCAAACCTCAGCCTGGCTCTTCTTTGCTTCTCATTGATGAAGGGCTTTTTTTTATAGCTTTGCATGACTTCAGCCCTGCCCCTAGGAGCCTGTTTTGAACCGTCCTCGCCGTGCACTTCACCCCAGCTGCCGTTTGCCATTCTTTTTGGAGGTCACTTGATGTCATCCTACGGTTGTTGACTGACATTCGAATGAGTTGGCGGTCATCCCGGTCAGTGGAAAGTTGTTTTCGCCCTCTGCCAGTCTGTAGCTTTGTTGTCCCCAATGCCTGCTGCTTGACCTTGTTCTTATGAACCGCCATCTTTGAAATTTTAAGGATGGAAGCAACGTGATGCTCACTGTATCCTTCTGCCAGTAAAGCCAGAATTGAACCCTTCTTTTCCTCACTCAAAACTTTTCTTTTCATCTCTTTTGGCATGGTCAATAGTTATTTTTTTTATTCCAATTACTTTTGAGGTACTACTAGCACTGTTTTTGCCATCCAGCTGGTCCTATTGCAAGAGGATAGTGATGACCACAACAGTGGTTTCTATTATTTTCCTTGTTAAATAAGATTAGGTTCAGATGATCACCTAATTAGTACCTCACTAAGTAGAATGAGTGTGCCTGTGTTGGAATTCAACAAACACTGGAATGGAATAGCTGCCGTACATGTAGAGATGCTGATTTAAATTTTATTTGGAGTGGTCTCTTATTTTTTTCCAGAGCTGTGTGTATATATATATATATATATATATATATATATATATATATATATATATATATATATATATATATATATATATATATAAATACATAGATATAATATATATATATATATATATATATATATATATATATATATATATATATATATATATATATATATATATATATATATATATATATATAGTTGCGAATTCGCGCCCGCCGGAGTGCGGACGGCCACGTGACTCGAATCGGGCAGTCGCTCACCGGACGGACAATTCAGTCGTGACCCTCTCGGACCAACGCCAGGAGCTAGTCACGGGTGGGGGTTTAACTTCACCACGATCGTGCCAATTGCCCACCCGCGCAGGATAGGGTTGCTCGCCAAATTCGATCTACCTAAGTACCTGCGCGAATGGTCGACCGGGCGATCACACCACGCCCCAGGCCGACTCCGGACACGAACCGCTTAAGCGGTCCATTCCGTGCTACAGTGATAACCAAGCAGTGTTATTGTCGGCCTCGACGGTTCCGATTAATTATCGGGCGTATTAAGCCCACTACGAACCCTTTACGTGAAGCAGGATGGAGGGTCAATTAAAAGGAAGGAGACGAAGCGAAACGGGAAAACAGTTCAACACAATGCACATTTATTCCGCGGCACACGGAAAGCACGTATATACAGCCACAATAATCAAAATGCACATATAAAGTGAAAGCAAGAGTTAAACCGAATATGCGTACACACGGCAACACTTATACAGTTCTACTTTACAGATGGCGCCAACACACATTGACTCAAAAGCAAAGAAAAGAAGCCACCCTCATAGACAAGGGTGCAGATGGGGCCTGTCGGCCTTTATGGCGTGGGACTTGACAGACCAAACGAGTCCCACGAGACCGTTGCAGGTTACCTGCACCCTCGCGGTGTGATGGTGGGCGAGCTCTCTCCGGCGCTCCTTGTACGAACACGCAGGTCTGCGCGACAGCTGGCAGAGCGGCGCCTCCAGTCCGCGTCCCTCCGCGACGTCCGGACTCTCCACCGATTGCAAGCTCCAACGAGCGGGTCGCTCTATGGACCGCTTCTCCAAGACTCAGACCAGACACCATTTCTCAATGGTGAAGAATCACATATAAAAAATTTAAAATCTTGTATCCGGATCCGGATTCGGATCTTCGCCAAAATAGAATAAATCCGTCCTTGTCATACACCCAACCTGTCCAGCAATTTTTCGTCCAAATCCATTCACAATTTTTTGAGATATCCTGCTTTGCATCGTTTTTGCCCTTTCTCTCAATGGTGAAGAATCACTTCAAAAGTTATCAGATCCTGATCCGGATTCGGATATGCAGCAAAATCGAATAATCTCTTTCTTGGTACACACCCAACCTCTCCACAAAATTTCCTCCAAATTCTTTCACAACTTTTTGAGATATTCTGTTCACAGAAAGACAGACAGACGGGTGAAAACATAATCTCCATCCACCTTCAATGGTGGAGGTAATAATTTAGTGATAGCGTCAAGGACGAAGATGCCAAGATGGAAATAGATTCGATTTTTTTTCTCTCTCTCTCGCTGATGATTCATTCTTTACCTTTCAGAAATGCTTCACAGCCCTTTTTAAGTGTGGTTCATTTTCCTTTTCCAGGATAGTCGAAATATGACTTGCATTTGTGGGATCATTATATCAGTGTTACAATCCGTACACTTTGAGTGATCTTTAAATCTTTTTTGTATACATCTTAGGATGCACATCATGTTGTTGTGTGGGACATTGTAAATTACCGTCTGGCTCAGGAGGTGGTGTTTACTAGCATGGGCCTTAATGGCTATCTTTTCTGTTATGTTTTGCTTCCTTTATGACTTCATGAATGAGCTCACTCAATATGATTAAATATCATCATTATAATCGTCATGTAAAGTGCACTCTACACAGAGCTTTAGTTCTGCCAAAGCAGTTTCTTGGCGAGCGTAATAATCCTGGACGGGTTTCTACTTCAATGCAGAATATAAGTATGCTCACATTTAAATGCCTTCATTCAAATTCCAAGGAGGAGAGATTCCAAATGCAGTACAATGTGGTGCGATTTGAAAAGACTGTTTTATGTTGATTGTTCATGCCTAATTTGAGAAGTTAAACCTCATCTTCCTTACCTTTTGGAAAAGTTTGGAGAACATGGAGCATTATACTGTGAAGACATTTTGGGTTGGATATATGGGTGGAATCTGAGACTGACTATATCTCCAAGAAACACCAACATGAAAAAAAAATTTCAACACGCAATAAGTTTCTAAAATTTTAATTAAAATATATTCCTTACGAACCGGATGTGCTTGTAAAATGAAAAATAATAAGTTGGTATAACTTACGATTCAGAATATCTCATCACAAACATTTTGATACATAACAAGTATGCAGATCTTTGAGACTCAATCGCAGATGAAATGAGATATATGATGGATGATCAGTAAATTCGTGACCTGATGTAAAACATAAATACTTCACAATGCCAAGTTTGTATTTTTTTTAAAGGAAGCATATTCATAACATTTTAAACATTTCAACCGAATAATTATATTCTCTGTATACAGTATGTGATGTGGGGCATTCAAAAATTTGTGCAAAGGATTACCAGAAGTCCAAAAAGTAAGGATGGTGTGTTTATTAATACCAAACACAACGATGTATTTTCTTTATCTAATATGTATGTATGTATGTGTGTGTATATATATATATATATATATATATATATATATATATATATATATATATATATATATATATATATATATATATATATATATATATATTTGTTTGTATATAAAGCTCTTTCTAACCACTGATTCACTGACACTGACTCACTGATATTAAAGATTGGGACATTCTGGGTGATCTATAAAGCTGAAATTTTGCATGCCAATTGGACATCCAAGCCGACACGCCAGAACAAATCACAAGGCTGTCGGAAAGCATCCTTAAACGAAAACAAAAAAATAAACTAGAAAGGCCACTGGAGCACATACTTCCGCCATGTAATGCCTGATCCACGAGAACATATCGGGCCCAATACATTTTTGAAATATCATGCCATATATCGTTTTTGGCCCTATCTCTCAATGGTGAAGAATCACTTTAAAAATTATCAGTTCCAGATCCGGATTAGGATCTTCACCAAAAGTGAAAAAAATATTCCTTGTCACACACCCAAAATATCCATCAAGTTTCATCCGAATCCATGCACAACTTTTTGAGATATCATGCTATATATAGTTTTTGGCCCAATCTCTCAATGGTGAAGAATCACTTATAAAATGATATCAGTTGGATCCGGATCTGGATCTTCACCAAATTCTTATCAGTTTGTCCTTGTCACACAACGAATCTGTCCACAAAATTTCATCCGGATCCGTTTACAATTTTTCGAGATATCCTGTACACAGACAACCAGAAAGGGGTGAAAACATAACCTCCTTCACCTTTGGTGGCAGAAAAGAAATAAATAAATCAAATGCAGGTGAGTGACCCGAGACAAAAGGGAAACATGGTTCGTATGCTTACACAATATGTAAGCACACCCCGCCAGGAATTATATATACTTCTCTGTTGAGAAATAAGAGAAAACTTCGCAAGTCCTTGACAATTTTAAATACTGCATCTCTTTCGTACAACTTTTGAATGCCCCATGTATTTATTTAATTGACATGTTCGGCCACGTACTTATTGATGTACCATAGTGTCGTGTATATGGCATGCACAAAAACACTCCATGTCCTCACGATACCTGGAATCCAAGTATTTAATTAGCAGTTAAAGTTAATAAATACACCACAACCTCCAAAGTGGAAAAAAAAGGTCATTCTAATACAAACTATGCAGGACAATTCCTGATTTTTACATTCAATTTAAATTATACTTTGTGAAAAAACATGTACATCTGACTACAAACATGTTGCTGTAAATAACTCTGAAGAACTATTATACAACAAAGCATATAAAAATATAATTTACTGCAGCTAATCTGCGGAAGGTCCTCTACGATTTTTGAAGGCAATCCAGAACGGGACGATGCACGTGGCTCTGCTTGGTGCAGGACCATCTCACGTGGCTTCCGGCATGCGCATCCAAGAAAAAGCACTCACTCCCAAAAAATAAATTACTAACTTAAGGTTTTAAGGCTTAAAATATCGAATCACTGGATGAAAATACAGCATGTGTATGTATGTATGTGTGATGGAAAAAGTACAAGTTGCAAATACTGTGGGAATACCACCCCGATGCCACGTCAATGTGAAGTGCATACCAGAGTACAATCACGTTTTGACAGTTTACAATGTGATTTGTTGTTCATCAACCAATAATAATGTGTCACTCCAGTATGAAGCATGTAAAAGCACAGGCAGCCATTGTATGCCGACTTGCAGTACTATCAATCAAGTGTTACGTATCTCAAAGAACTGAAATACCATACGACGTACGTAGAAATCAAAACCTAAATGGTTGGTGAAGGATACTACATTGCAAAAAATGGCAGAAGACTCAATGTTATTGGAAGACCTGTTTGTACAACTCCAAAGATGGCATGTCAAACTGGACTTGTTGAAAATCGAAACGGTCACGGTAGAAAGCCAAACATCTCAAAAAATGAAAACACCCGAAAGTGAATCACCTATATACAGTAGAAGAATACACCCGAGGCATCTCAGGGTGTATTCTTTTCCAGTACATAGATGAATGTCAAGTGCAGATGTTGTCAACAAGATTGCTGTGAATAGAGATGTGAATGTTACCCCCAAAATGCTTTAAAACACACGACTGATAAGAGGGATCTCAAGCGAATGGGCGCCAGTTGTATGGAGGCACGTGCTCTTCACAGGTGAATTTAAGTTTGAATTGTTCAGCAACAATCGATTTCAGTTTGTTTGATGGAGGGGGTGGGGGGGGAGGTAGAAGAATGGAATCTTCGACAATGGATAACAATGACAGTGAATCTTGGTCGAAGATCACCATCAGTTTGGGCTCGTATCACAGCCAATGATATTGCTGATCTACAGAAAAGTATTGACACCATGACTGCTGACAAGTAATGGCGGATTCAGATTCAACATGAAATTCTTTCAAGCACAAAACTCATGAGGTAGGGAGGACTTCCTCATCTTCCAGCAAGATAATTATCCCAAGCATGTCGCAAATGTGATGAAATATCATCTTGATGGTAAAGAGGTTGAAGTAACAGTGATAACCTCCACTTGGTCTGCACAGTGCAAACACAAATGTTATTGAAGCCACATGAGCCTTTTAGAAACTGAGACACTCGATCGGTGAGCAACACAGAATATTTGGAATAATATTCTACAATAATACATCCGATCAATTGTATGGAAGCACAAACATGAGATGCAACCGTGTGTGTGAAGCAATGGGCTCACATACAAGACACCAGTGCATTGTCCAATTAAGCCTGGCATCGCAGTTAGAATGGCTGGCTTGGGATCTTAGGGTCCTGCGTTCAAGCCCTGTTGGCTGCTGAATTAACACCAGGTGGGGTTGACTCAGCCTATCATCCTTCTGAGGTTGGCAAAATGAGCACCAGTGCACTGGTAATAGGGGCACTGCATCAGTGGCATAGCCATGCCCCTAACCAATGATGCAAAAGGCTGTACATGAGAGTGAGTGAGAGCATTGTCCTATTATTCACTTTTCTGTTGTATTTTCTCTTCTGTCAATCGATTGAACCCATTACACATTCACCACCTAATTGCAATTGCTCATTTTTTTAATTGATTGGGAGTTTTCTGTGCGTGTGTGTGTGTGTGTGTGTGTGTGTGTGTGTGTGTGTGTGTGTGTGTGTGTGTGTGTGTGTGTGTCCATATGTCCATCATACAGGTTAAGAATTGCATCTCAGGCCTTACAGACTTCGTTCCATTTGTTATGATCCAAAGTAAAGCTCATTTGGGCCTAAAACAACTTGTCTGGTTCATAAAAATAATGATTATTCTTCTAATAATATTTAAGCTTTAAAAACAATTGGTACCTGTTTACATAGGCTCCCGACACACATTTTACGCACTTGCAGGGAGCGAGCATACACGGTTCTGCTCCAATGGGTGGAAAACCTCGTCCCTAATGACAAAGCGTGCTACTGAATGTAGTAGTCGTGGATACCAGTGTATTCCTCCACCATGTGCAGAACTGCCTGAGCACATGCCAAGGTTGTGCATGAGCCGGAGCGGTGCGAAAGCCCAATGTGCCACCTCGTGCATGTCCAGCATGGCATAGCAGGATGCTAGGACACTGTCAACTACAATAGTTCCATGAGCTGTTAGAGGGGCATATGAGCCCCATTGTATTTCTGTGTGCACGCGTGCCACGCGGACCCCTCTCATGTCTCCATTCCCACTCCCATTAACGATGAAGATAATGTCCCCTGGTATCACACCACTCGCAAACAGTGGATGCGCATCTTGGAAAAGACTTGAGTTTTTCGCCACAAAGACCAAATGTGATGCAGTTAGGTGCAGGCGCCGATAGTATGGTGCTTCCGTATCAATTACGTGGAAGAGGCGCCTGATGGATGGTTCTTCATCAAGAAACAGCAGGAAATCACTGTAGACGATACCTCCATCATGTCCAATGGCCAGCACTCGGTCTCCAGGCTGAAGGTCCATCATGCGCTTGGAGACACCGGCCTCTGTTCGCACCATTGTCGAGCCAGCAAAGCAACCACCAGATTTGGCTGCAATTGAGTTTTCTGTGACACACAACATTCAAAGTTTCAAACACACAGTTTATGGAAAGATAATTTGGCAGCTTATAATGATGAGTTTCATAAAGCTCTGTGCGTGATGTATGATCAACGACAAAGTGCAACTTTAGAAAGAATGAAAGTCAACATCAATAGATCATGGAAATCCAAGATTATTGATGGTGTATGTGTATATATATATATATATATATATATATATATATATATATATATATATATATATATATATATATATATATATCTTCTTCTTCTTCTTTCGGCTGCTCCTGTTAGGGGTCGCCACAGCGGATCATCCGTATGATCCGCATAGTGATTTGGCACGGATGCCCTTCCTGACACAACCCTGGTCGCCTCTTACGATACAGGGATATGGTATACCTATTTTAACCGGGGTATACACCAGCCCAGTACACTGGTACTCACTTCGCCGACCTCGGAAGGATAACAGGCTGAGTCAACCCCCTGGTGTATTAATTCAGTGGCCCAACGGGGCTTGAACTCAGGACCTTTTGGATCCAAAGCCGCTGCCCTAACCACTGTGCCAACACAAGGCTCATTATGGATATATATATATATATATATATATATATATATATATATATATATATATATATATATATATATCTATATATATATATATATATATATATATATATATATATATCTATATATATATATATATATATATATATATATATATATATATATATATATATATATATATATCTATATATATATATATATATCTATATATATATATATATATATATATATATATATATATCTATATATATATATATATATATATATATATATATATATATATATATATATATATATATATATATATATATATATATATATATATATATATATATATATATATATATATAGTCGCAGTGGTGGCCAGCCCAGGTTAACCCCCCCCCCCCCGACCAAAATTGTGGTGACGGGCAGTTGACACCGCCAGCCCCCAAATGGCCGAGTGGTTCCATATTAATAGCAGGTGGACATGTTGATCATAGGAGATGATCACACGTACTCGAAGGGCATGGGGCGCAATGGCGGAGGGGCAGAGGAGCACGGTGAATTAAACGGGTGCACAGCACAGGGGGTTTAACCACGAACCCCACCACAAAAAACACGAATACTGTTTTTTTAATTAACACATTTAATGAACATAAACAAATACTTACATAGGAGAATAATTCAAAAGGTAATGACAATAATGACCTCAATAAATCCTAAAGTCGAGGCGCCTCTCACACAAACTCAAATACAGACAACGGGGAAACAAAATAAAAAGAAAACCCTTCCTTTCAACGATTCTTGTACTTATCTTGGCTCAGAGCTGGTCTTTGTGGAACCTGTAATGGAGGCGCTTGGACCAGCGCATGCATACACACAGAAAATGGTACTTCTCTCATGGCAGGACAAACATATGCCAGGCAATCCAGGAGCAGCACTCGACACTAAGGCTCAGAGCTCCAGTGCAGCTGCTTATTACATACATGAAGCTCGGGGGCCGTTTCTCATGACTCAACCAAGAGCCAAAGGCCAGCGTCTTGCTTCACCACGTGAGCCAAATCGCCTCAACACAAATTCAATGGTCGTGTCATCCTGGGTGTGCGCTCACTCTTCGCTCTCGCCTCTCCAAACAATGCGCCTCATGCCTCCGCTCTGATCATGGCTCTCCAAAAATGCGCAAGCTATGAGCTCCCACATCTGATTCTCTTCCGAATAAATTCTACCTCGTGCGTTTCTCACACTGACCTCGTGCGTGCGCTCTGCTGATCTCTCGTCCTACCTAGTAGGAAGCCTCCTGCACCCTCTTCTTCTTCAGGTGTCTCATGACTAACAATCCTCTGCCTCCAGGGTGTGGCCTGCTCGCATGAAAACTGCTCGGCACACCTGGCTTTAGGATCGTGTTCCCACCTTTATTGCCGATCTTGAAATATAAAAACATAGGCAAAAATCACAGAGAGGCAATTACATACTGAAGAAGCTTATTCTTAAACCCGAGCTAATTAACATGACACCACCCCCTCGTGTGGTGAAACGTAACACTTAAGCTCACAGGTTCCCTACTTAGTTACATCAAGATGCCTCTGACACATCCACGGACCAAGCAACTCTACACAACGCTATATTCCCAATTAAATTCTTCCATCTTCGCCACAACTGTAACAATATATATATATATATATATATATATATATATATATATACATACTTACATATTTATTAAACAGGAATAAATTGTTGCAGGGGTTCATGTGAAAAAATTCTGACTCAACCCAGGACTTAAACCCAAGGACCTTATTACTTATATGGTGACAGGCCACTGAGCTATTGAGTCTTTGGGATATGCTCAGAAATTCCTCACACCAACACCATATATATTTATATAACAGGCAAACAAACATAATAGTGTTACGGTTCTCGGAACCGCATGCATACAACACACAGTTGTCCTGAGTCAGTAATTCCATTAATATATGTGTAGTTAGGTCCCTACCTTTTGTCTAGTGGGAAGACAAGGGAGTGTGTTGCGATGGGCTATTAGTTAGGCTATTAAATCATTTTTCCCTTTTATTTTATTCTCTCCTTTTGCGATCCACGGTGCCATAATCTCGCTTGCTACCCTCGTTTCGCTGCCCACAGCGTACCACTGTCTACCCAACGACTCGTTTTCAGAGGCAAAATCCCGACGTTCGGCTGGACAAATGCTAAAGCTGCACCACCATCCACCTGCCAAAGGCCAGACAGGCGCAGTGTGGGCAGACCATACTGGAGTCTGGCTGAAACGCAGCCCAGAAAGGCGGACCACGTGAAGGGTCGGTCCAATCGGCATGCTTGGCTCAGACAATGACGTCAGGTTTCGGCAAGGGCTCCTCCTCAACTTTCGGATTCTAAAAAGCGCGGACCTCCATGTAATTGGGTGGTTGGGAAGAGAATTGCAAGTGGGTTGGGAAGATAATTGCAAGTTGGTTGGAAAGAGACTTGAGAGAGGTTTTTGAGTATTGAAGAAGGAGTAAGGACAATTGAAGGAGAGGAGTCATTGAGAGTGAGTGTTCCTGCCACTTGTCTCAGTCGACACGACGTTGAACCGCCCCTTGCTTCTCGACCAAGCCTCCTGTCTGGCCTCGCTTTCTGTACCTTATCTCCGACCTCACGGCCTCTTGCCTGGTCCTGCCTGCTGCTCATCTCTCGCCCCCCCCCCTTTTGGACTCCGCTCTTCTCCACTCGAGCCCCTCCTGCAGACACGATCTCCACACGTACAGTTGTGGCCAAACAACTCAAGCATTGTCAGGTGCTGCACCACGGAGCATCCCTCCCCCAAAACGCGAAGGTACCGAGAAACTGTAACCTCAATTCCCTCCCTCCCTGGCTGCAAAAGTCCCTTTCACAATTGGGTTTACTTTGTCTGAGTGTGTGTCTGAGTGTTGGCGCCTGTCCGTTAAGTAAGCCTGTATAAGATCTTTTATTGTTGTGGTTGTTGCTTTATTAATTGCGCGTCAAGTCTGCACTGCGTCTGCTTTGTAAGTTGCTTGTAATATTGCTGCACCCCACACCTCTCTCATATTTCCCTGCATTACATACCCAATAAACCTTTGTTGTGCCACATGCTTTTCCTCGCTTATTGTAAATAAATAATTGTTGCACAAATGTTCCCAGCTCGCCTTTGTCTTTTCCCTCATTGGTCCAGCATGGTTCGGATCCAGGTTTAGCCGGGTCTTTATTCTTGACAATCCGTTCCTTCTAGCCGGTACGTCCTTGGCAGTACCACTCGGCTGCATCCGATCCAGATAGGAGATCCGATCCAGTAGAGTGATCCGGTTCGGACAAGGCATACCGAGGGCGTGGTTCTCCGGTGGTTAAACCGCGTGGTTAATTAGGTAACCCGATTCACTCATAGGCGGGAGGACCCGAGGCCACGCGGTTGAGTTATTGGTGTCCACGGTCAGTTAAGCGACCCGCCACGTCATGGAATTATCCGTGAGCGACGGCCTACAATTCCAGGGAGTCTGGTGAGAATTGACGTAGCTTCCCCCACCTCATGCTCTTCTCACCCGACCCCGCCGGCCTGTGACAATATGTATGTATATGAATTTCCACACATTTGTAACTGCTTCTATAGTCCACGAAGGATCAACATTGTAAACCTCAAACAAGAGGAATGATCAGAAAATGAACCTGTATCTACAAAATGGTCAAGAGTAAGTCTGTGACCTAATGACAACTCAATTAAATAAACATTTCTGTTATATAACATTAACCCTGTCCTAATTAACGAAACCTATTTCTTGTACACACAGATCGACCCACAGAAGCATTATAGGAGCAAAGCCATAATTGCAATTGAGGTCTCAGAGCATCAAAGTTTGATCTTAAGAAGGGTTTTCGCCTTAGGTTTGGCCTAATACTGAGCTGGGTTAAGGTTAAGATCAGGATTAAAGAAAATGAGATTCCGTTCAGTCTCGCATTCAAGTTAAGGTTATAGTTTTATACTCGCAAGTCAAACATCTACAGGAAGTGATTATATGTGACAAACAAATTCACTTGACTAACTTCACTCACTCAAACTCTTGAACCTCACTGTGAGCCATGATCTTTGTTGGGCAAACTATACTTCTAATTTGGCCTCCAAAGCCAATTGCCAATTGGGCATTCTCTGTTGTGCAAAGTCTTTCCCTTGTGCACCTGAACTTTTATCCACCTGCAAGGCCTTCATCCATAGCTTGATGGAGTACTATTTTCCACTCTGGGCTTGCGTCTCTGCCTCACACCTTTCTCAGCGTGATGCCGTGGAAACCAAGAGCTTCAAGATTATTATCCCCTGCCAAGCAACGAAGTTGGCGGGGGATATAGAAATAGGTTCCGTCCGTCACATTTCGTTTCCGGAGCTTAACTACAAATCCCCTCAAGATATATTTACGAAATTTGGTACACATATCAAGCAAGTGGTGAACTGGTGCCTTTTGATATTTTCTAATTGATAGGTCACATGGTTTGGCAGCCATGTTGGATTCAAGAAAAATATTAAATAATGTTTTCTCTGGAATCACATAACCCAACGAAGCGAAAATTTGCAAATATCATCTTCCATCATTTCTGCATACAAAGTAAAAATTATGACGTCACAAGTCACATGGTTTGGTGGCCATCTTGGATAGAAAAACACACCTCATCCGATTAACACGAAACTTCACACACGTATCCCACTGGAGGACTGGAGGCAGAATGTAAATTTATGATGTCATAGGTCACATGGTTCGTCAGCCATCTTGGATTGAAAATTAATAAATTTTTAAAATCTTCTTCTCCAGAACGGCTGGACAGATTGAGGAAAAATTTCACATACACTTTCCACAAGACATCCTTTCAGAAGTTTATTAATTTCTAATTGATAGGTCACATGGTTTGGTGGCCATATTGAATTTGTTGGATTCAAGAAAAATATTAAATAATGTTTTCACTGGAATCACATAACCTCACGAAGCGAAATTTGCAAATATCATCTTCCATCATGTCTGCATACATAGTAAAAATTATGACATCACAAGTCACATGGTTTGGTGGCCATCTTGGATAGAAAAACGCACCTCATCCAATTAACACGAAACTTCACACACGTATTCCACTGGAGGATGGGAGGCAGAATATAAAGTTATGATGTCATAGGTCACATGGTTCGTCAGCCATCTTGGATTGAAAATTAATACATTTTTAAAATCTTCTTCTCCAGAACGGCTGGACAGATTAAGGCAAAATTTCACATACACTTTCCCCAAGACATCCTTTCAGAAGTTTGTTAATTTCTAATTGATAGGTCACATAGTTTGGCAGTCATATTGAATTTACCCTAAAACCTTCAAACATCTTCTCCAGAACGGCTGGTCAGAGCAAGGGGAAACTTTACATACATATTGCACATGCTTAGGGAATATAAGTTTGTTAATCCTCATTTACTATGGTGGGGGATATCGAAGACTTTGTCTTCAACGGATGCTGGTTGAAATCTCCTACGATTAAGCTGAGTATCTGAGCCTATCACTTTCACATCACAGACAGGTTGGTTGTCTCTCTGTCTTCAACCACCTCGTTTAGGATCTTGCACTCTCTGCCCTTTTCATGCTTTTCCCCCCTCACCCAGGTTTCTGCAGAGTGGAAATGGTCTGCCCGCATCCCCCTTCCGTTGAAACTCCCAGAATCCAGAAAAACTGCTCACCCCCAGTGATTATTTTCCTGCTTGTGTGTCCGTGGGACCAACTTTCACCACCATTACAGCTGTTCACCACCATTTCAGGTCATCCTCCATCCACAACCATGATCTTTTCTACTCGCATTAAACCTGCAGAAGCCCAACTATTTTTTTTGTATAGTAAGTCGAGGCTCGTGTAAGAGCTAATACACAGAAACATATAACAAGGCAGGAGATAAGAGGGGTGGGAGAGGGAAGCACAAAATTGTGGGGAACAGAGACAATGGGATATCTGTGGAAGGGAGAGGGATGGGGCAGGGTACATGGGGTAAACAAGATGGACACTACAGGGACTTTCAGGAAGGAAAACAGGGAATTTGAAGGAGGTGGGTTTGGGGTGGATTAAAGGGGGTCGTAAAGATCAAGATTTTGGATGGGGGAAGATATGAGATGGTGGTGAACAGCTGCTTTGAAGAGCTCGAGGGAGGAGTGTGATTGAAGAGAGTGTGACAGTTTGTTCCAGAGGTGGGAAAAAAGAGGAATGAAAGAGTGAAGGTGAGCAGTGATTCTTCATTTTTGCAGTTTCACCAGAAGAGGTTTTTGGCGGACCATAACGCCCTGAGGAAGCATAGGGGGGACAGATCACAGACAGCGGGGGGGGGGGGGGGGATAGCGGCAAGGCCGGGAAGGGATGGTACAAGACAAAAGGACCACTGACCTGCCTCCAGTGAGAGAGTGAGAGACCCAAAGATTCAGCTTCATCAGGGGAGATACGAATGATCCTTAAAGCCTTGGTTTCCACAGTGTAAAGTCGAGCTCGGTGTGAGGCAGGAACACCACCCCAGAGGGGGGAGCAGTACTCCCATCAGTCTGTGGATGAAAGCTTTGTAAATGGTTAGAAGCTCAGATGTGCCAAGGAAGGACTTTGCATGACATAGGATGCCAAGTCAGCAACTGGCTTTGGAGGCCAGCTTGTAGACCCAAAGGCTTGAATGAAAGGAATTAGTCAAGGGGATTGTTGAGAAAGTAGATGGTGGGGAGTTCCAAACGGTCCTTTCGTAGAGACATGATGTGAGATTTGTCAGGATTGAAAGACATATTCCAAGTGTTTGACCAGCTTATGATTTTATCTAGGTATGCAAAGAGTGAAGAGGCTTCTGCTTGCCAATCAGAGGGATAAGTGATGGTATAGCAAAGGGTGAAGTCATCCACAAAGAGATAAAGAGGATTTTCCAGGGAATCTGAGAGATCACTGATGAAAACCAGAAAAATAACACGGCCCAGAATGCTGTGTTGAGGAACTCCAGCCTGAACGGGAAAAGGAGATGATAGAATTCCATTAAGAGCCAGTACAGGCATTGACCATGGCAGGAGAGGAAGTCTATGAGCCATGAGTGGAGATTGCCTTGGATACCATAAGAAGATAGTTTGGTGAGCAGTGCATGATGCCAGACCATATCGAAAGCTCTCATTATGTCGAGGGAGATGGCTCTATCTCATGTGTGGTGGTGAGGACCTCCTTCCATTGAGACCAGTCTAAAAGTTTGATGGCTGCTTGAAGACCCTGCCAGTCAGCCTGAGTGAAGTGCCAGAGTAGTCGGCACAGAGGCTGTTTTCTAATAACGGCCAGAGTGATGACCGCTTTAACAAGCATATGGTCAGATGAACCGATTGGATCAGAAGAAGAACAGCAAACATTTTCTGGGAAATTTGTCAAAATCAAATCCAGAAGAGATGGAGTAACGTTGGCTGAGATCTGGGATTCGAAGTTGACAGATTGAGTCAGTCCCAATGAGTCGCAGAAGTAAACTCTTTCCTAGTTTCCAGTTT
>NC_140963.1:25108870-25163870 GCF_056783735.1 Eptatretus burgeri
GGCCCCAGTACCACAGAGACCACAGCCGGCACCCATTTGGAACCGTGGAAATAATCGCGCACCATGACCCGCTGTCCCACATCAAAACTGCGCAGCAGCGTCAGGCGCGACACCGCCCCACTCACCGACCCTCCAGGTCGCAGCAAATCCAGTCTGGACCGCAATGCCCGTCCATAGAGACGAATGGCAAGAGAATCGCCCGTGACAGGATGAATAGCGTTCCTATATTGGAGCAAAAAGACATCGACCACCGTCTGCACAGGTTCAACACCCCCACCCCCCTGCGCAAAGCCCGTTTAAACATTTTAACAAACAACTCCGCCTGCCCGTTCGTCGCAGGATGATACGGTGCGGACCTCAGATGTCGAATACCATTTTGACGCAGAAACTCATCAAATACACCTGCAATGAACTGCAGACCGTTATCAGAGACCAGAATCTCGGGTAATCCTTTATTAGCAAAGATCGTCCACAGTTTTTTTTATTGTAACATTTGCTGATGTATGCTGCATTACTACAACCTCCGGCCATTTAGAGAATGCATCGATCACAATCAAAAACATTTTGCCATTAACCGGCCCCGGAAAAATCCACATGGACCCTCTGCCAGGCCCTGCCTGGGGTTGGTCACAGTCCTGAAGCTTAACGCGGGTTATCAGCATCTGTTTGACACGTGGTGCAATGCTTAACCATCTGCTCAATGTCTTTGTCCAACCCCGGCCACCACAACAGGCTACGAGCAAGACTCTTGGTCTTCACCACGCCAAGGTGACTGACATGTAGTTCTTACAAACACTGCTGCCTGAACTTCGGTGGAATCACCGCCCTCATTCCCCACAAAACGCACCGTTTGGATCAACGACAGCTCCGATGCACGCAACGCGAAAGGCTGAAATGCCGGTGTTGAAGGTAGATTGCTCCAATTCCTCGTACAAATCGCCTGAATGACACGGGTGAGCACTGGATCATGAGCTGATTCCACCGCGACCTGTTTGGCCGTGATCGGCCCGCTTTGGACTTGGCCCAGCGTGAACACATCAACCCGCTCGGCCGATTCAGATGAAGCTGGACCCTCCGCGCAAGGCAAGCGCGAGAGCCCGTCGCAGTTAGCATGCTTTTCCGTGCTTCGGAACTGAATATCGTAGCTGTAAGCAGCAGAAATAGACACCACCACTGTATTCGCGTGGCCGCCACCACCGGTACCCCGCATTCGGGTCTCAGGATGAATTGAAGTGGTTTGTGATCCGTCTGCAAAGTGAAATTCCGCCCCAGCAGGTATTGATGAAACCTCCGCACACCCCAGACGAGGATGAGAGCCTCGCGCTCGATCTGGGCATGTTCCCGCTCTGCTGTGGACAGGGTCCGGGATGCAAAACAAACAGGCCGCTCGGTACCATCGTCCATCCTGTGGGAGAGCATTGCCCCAACGCCATATGCAGAGCTGTCGCATGCCAATAAGAGCGGACGCGCAGGCTCGTAGTGCACGAGGACCATATCCTCTGTGAGCAGCCGCTTGACGCGGTCGAACGACACCTGGTGTGCAGGCCCCCAGGCCCAGCGCTCGTCCTTCCTGAGCAACCGCGTTAACGGCGCAAGCTGTGAGCTGAGCCCGCGCACAAATCTTTGGTAATACTGGGCCATACCAATGAACGAGCGCAGCTGCGTCTTGTCGCGAGGCGGTGGCATGTGCTGAATTTCCTCCACCTTTCGAGGACTTTCAACAGTCTCTCTGGCGTGATGATGTGCCCGAGGTATTCAAGCGCTGCTTGAAGAACGCGCACTTGTCCCTGTTCAAGCGCAGGCCGCACGCTTCCAGCTTCGTCAGTACCTGGGCAATGTTTGCAAGATACTCGTCTGCTGTTTTCCCCGCAATGAGCACATCGTCCAGGTAGGTTTGAGCGGGCAGGCCAATGCAAACCTGATCCATGGCTTTCTACCACAAGGCCAATACGACGCAATCCCAAAACAGAGTCGGGTATATCGATAGAGTCCTTGACACGTGTTGATTGTCAAAAGGTCGCTACTCCCGGGATCCATCGCCAGGTGAAAATATGCATCACGCAGATCAAGCTTCGTGAAGTATTGACTCCCCGCCAATCGTGCATATATCTCATCGATTGACGGCAGTGGATATTGCTCCACGCTGAGCCCCGGGTTAACCGTGGACTTGAAGTCCCCGCACAATCGGACGTCTCCATTCCGTTTCAGCACCCTGATGACCGGGGTGGCCCAATCTGAGTACGACACCCGTTCGATCACTCCACAGGCCTCCAGCCTCTCCAGTTCACACTTGACCTTGTCCCGCAGGGCATACGGCACCGGTCGTGGTTTACAAAAACGAGGAACCACCCCCTCCTTCAGGAAGAGCTTTGCCTGCACGCCCTTGAGTTTCCCAAGGTCGTCGCAAAACAAACCTTGATGTCTTTGAAGAATCTTCTCCAACTGATCCTCCCATCGGCTCGGCACGGGTTGCACAAGGTGAATGGCGGCCCAATCTAGCCTGATGCGGGTCAGCCAGTCCAGGCCGAGGAGAGACGGCCCCTCCCCCACATGACGTACAACGGAAGCGTGGCAACCTGACCTTGGTAGACGACAGACACGTCTGCCATCCTGATGGGCGTTATCCTCTCGCGGGTGTACGTGAACAGTGTGAGGTCCGACCTGATAAGCCTCAGGCCGTTGAGTCTACGCACGGTCTGTTCGCCGATGATCGACACCGCCGCTCCCGAATCAACCTGAAACGTGAGCGGCGTTCTGTTTACTTCGATTTCCACCGTCATCGGACGCGCCGCCGCAGGGCCAATTAAAAACAGGCTCATCAACGGCTGCCGGTTCCGCCCCAGGTCGCCCCGCACATCGCCGTCCATGACCTTAACGGTGGCCGGCGCCCCTCGGCACACACACTTCAGATGACCCACCTTGTGACAATGTAAACACATGGTATCTTTATACGGGCACACACGCCGCAGGTGTCGACCTCCGCATCCCAAACACGTCCGCGGGGTCACCTTGCCGCTCGTGCGGCCGCGCGGCGACGTCTGGCCCCGCCCGCACCGAAGGTCGCGCGTGCATCCCGGGGCGCTCGTGACACCGCGTGGGCCCCCGGGCCATCTGGCATGCCACGGCCGGTGATGGCCCGAACATCTCCGAGAGTCTGCTCGACAGCCGCAGCAGTGTTGACCGCTGAGGTGAATGTAATGGCTTCACTCTTCAGCCACAGAATCGCCGAAACCATTTTCGCATCTTGTAAACCAGAAATAAAGCGATCTCTGAGCCGAGCTGGACGCTCCCCTGCCGTAATCTTGCAGGCCACGGAAGAATGCTTCATCCGCACCACGAAATCAACGACGCGCTCCCCCGTACCTTTCGCGAGGCGATCAAACTGGTATCGAGCGAGCTGTAATGACTTCTCTGGCACCATGTGTGCTTTCATCTTCTGCACAATGTCCTGAAACGACAGCCCGTCATCACTGGGCTTGTCCGGCACCACCAAATCACTCAGCAGTCGATAATGTTCCGCCGATAGCGAGGCGAGCAAGATCGACTTCTGTTTGCGCTCGTCGTCCACATCATTCGCGTGGAAATAGCATCCCAATTGCTCCGAAAACGATTCGAAGTTATCTCCGACGAAAACGGGCACCTGTCCTGCGCCGTGACTCGTCTACCAACCATCCTCGTCAGCCAACTGTAATGTCCGAGGCGCCGCGGAACATGGAGAGTGAGAGCGTTAGCAGTAACTCCGCTTTATTGCGCGTCCGGATGTACATCACCCCCACCCCTTGCGGGCGAGTCATGATAAACGAAAACCCAATCACGTGATACAGCACAGCTGTTTCTGTACTTAAAAAATTAATTACATGCTGAAGAATTTCATTTTGATTGCACGATGAATTATGTTGTTGATTATGTGTGAAAACAATTTTCATTAAATACTGCACCATTATGTAACGGGCAGCAATAATAACATGTACAGTATGGTGGTCAAAAAACAGCAAAAAAAATTAAAAAATTCAGATGTTGTCCCCACAAGCCTTAAATTATTCCATTATGATTCAGTAACGCGCCTAAAAATTTTTTTAAGTTGATCGGAGGTGATTTAGACGTCGCTCCATATGGTGACTTAGTTTCATGAGTTGGTTAAATTGGGGTATAGTCAGGTACGATTACGGGTACTTCTGGATGTCCGAGGTGGAAATGGAGTGCATTTTCGAACTCTATGGGGTCGATTTACTCTAATAAATGACTGCACCGACATTGAATTCACGACCATTTCGAAAATATGACCGAAAACAAGATTTATCATTACTGGAGTTGAGTAACTAATCCTACTCATTTCGATATTTTCTCATCTATAATTAATTTTTTCCGTCGAAACATTTCTGAGAGTAAATCGACCCCATAGAGTTCGAAAATGCAGTCCATTTTCACCTCGGACATCCAGAAGTGCCCGTAATCGTACCTGACCATACCCTAATTTTTCAATCAATGGAATTACAAACTATTAGAATATTTTGTCTCATTTACCAAATACCACTATCATCTCCGCCTCTATTGCTGTCTCCACTCCCGCCTGAACTCATTTCTAGCCGGCCCAACATCCAGTGTTTTAGATTCAATGATTCACGAAAAATATGTTAGTTATTTACTTAGTTATTATTATATTAAATTAGGGTATTGTGAGATGCGAATCCGTACATTTCTGAACTTCCTTGGTGAAAATGGACTGCATTTTCGAACTCAGTGGGGTCGATTTACTCTAACTAATGTTTTGACGGACAACAAAATAATTATAGATTAGAAAATATCGAAATGACTAGGATTAGTTACTCAACTCCAGTAATGATAAATCTTGTTTTAGGTCATATTTTCGAAATGGTAGTGAATTCAATGTCGGTGCAGTCATTTATTAGAGTAAATCGACCCCATAGAGTTCGAAAATGCACTCCATTTCCACCTCGGACATCCAGAAGTACCCGTAATCGCACCTGACCATACCCTAATTTATTCAAGTCATGAGACTAAAAGTCGTCATATGGAGCGACCTCTAAATCACTTCCCATCAAGCTAAAAAAAATTTATGCGCATTATTGGATCATATTAGAATAATTTTAAGCTTGTGGAGCAACATTTTATTTTTTATCCACTATTTTGGACCACCCGAGTATACAGCAGTATGTATGATTTTACTTGCAAACTTGTTTTAATCTCTGTCGCATTTCAATGATAACGAGTGAACGACAAATGGTGTGTGGCTGTGTGCACATCAGCAAGCTTCACAGGGGAAAGAAAGTTCCTGCACATAATATTCCACCGTTAACCACACCCATATACTGTAGGTGTGATTGGCTCTTGGGGAATTGTGTCTCCACAGCCCCACCCCCACTCGGCTGATTAACAGGCGTTGCCCCACCCACGACTCTTTTGTTCTTCATATTCCTTTGCGGAATTGCACAGTTATGCCAACTTTTCGTGGATTCCTTTAAGTTGTGAAAATTTTGTGTAGTCATGGACATTCCCACTAAAAATGCAGTAGATCCGTGTTTAATCCAAGTACTTAGCTTCAACCAATTTTGTAATGTTTGTATATGTATTATGTCTGTGGGGTAGATGGAGGAATTCCATTGTAAAGATAGGATTGTAAAGTATAGCATGGTCTGTGGATGAGTAGGAGACATCTTAATGTAAATTAAATGGAAAAACTGTGAGCCTAAGTTTGTTATGTGTCACCACATTGTGGGGGTGGGGGGGGAGCGGGGGGTGGTGGTGCTGTGTTAACTATGTTGGGTTTAAGGATAGTTTCTCCCAGTATGTGATTGCCCCCTTGTCACCTTTTCCTCCATATTTGTATTTACAGGGCCGGCTATAAAAAGACCACTTTTTTTTAGAAACAACAACAATAATGACCGATCCGGCTGCCAATGGAGTCCGAACACAATCGACAGGCTCCACCCCAACCCCAGGAATAGGAAATGGCAGGCCACGCCCCTGAGGCTGATGATTGGTCAGTTTGACGAGAGAGGGAAGATGATCGAGAGAGGCGGTGGTCGGAACACAGAGGGTCTCTCTTGCCGCTCGTCCACACGGTGAAGAAGGCTGCGTGATTCTCTTTGTTCGTGCTGGGTCAATTTGCTCGCGTGTTGGAGCAGGACGCTGGCCATTGACTGTGCAGCTGGGTTGTGTTCTGTTCTGCTCTGCACTTAACATGGGGAAGTCCCTATGAACCCCTTGCACCTGGTACAAACCCCATCCATCCATCCATTGGGACCATACTCTGTGCAGAGCGTTGGTGCTGCCTAAGCAGTCTCCTTGGTGATTGGGCACAATCCTGGACAGGTCGCCACTCCGACACAGGATACCAGCCAGCTGGCACTCATTTTGCCGACCTCGGAAGGATGACAGGCAGAGTCAACCCCACCTGGTATTAACTCAACACCAGAGTGGGATTTCTTTTGAACTCAGGATCATAGGATCCCCAGCCGACCACCCTAACCATTAAGCCAACATCAAGCAAGGGACAAACCACACACGTCCAAAAACGTCAACAGCACAAAGCCAGGGAACAGGGCAATTATTCAGGGAGACTGGTTTGTGTCCTGGTCCGTTTACTGGTCGTGTTTATGTGGAGGGAAATGAACAGGGATTAGGGAAACGAAATACTGTGCAGGGGTAGAAAGCAATAAATTACATTACTGTGCAGACATCCATGCAGACGAACAAACAAACAAGCAGTCATAGACTGGTAATTACGAAATCGTCAACTTGACCTCTGACTTTGTCTAATAAAACCTGTCACTGGAGAAGGTAGCAATGCAAACCAGAAGTTTCTACGATGATTCTGTACCAAACCATCAAAAATCGAATGTTTTGGATGTTTGACCTCACTGTGACCTTGACCTTTGACCAATTTTGACCAAAATCTAATCAGCACTAGCCACCACCGTCCTGAATCACGTGGTTTAATTTAACATTGGTAGCTTCTTCCGTTCTCGAGTTATCTGTACCAAACCATCAAAAATCGAATATTTGACCTCACTGTGACCTTGACCTTTGACCGATTTTGACCAAAATCTAATCAGCACTAGGCATCACCCTCCTGAATCACTTGGTGTAATTTGACATTGGTATCTTCTTCCCTTCTCGAGTTATCGTGCCTACAAACAAACAAACAAGCAGTCATAGACTGGTACTTACGAAATCGTCAACTTGACCTCTGACCTTGTCCAATAAAAGCTGTCTCTCGAGAAGGTAGCGACGCAAACCAGAAGTTGCTACGATGATTCTGTATCAAACCATCAAAAATCGTAACGTCGATCGAAGCAAAAATCTCCATTTCTCCATGCAATTATACCTTAACGTAACTCAACGACGCGTCTGCTCGAGCGCACTGCAACATGGGACGACCTGTGACGTGTCGAGTGAAATATTTTTATACAATCTTAAAACGTCTCCAAAACATCCGATTTTTACCAGAATTTCGACAACTGAGTGTTAAGCATCCTAAGCGATCGCAAAAACCGAAGACAAAATTAAAATCGAAGTTAAAACGAACTCGTAACGTCGAGCAAAGCAAAAATACTCCATTTCTCCACATGAATTTACGGAATTATGTTTGACCTCATTGTGACCTTGACCTTTGACGGATTTTGACAAAAATCTAATCAGCGCTAGCCACCACCCTCCTGAATCACGTGGTGTAATTTGACATTGGTAGCTTCTTCCGTTCTCGAGTTATCATTTTTTGGATGTTTGACCTCACTGTGACCTTGACCTTTGACCGATTTTGACTAAAATCTAATCAGCACTAGCCATCACCCTCCTGAATCACGTGGTGTAATTTGACATTGGTAGCTTCTTCCGTTCTCGAGTTATCATGCCTACAAACAAACAAACAAACAAGCAGTCATAGACTGGTACTTACGAAATCGTCAACTTGACCTCTGACCTTGTCTAATAAAAGCTGTCTCAAGAGAAGGTGGCGACGCAAACCAGATGTTTCTCCGATGATTCTGTACCAAACCATCAAAAATCGAAAGTTTTGGATGTTTGACCTCACTGTGACTTTGACCTTTGACCAAAATATAATCAGCACTAGCCATCACCCTCCTGAATCACGTGGTGTAATTTGACAATGGTAGCTTCTACCGTTCTCGAGTTATCATTTTTTGGATGTTTGACCTCACTATGACCTTGACCTTTGACCGATTTTGACTAAAATCTAATCAGCACTAGCCATCACCCTCCTGAATCACGTGGTGTAATTTGACATTGGTAGCTTCTTCCGTTCTCGAGTTATCATGCCTACAAACAAACAAACAAACAAGCAGTCATAGACTGGTACTGACGAAATTGTCAACTTGACCTCTGACCTTGTCTAATAAAAGCTGTCTCTTGAGAAGGTAGCGACGCAAACCAGAAGTTTATACGATGATTCTGTACCAAACCATCAAAAATCGAATGTTTGACCTCACTGTGACCTTGACCTTTGACCGATTTTGACCAAAATCTAATCAGCGCTAGCCATCACCCTTCTGAATCACATGGTGTAATTTGACATTGGTAGCTTCTTCTGTTCTCGAGTTATCTGTACCAAACCATTAAAAATCGAATGTTTGACCTCACTGTGACCTTGACCTTTGACCGATTTTGACCAAAACCTAATCAGCGCTTGCCATCACCCTCCTGAATCACGTGGTGTAATTTGACATTGGTAGCTTCTTCCGTTCTCGAGTTATCTGTACCAAACCATCAAAAATCGAATGTTTGACCTCACTGTGACCTTGACCTTTGACCGATTTTGACCAAAACCTAATCAGCACTAGCCATCACCCTCCTGAATCACGTGGTGTAATTTGACATTGGTAGCTTCTTCCGTTCTCGAGTTATCTTGCCTACAAACACACAAACACACAAACAGAGTTCGGAAGTGATCAATATCCTTACGAAATCTTAAGATTTCGTTAGTAACAAGGACTTTATGAGGCTTTTAACAATAAAGGGGAATTTGGGAATTTGGCGTGCGATCCAAAATACTGGTGTAATTCACACACGTGAACGCCATGGCAGTAAAACATGCACACCCTATGCGATGATGAGAGTCACGGTACACGTCATCATGCACTGATGACTATTATCACTGCGGTTGAGAGGGGTCGCTAATTACACAACCCAACACATTAAATTACATAATATTCCTTTAGGGAAGGTGCTGTTCTTAACGTTCATTATGGAAATAACTATTCTAAGAGTCTACGTGCTGTGTGCATTCAATCTCGATATGGAGTTTATAAAACCTCAAGAAGAATATATATATATATATATATATATATATATATATATATATATATATATATATATATATATATATATATATATATATATGTATTTATACATGGTGTCCATAAAGTACACATGAAACTTAGAACTTTTATAACTTCTGATATACACATGATAGAAATACATCTGCTGCTCTTGTATTTTTAAAAGTGAAGGAAATGAAACATTTAAAGCTGAGAATGACAAAATATTTCTCAGAAATTGTCAAACATATAGTTTACTGCAATAAATTTTGAGTATATGAACAACTACGGATAATTTATTACATCTTTGTATCATGGAATACCTGAAGGATGTCTTTCCCTTTCACAAATTGATTTTGGCAATCTCATCTGTATCTTTGAACATATACAGTGTGGGGCATTTATATCTGACACATTTGCAATCTTTCTAGCCGGAAGCAGTCTTGACATAACTAATTATTGTTTTCTTTGTTTTACACAAAATGCATGAAAGTTTTTCATGATGGAGCACTTTAAATGCAATGAGCATGCCAATTTCACAAACAAGGTCATCATGACAGACGAGGCACACTTTGATTTGGCAGGTTTAACTCCACCAGATTTCTTCGTATGGGGATTTCTGAAGGGCAAAGTTTATAAGGAACGTCCAACATCGATCAATGAATTGAAGGCAAACATCACTGTAACCATCCGCTCTATTGATCAAGAGACATTGCTTTCGGTAATGAACAATATGATGATCCACTGTCGTGAATGCACGAATTTGAAAGGGGCCCATTTGTCTGATGTAATTTTTAAGAAATAAAGAATCAAAATTGATTTTTACAACGTGAACTACGTACCTATGTTGTTGAGAAATTTTATTTTATTTGGTTTCGAAACAAAAAAGTTAAAAAGACAATAAAACCGTCATATATAAATGCTCCACCCTGTAGTTTTGTATCTCCGTTGAATTTCCCAGGACAAAGCAAACTTTCTTTAATTCCGGGTTAATTTCCAGCTTTGTGAATCATAAATACAGGGAAAATATGCATTGACAAAAACATGTTCTGAATGTTTGTTACAACCAGGGTAGCTACTTACCGGTGTACAAGGTCTGTCAAGAAAATGTTCATGACTTCCCATCACTCACTGTACATCATCCAAAAATGACAACTCCCACAGTCACTTCTCTCATCATACCACCATAAAACTGAGAAACATCAGCTCCCTTAGGGAGCGATAATGCCTGTGCAAGATCAGGTGCATGTTTTTAATGTTTTTAATGATGTGCATGCTGTTGTCTTCGGTCATGTGACCCTCCGTGAGCAGCGTGAGGCTGCACAGGCTGACTTTTGTTTATGGATATTTTTGTTCATGGACATTAAGACAGTTTTGTGATTTTTTTCTGGAATATTGGCTTTGAGATACATCAGAATGCAAACTCAGCTTTTTAGGCCACCGTGAAAGTAATAAACATTTATATGAGTCAGTCAGTCAATGGTTCGAAAGAGCTTCATCTTTATATTAGTGGGGCATGCTTGCAGACTGCAAGAACCAGTCAGGGTGCATCCTACATGCGTACATAATAAAATAAGCTTTATATACTTGGTGAAGTGGACTGTGGTTTCATTCTGCAAGGAGTTGGGATTTAGCAGCTTGTACATGTTGCTGTGTTTGAGCCTGGGGTGTAACTGCTGAAATCTATCTGTCCAGGTTATTCACGAGAACTATGTTCTTTGTTCCCTTCACATTTCTTTATAATTTTTTTTTTTTACAATTCTCCTTATTCTTTCTAATTCTTGCATTTTCTACTTTCATCTCTTTTACTCTATTCCTCTCTTTTATTGTTATCTATCTCTCAGGAGAAGTGAATTCTTGCAGAAATTTTGATGAAAGGCTCACTTGGCTGCACCTGGATGAGTTTGAAGGTAGGGAAGTAGCATCTGAAACCCAAATCATATCCAGATTCCTTCTGATGACTCCATCTTTGCTCTTTACTTCTTCGGGTTCCTTCTTTGTCTTCCATTTCATGAAGCAAATGACCAATGAGTGATCAGAACGAGCTCTTTATTTAAATAGTTTACAGTAACATTCATTTTCAATGCAAATATGTCAAAAGTTGAAAAATAAAACTTTATTTTACATTCTAATGGGTTGCGAGACAACACGAAGAATCAGAACTTGTGATTCTAAATTGAAGAATTCACGAGCAGTATTTGACGATGTAGATTGTTTCAGAAGTCAAGGATGAGACAATGTGATAATGTTTGATCAAGTTATAAAAATGATCAACATGATGTGGTACGAGTGACAGGTTATTAGCTGCAAAATGTCAAAAACCCATCGTTCATCAACTTTAAAAATTTGACCTTTGCATAACCTTTAAAGGTCACAAAACAATGTTGTGGACATTAAAATAAGGAAACAGGATACGTGCTATAGCTTATTGGAGTTAGTTCGTCGAAGAAGGTCGAAAACCCGCTTTGATTCCCACAACTTTGAAAATTTGACCTTTGTGACCTTTAAAGGTCAAAGGTCAAGGATTATGACCTTTGGTGCAAAATTTCCTCTGGAACATTCCAGGAACAATATAACGTCATCTCGGCTATATGGCATTTCGCACTCCTCGGATTATCCATACTTTGATGTAATCAGCGTAAAAACAAACTTGAAGGGGGTGCCATGGGCAAGGTGTTCGAGATAGAGCAAAATGGTTTCAAGACTTTAGGTGGGGAATGACCTCAAGATTATGCATAAAAAATATTGTCATCCTAGCTCTCAAAGTTTGGGCGGTCGTATGATTTTTATGTCAAAATTCGAAATTTTCTAAGTTCATGACCTTGGGACAAAAATGAAAAATTGAGCTCCGTGGGGCTATGCAGGTGCCATTGGGCTAACCAAATACCAAAAACACTGCCAGATTCGACAAACCCCTCGGAGAAGATGCATTTTTATGTCAAAATCGCAATTTTCTAAGTTAGTGACCTTGTGACCTGGACCTTGGGACGAAAATGAAAAATTGAGCTCTGTGGGGTGATGCAGGTGCCATTGGGCTAACCAAATACCGAAACCACTGCCAGATTCGACAAACCCCTCGGAGAAGATGCATTTTTATGTCAAAATCGCAATTTTCTAAGTTCGTGACCTTGTGACCTTGACCTTGGAACGAAAATGAAAAATTGAGCTCTGTGGGGCTATGCAGGTGCCATTGGGCTAACCAAATACCGAAATCCCTGCCAGATTTGAGAAACCCCCTCGGAGAAGATGCAAATTGAAATTGGCTACCCCCTAAAAACTCAATTCGCAATTTTCTAAGTTCGTGACCTTGTGGCCTTGACCTTGGGATGAAAATGAAAAATCGAGCTCCGTGGGGCTATGCAGGTGCCATTGGGTTAATCAAATACCGAAACCCCTGCCAGATTCGACAAACCCCTCGGAGAAGAAATTTTTTTCTGTCAAAATTCGCAATTTTCTAAGTTTGTGACCTTATGCCCTTGACCTTGGGACGAAAATGAAAAATCGAGTTCCGTGGGGCTATGCAGGTGCCATTGGGCTAACCAAATACTGAAACCCCTGTCAGATTTGACAAACCCCCTAGGAGAAGATGCAAATTGAAATCGGCTACCCCTAATAACACATGTTTTTTGGGCGTGGCTCCGCCCATAATGGGTGCACCACGCCCATTTTCTGGAAAACACAACTAGATCATGATATAAACCTCCCACCAAAATTTTGTCAGGATCGGATCAAAACCCACGGAGCTATGCTCGGGACAGACAGACAGACAGACAGACAGACAGACAGACAGACGCACAACAATAATAAATATAGTGGTCACTTATTTTTTTCTTGAAAATATTTTTTGTGAACCAATAAGTGTTAAGGGGTGGATCTGTAACTTATAAACCAAAGTGGAAACAAACAGTAATTGTCGTATTCTTGCAGCTGCAACCATGTTGTAGATCATTGTCAGTTAAAAACGAAATGGTGTGGTATTTGTGGATAAGCATTAGTAAATGCCTATAATTGAATGATTAAAATTGATGGTTACATGTTTGAGGAGTTGGAGGACACATCGATTACTTGTATGATAAACTGCTTGTTGTAGTGAGCTAATTATGTCTGTGGATGGCAGTATTGTATTGTAAACTGCCTGGTGAGATTCGTGAAGGTGCTGGAACATTCTGAGATGAAACTTCCAGGATAGACAAGAAACACATTTGCTGGAAAGCACGAGATCATTCTGTGTTACTCTATAAACCTGTGAGAGGGAGGTGTAGAGAGACATGTGGCATGTGACATGACGTGTGTTTCAATCGTCCCCATGCTCAATTTAACTCTGATGAGTGAGCGAGGTGTTAATGTTCAGAGCGATTGTTAATGCGTGGAGCTGATTATAATCAGGTTGATTAAAACTCATTAAGTTTGTGTATCAGGAAAGAATTCCTTTGAGCTCTTCAATTATCCTCAATGGGCCAGCATACGAGAGAGGACAACGTGACAGGACTCGATGGTTGGACAGTCCTGGAGGGCGAGGTGAATATGCGTGAGTTGAGCCGGCAGGACACGGATACTGGGCGGAAACAACTCAACGTGGGAATCAGAGTTGGACATTGAACTTCCTCATTTGACTTTGTGTCTTTATTTGAAATACAAGTTTCAAAAACATTACTCTGTTGATATGGTCACTGTAACGTCACTCAGAAGTCACACACCCCAACTGACAAAGATCCATTTGATTGATAGCTGATCATTATGATCGTTCAAACTCGTGAAGTGCAAACCATGGATTGCAGTCAGCAGTCATTAAAGAACGAGCTGGGTTTGGCACCACAAACAACATAAGTACACCAAAGGGAAGGAAACCCCAAGGTGTATACCCCAACAATCATTAACCACAGAGCCAATTCGATCTCACAGTATGTTAAGTTATCATCTTCTCTTTTTAATAAGATGATTGAATTTAGATGTGTAACGATTACCATAATAGACTGCAAGAGATATAGCGATTCTATGTCTGATCTCGGTTGAATTCCCGACTTGACAATAAATGCAGTCCAGTACAGTAAAAGTCATTTTGCGTGCTTTTGATAGATATGGAAAAAGGTATGCCATACTGGGTAAACAAAACACTGCTGTGAAGCACAAGTTCAGTACCAAAACCCTAAATTTTGTTTTGAGCTCTGAGCCTCTTTCCTTGACTGTCCCAAGGGTTTGGGTCCAAGCAAGCTTCTTTCACCAACCTCGCTGAGTGTCTTCACGCCATTTTCTCCTCGGCATCCTTGGGCAGTATCTTTCGCCTCCAGAACGATGCAATCAAGCAGGGAATAATAAAATTGTTATACTTTTCTGCAGCGATCACCACCATCTCAGATCATCTCCAATTTAAAACAATGATCTTTTCTACCCTCATTAACCCCCCCCCCTCCACACACACACACACACACACACACACACACACACACACACACACACACACACACACACACACACACACACACACACACACACCAACACACCTCAGGCCGTCCTCCTTCCAGGTTTCCAGTTTTTCCCTCCTGGGAGTTTCCTTCTCTATCCATCTTGTCCACCCCTTCTACGTATATCGCTCTTTCCTGTTCCCAATTACTCCCCTTCAACTCCACTGTTTGTGTCCCCCCTCCCCTTCTCTTCTGTTCCTTTTGTCCTGATCCATTCAGTGTGCTAGCTCTTCCACAAGCCTTAACTCTGTCTCCAAAAAAACCCCTTTAAAATCTGCGCTATAATATTTGCAGATTATTTTACGCCATCTGCAAACAATAGATGTTTATGACCTCCATCATTCACCACTGTGCATTGTCAGGAAATGACAAACCCACAGACACACCTCAAATCATACCGCCATAAAACCAAGATATACCAGCTCCCTCAGGGAGCAATCATGTCAGGGCAAGATCATGTGATGTCCTATTGTCTTGGGTCAAGTGACCTGCTGAGCGAGGCTGCACCGACCACATTTTATTTGCGGATATTTCTGTTTATGGACATTGTCTGATGGTTTTGTGATTTTTCCCTGGGATATTGGCTTTGAGTTTAATCAGTACGTGAAATTTCAGCTTTCTTGCATACTTCATACCGACAAAGTATGAAGCATTTGTATCAGTGAGTGAGTGGTTAGAAAGAGCTTTAACTAATAGATAAAAAGCTCTTTCCAACCACACTACTCACTGACTCACTGACTCACTCACTTAAGAAAAAAATGCTTCGCACTTTCTAGTCTACATATGTAATTTATAAAGCTCTTTCAAACCACTCATGCAATCGTATAAATGTTTAATACTTTCTAGGTGGCTGGAATTTTTGCATACTGATGTTATCAAAGCGACAATTCCGAGGGGGGGGGGGAATCACAAAACTGTCCGTAAACGAAAATATCTGTAAACAAAAGTAGGTCTGAGGAGCATCTCCCCTGCTCACCGTGGGTCACTTGACCAAAGACAATGGCACATCATGTGATCTTGCACAGGCACCATCGCTCGCTGGTGTTTCTAGGTTTTATGATGGTATGATTCGCGAAGTGTCTATGGGTTTTTATTGTTTACGGACAATATAAAGTCGTATGAAGTCATATCATTAACATTTAGCGTTTTTCAGATGGTGTTACATGTTACAGTGAATATTTTAAATATTGCATGTTTACATCTCGTCAGATTTCTGCATCAGCACTTGAGTTATAACAAACATTCAGAACATGTTTTCGTCAATGCATATTTACCGTGTTTATGATCCACATTGCTGGAAACCCGAATATACTGTAAATATTGCTTTTTATCAGCAAATTGAATGCAAACGCAAGGCCCTACCTTATAAAATTGTCAAAATATACGTGAAAAATATCAAAATAAACAATTGCCAAAAAAGGATGACAAAAAGAATTGTCAAAAATATGTGAGGAAACAATCGTTATATAATTCCCTGCATTTTTATGTTGCCCTGGTGGCAAAATACACCACCCGTGGACCTAGGCAGGCTCGCCTCGACCTGCCCCTTGGACCAGTGAAGGGAAGAGGCTGGGAGAGAACATGATATGGAATTTTATTTCTTCTACGGAATTTGTGTTTTTTGGAAACGGAAAAACACTGGCTCTACAATTTGCAGTGTTTTAACAGCCTGCTATACAGTATTCATGGTCAACTGATGCTTCACAGCAGCAATTAGTCTCCCAAGTAAGGCATGCCTTCTTTTCACGACATCATTTATTGAAAGCATGTAAAATGACTGTTATACTGTACTGGACTGCATTATCATCAGGTTGGGAATTGAACCCAGATCAGATATCGATTAGTTATCTCTTGAGCAGCCTATTAAACAATCATTACCAATCTAAATTCAATCAATGGATAAAAAAGGAAAGATGCGAACTTAACATGATGACAACTCAAAGTGGCTCTGTTTTTAATGATGTGCAACATGAGATCAGCTCAAATAATATGAAAATTACTGTGTTTTCCACTTCGTTTACAAGTTCCACTTCCACCCCTTAACGTTTTTCTTTGACTTGGAATCATAAAATCCGCCTCTTTGCATTTGCCGAGCAACCCATTCGTAAGCAGTGTTATTGCTTCACTTTTTACCTTTTTACATTAAAAATTACTCCACCTTTAAACTCTTAAATGAAGTGCTCATTCTGATCACTCTGTTGACTTATTTCATTAATTCAGTTCCATGCAGAATGCAAGCACAATCCACTTCATCAAACATGGAAAGCTCTTTCACAATCCACTTCATCAAATCTAGTAAGCTTTTATTTCATATGTTTGCATATAGGATGCACTGTTTTTCAGTAGCATCTACCTGCATATATATATTTACAATATCAGTGATAAAAAACTGAATATATGGATTGTATAATGTAATTGTTGAAGGACCTCCAGCATTCATTCCAAGTGCCTTTTTGGCACGAGGGATGTGCAGAACACCTGATTGCAAGTTTCCATGTAATGTCGTTGCATCATTCAATAATTATCGTTCAGCCCATGCAACTCGTGCACCCTTAGGATTTTGGAGGTGATATGAGACATTCTGTGTAGATTTGAAAGTTTTTTTTTTTCCGAGACACCAGCGTATGGATCATTCAAAAATTGTATTGATTACATTGTTTGACAATCCATTAAAATACCACATCTGTCAATAAGGAGAAGAATCAAATCAATGGACACCTTCAAGCAGGGTCTTCCATTAGCAATGTTTCAAGGCTCTTTAAAGTGAGGAGAGTAACTTTTTCAGACTGCAGCAGATGTTAACCAACAAGATCAAGCCACTGGATCAATAAGAGATCTGACAAGAAATTGCCATCTCAACATAATGACTCCTACTCATGACTGATACATCTGCATGACCAATCTTTGCGATTGGCTTCAAACTGCCCAGAGTAGTGCAAACACATTTCTTGGACCTCAATGCAGTGATTGCTGCTGGAGGTGGACATACAGGTACTGAGATTGTTACTTCCATATCGGTTCCTGATGTAAAACCATTCACCCCAACACATTATTCCGTGATTTGGTCACAATGAAATGGATATGGAATTATCTCTGTTAGACGTTTGCACCTCATTTGTGTCCATGATGTCACATAAATAAATTGCATCAACCACAATATCACATGTTCGGTTTTTCATGGCACTGTGTATATACATATATAACAGTATAAAAGCCTGTCAAAAATGATGGGTTGGAATAATTTTATTCAAAATATTCGAGGAGACTGGAAGATGTGATGTTTCATAGTGAGAAACATTATTTTAAAACACCACATATAGAAATGTGACCCTATTTTCTTTATCTTCTGGGACATTTCATTTTCATGATACAGCTTCGTGAGCATGCAAAAGTCTGAAGTCTCGGCATAGTGTCAAGTGTGTTTACATCTACTTTATTTATTAGACATCCAACGGATATAAATGAACACTCGTTTTACTATGCACATGTTGCATATCATGTGCAGTGAATTTTCACCTCCCTTGTATTTGTTGTTATTTTGAAATGCTTCTGTACACCACCATTAAAGCCCAGTTGTAAGTCACCATCTACATTTCCAATAGAAGATACATAATTACTCTTTTACGAATAATGTTTTGTCGAGTTTTTTTATCCTGAAAAATATACCGCAGTGAACACACAATCAGGTTAAGGATTGGCCTTTACAACCCTTCTTAAATCGTCCTTATGAAGGTAGCAGACAAATTACACAAACACACATGGTGTTGAGATATATATATATATATATATATATATATATATATATATATATATATATATATATATATATACACACACACACACACACACACACACACACACACACACACACACACACACACACACACACACACACACACACACACACACACACACACACACACACACACACACACACACACACACACACACACACACACACACACACACACACACACACACACACACACGTCGTTCTTGAGGTATAACTATTCATCGATATTTGGGGTGTTTATAAAGTTCTGCAAATGAGAATTGGACCATTCATAATTGTTCAAGAATATATTTTTTTCAAAATGTTTATAGATATATCATTAGTGAGATGAAATATTTCCTTTGTGATATATATATATATATATATATATATATATATATATATATATATATATATATATATATATATATATATATATATATATATATATAGATATATGTACTTATGTGTTGAAAATAATGAAAAACCTTGGCATTTCTTGCACTTATTGTGAGTATCTGTTCGTCAAACTTTTTGAACGCCCTTTTTATGTGCTAATAAATAACTGTGTTATACAATATCATGTAAGCTATCAATCCAAATAAAAGTAAGTCTCTCATGCACTTCTTCTTCTTCTTCTTCTTCTTCTTCTTTCGGCTGCTCCCGTTCGGGGTCGCCACAGCGGATCATCCGTATGATCCGCATAGTGATTTGGCACATGTTTTACGCCGGATGCCCTTCCTGACGCAACCCTGGTCGCCTCTTACGACACAGGGATATGGTACACCTATTTTAACCGGGGTATACACCGGCCCAGTATACTGGTACTCATTTCGCCGACCTCGGAAGGATGACAGGCTGAGTCGACCCCCTGGTGTATTAATTCAGTGGCCCAACGGGGCTTGAACTCGGGACCTTTTGGATCCCAAGCTGCTGCCCTACCCACTGCGCCAACACCAGGCTACCTCTCATGCACTTATAGTCTCATAATTATTACAATTGTTATTCATATCTTCTAACCTTCAGCAAGACTGTTTAAAATGAGGACAATGAGGTCGTATGACAGATTGAAGGATGTGGACCTATATACTGTAAATTTGTGGCCATATAAAAAAACATTTTTAAGATACATTTTTGATTTAGGCATGATCATAATATTTTTAAACTTGAGTGTCATGAATCATGATATTGACATATAGCTTCTTGAGAAACTGACATACATTGACCATCGATTTAGTTCAGGGCAAGTTCGATATCTTTAAAGTGTTCATATAATACTATATTTTAATTTATTTCCGCAAAATATGTCAAGTGAGTCAATCAAGGCAACAAAGTGCACAAAGGATTTCCCTTTGTACATTAGGGACAAGACTATACAACATGCAGGTGCTGCCAAAAATTATCATAATGACACCAAACTAAATACTCCCATCATCGATTCGCACACGATGATAAAGTGAAAGCTCTCCCCTTCCATTCAGAAATCATGAGTGCAGGAGATAACTTCCCAACTAATTCAATGCGGTCGAACTTAGCCACATAAAGCAGGTATCCTCATAAAATTAGCTTTGATAGTTGTGGGTTAATAGTAGTTTCCACTTCACTGCAGTAGTATACATAAAGAATGCTGCAGTAAAGTGGAAACATAAATACCACTGCAATAAAATGGAAACGAAGGCAACACTGCCTTACCAGCCTTCACCGAGCAGTGCACATGTGCCTTGGATTCGTAGTAGACCCAGTCAAATCCCGCTTCCACGGCGAGCCGTGCCAGCATGCCGTACTTTCCGCGGTCACGGTCCGACGTGGTGACATCGACGGCACGACCCTCATAATGCAGAGATTCATCCGAATGATGTCCATCTTCGTCCCAGCCCTCTGTAACCCGCAGCTTAACGCCAGGCCACTGGTTCATCACAGAGATGGCGAGCGAGTTCAAACGGTCCTTGCAGCGCTGCTTGTGGACACAGTACATGTACATGTGTCTCCATGTGTAATGTATTATGTGATCAAATTAATTCCTCTGATATTTTAAACTGGATATTCTTTGATATTCAACATTCTAATCTCGGTCAATTTTAAGTCTATACACTCGATATAGAATAAGGTGGGGGCAAGATGCCCCTGCCGACTGTCATAAAGGGTGGGTAAAAATGCACTCACCCCATGTATACATGAGAGTACGCATGGAAAGAGTCGTGATGTCGTCGGGGTCCACACCCTGAAACACCACAAGGTAACAGGTTCATCAGTGGCCATTAATTATTTTACGAAGTGGCCTGACGGTTACCCTATGCCAAATCAGGAGGGTGATGAAGCTTGTTGTGCCCACCAGGGCAACTTGTTCCCACCTTACTCCACTATATAATAAACCGATACATTGGTATATATATATATATATATATATATATATATATATATATATATATATATGTACATATATATATATACATATATATAACACTTTATAAAAAACATGTATTACTTGGTGTACTAACGGACAGTAAGCAATCTACACACACACACACACACACACACACACACACACACACACACACACACACACACACACACACACACACACACACACACACACACACACACACACACACACACACACACACACACACACACATTAATTAAATATAACTGTTAAAAGGAATGGCTTTCAGACCTCACCAGAAAATGGTACAAGTGTAGTTTAAGTACCCAAACAGTCAATGTTTCCGAGTCATTTGCGCCGCTACTGTCGACTCTTGGCGATAGTGATTGATGTAAATTGTCCAGCACAAGTCTGTTATTCTGCCAATTTCACGCTCAGTTAAGCCTGACCGCCTCCATTGTGCACGCCAGCCGGGGTTTCCTCTCCCTCCGAGGGTAAAGCTCGTGTCGCAGTACCAAGCACGAATTCGCACCGTGATGCCCGCTGGGCCCATGGACCCGGCGTGCGCCCTCTTCCCCCTTTACTGAATAGATCTACCTAGTTATACACCATCTCATTGTTGGAATTACCATTGGCAAGCGAATTCTGTTGTGCCCAACGACCTTGCTGACCCCAAGAGACCCTTAATACCTGCACCGGACGACGAAGGCTAATATTGTACAGTTCATATCGATATATATATATATATATATATATATATATATATATATATATATATATATATATATATATATATATATATATATATATATATATATATATATATATGAATAGTACTGTGCTGTACATTGAGAGCGCACTATAACTATAAAGAAAACATTTATAACAAAACTTCTGTGCCTTCTGCTCGTGTACCTGGACGAAGTTGCGTCCTAATTAAAGAACTTCAGGACTTTCCGTGTTAAGCTTATCAGAGATTTCAGATACCCAGTGAGTGTCTTCACACCATGAGTGGTAGCATGACAGTAATTCATGATAAAACGAAGCTGGAAGACAAAGCGGGTTAACTGTGATGATGTAATTCGAACGACCAACGCGTATAAACGACAAGCAGTCGTAAAAGCAAACCGGAGGTTTGAACGACCGACAGGTGCATGGATCCGAGAAGTTTAGTTGGAAGAAGAAGAAAAAAAACAAACAAGAGTTTGAAGAAGAAGATGAAGACTTTTAATTGCATCATTTGTTTATTTAATTATTTCTCTGCATCGTCGATTGTTGCGCAATTCAAGTGGCCGAGGAAAGATGTTTATGGAAGTAAAAAAAAAAAAAGAAAAATACCCAAACTCGCGACGACAAACTCGTAAAACCTTGAGAGCATCATTGCCCGATGTACATCGTCGGGGCTCAGGTTGAACTTTGTTTATGAAAGTTTGGTCGAGCGTCACACCGATCACCAACAACTGTTTATTGTACTCGATGCAATCAAATAACGGAGTCGTGCTGGAGTTGGAACACCGTCCTATAGGCTGTTGGTACCTGCGTCATGAGCCGATCCGCGCCCGTGTTCTCCTCATCTTTGAAGATGATGTCCGGGTTGTAATTCGGAGTGAGTTCTTTAAAGCGTTCCGAGTTGCGGGTTATCTTCCCTTCGTAGCGGCCACTCGCTCCGAGCGTTTTCTCGGCCACGTTTGGGATGAACTGCTTGTAGGCGAGAGGCGTGAGCCTTCGTGGTGGTCGGCGGCGTCCGTGCATCCTGCCTGGTCCGCAGCCTCGGGTCGGATCGGCAGCCAGGAGCGCGCACAGTAGCGCGACCACGAGGAGCCGCGTGGGAGCCATATCGGGCTTGGGGCAACGCACGGGTCTATCACTGATCGGTGCAGCGACGCGGCTGCACTCGAGTTGCTCGCACTCTTGGTGGAAAGTCGTCGTGTGCGGACATGGGTGCGTTCGGATCGCTTTTAAAAAGTTGAAACCCCCCCATTAAATCCCAACCAGCGGTACGCGCTATGTTTTGTACCGACGGGATTACCGACATAAATTATTCATAAGCTGACGCCCCTTGACGTCATTTTGCATGACTGCAGACGAAAGAGGAGTGGTTTATCCTGGAGAAGTCTACAACGCAGAGGTTTCTTTTTGGGAGGAGAAAAAAAAAACAGGGGGGGGGGAGAGAAACGCACAGTGGGCCTACTTTATGCGTAACTGTGGAATTTTATCTATTTTTGTTGGCCTCTTTGCAAAGCACACACAAGGTTATATACTTGCTGGGGTCTGCGTGCTGGAGGTGGGGTGCGGTGTTACTGTTCCTGTGGGACTAGGCGAAAATAAGCGGAATTTTATTGAGTTGTGCGAGACGTGCTACGTCCCATCCCTGGGTGTGTGGGCAGCTTGTAGGAGTGTAGCGGGGTAAGGAGGTGGTGGTGGTGGTGATGGTGGGCGGGCGGAAGGAAGGATGCGGGCCGTGCTGCCGATGGTGACAACACTGGCTAAAATTAGCGGTGCCCGCTCAGTCCCTCTCCACGAAGGTGCCGAAGCTATTCGGGCAACAAAAGCTAAACAACTACAAGCTCTGAGTTTGATGAGTCACAAGCTGTACAGAACAAGGACACGCCAACTTGTTTACCATTACAGGTGACTTCATCAATGTATTTCATCGGCAAAGAGCAATTTTCATGCCACTCGAGCTCTCCCTTGCGCATAAACTCCAGCGAGCAAACGCAAGGAACAAAAGAACCGTTTTTGACCTTTCGGGGTGTTCCAACGACCGACCAAACAATCAAATCACAGAACAATGTAAATGTGCAATGTTTGATTAAATGAGCTCATTGTGCCAAATCTTAAAGAAATATCGCATGGACATAAATTCGTCTTTATTAATTTTTATTATTGTTATAATAAGAGATTGGCTTGCTTGGAGTGACATCACAAAGTGTAAAACAAGCTCAAATGAGCGAAGATCCTCGTCCTCTTAATGATAACGTCATAAAAACGATTATGACGTCATTGTGATGTATCAGGTTTGCGATAAATTATCTGTGCTAATGCCCGGCTTGACTCCCGCAAACAAAATTCAAAGTGCTTGCCGAGTTTCGGAGATAATGGAATAGGCGATTTCCATTAGCAGCGATATTATGACGTCAACTTTTTTTCTAGGAAGAATTTCCAAAATCGGAGATGGTTACTGTCTGCGCGGGGTATTTTTACATATATACGCCAAGTTTCAGGAAGTTTCGATGAAAACTGTAGGCTGTGAAACAAAAAAGTCCACAAGAAGAAGATGAAGAACAACAACGTGAGTAAGACTTAGAGATCCTCCACGAGGATCTAAAAAAAAAAGCCAGACAGAAAAAGTAAACGATCATGCGGAGCAAAACTTTCACACGATCACGTGAGAAATCTTGTGACAGAATTGCGAACCTATTGCAGATGGTGAAGTCAACACCTGCAGGAAGAAGAGCGAGTTATAGTAATCAAGTTTAACAATAATATATTTGTGGGCAGGCTATGAATCTCTGGGTTGTTTTCTGATCGATGTACAAACAAATTTTGGAAACTTATGTACCTGTTGCATCAATGGATTTTGCAGGTTTTGCGAATATGAAGGTCAAAGCATAGTTACGGGTCCATGTAATGGTGAAGATTGAAGATTTGACAAGTGCGGGTTTGTTTGTGACGTTTTCACATTTGACAAGATTCCACAAAGGTTTGTGACTGACAATTTATAACATCACTGGATAAAAGTTGCATTTTATGAAGAGCAGGAGCCCAATCTGAACATGTCGATCTTCTGAGTTGACAAGATTTTAATAATTTTTGGAGATTTAAAGAAAGACTAGCTTTTTCACACTCCTTCTTTACTGTCTGGGAGGGGTGTGATGTAAATTAAGGGTAAAAGTGCCTTGCTCTTGGCCATCTTGGGAGGGAAATTTCATTCCAATCGGACAAACCTTAGTCGAGTTATGATGAAAAAGTTAAAATGGTGAAAATTGGGTAATGACATTAATTAGGTAAAGGTTAAAAAAACAACAACTCCACATACTTGTTATTCCAATTATTGATGCAAAATTACATTCCGAAAGTCCCAGCCGGATCTGAGATACTTTTGTTGGAAGATACTGAGCTCGTACATTGGAAGAAAAATGGAAATGGTGGTTTCATACGACTAGGGGTGGAAGACCTTGACCTTTAACCTGGAGGGGTATGATGTGAATTAATAGTGAATGCAGCTTGCTCTCGGCTATCTAGAGAGGGCAATTTCATTCTGATTGGACAAACTTCAGTTGACTTATGGTGAAAAATGTTAAAATGTCTATAATTAGGTCATGACCTTTAAATTAGGTCAAGGTCAAACATACTTTCTATTCACATGACTGATGCAAACTTTAATTGCAAAAATCCCAGTCAGTTCCAAGATACATCTCAGAATGTTTGGAAATTAGGAGTGCAGAAAGAAATCATGATAATAATAATAATAATAATAATAATAATAATAATAATAATAATAATCAAACAAAATGGTGGTTTCGTACTCTTCGGGGTCGAGAACCTCGGGGGTACCATTAAAAACTGTGGGCACTAATTGTAGAAACAAACCCCACAACAGCGATAAGCCTTCCCCTGTCCTATCGGGAGGGTTAATTAACCTTGAGGGACATCACTCTGGAAAATAAAACGCTGTAAATTTTCCAGAAAATACACAAGCACCTGTAAAAAGGTATTCCAAAATAAAACTAGAACGACACTCGGAAGAGCACATACCTCCGCCAGGCTGAACAGTTTATGTTTTGTAAACCGGCCCTGATAGGCCGGATCTGGATCTTGACCTGAGCCAAAATCGAATCGGCTTGTTCTCGTCACCTAACCAACTCATCCACCAAGTTTTGTCGCAACTCGTCCACAATGTTTTAAGATATCGTGCTATATATCATTTTTGGTCCTTTCTCTCAATGGTGAAGAATGTCTTTTAAAATTTTAGAAGTCACATGTTCACCAAAATCTAATCATTTCGTCCTTGTCCCACACCCAACCTCTCCACCAAATTTAATCTGAATGCTCAACTTTTTGAGATATCCTGTTTACAGACAGACAGAAAAACAAACACTAAGACAGACAGAGGTGAAAAACATAACCTCACAAGGGTGGATCGGGGGGGGGGGGTGGGGGGCACACAGTACCCCCCCTACAAGCACCCCCCCTCCTGTCAAATGCAATTGTGTTTTTCATATTATTAAGGTGTAAAGGTGTACATAACTGAAGATGTGATCTCGAAATGTTGGATCATCCGATATTCCTCAGTCCACACATGATGTTGACCGCAGCGTTCAACATGAAACTGATTTTTCCCATTCAGTTTGTTCCCATGGTGAATACTTGATGATTAACGAATTACCAGGACCATTGGTCATCAGAGCAGCTTCTTTTCTCCTAACCATTCATAAGCCCAGAAGTGGAATGGTATCCCAAGTATCAGATAATCCAGAATCCCGATCATTCTGTTTGAATTCGGCACTCGGTCTGTGATTTCAACACTCAAGAACATGCTTTTTGACCGTGGGAAGTTCTCCAGGGTATACAATAGGCAGCAAATGTGTTGGAGAAGAAATCTTTGTTATGAGTGATTCACACAGTCGACATGATGAAGGTAAATGTTCAGCTGATGGCAAAACCCTAATTTTGATCAAAGGTCAGTTGCATGTCAAAGCTTGTTCAACACGTCAGAGACATTGATTTGTTTTTGATCATGATGTCATTTGTTTTTATTATAATACAATGTCTGCTTTTCATTCAATTGGATTTTTATGATGAGACAACAATTAAAATAAATGTTGAGTTTCGAGCAAAAGTTTTTTTTTCATTGGAGTACTTCTTTTCAAGTGTATTAGAGCGTTCTTTGTCGATATTTACAATTGTCTTTAGAATTTGGGACAAAAAAAAACAGAAACACAAAAAATGCTCCCCTCGCTCTGCTTGGTGAAATTATGTTTTTCTCTGCAATGTAAATTTTTGCACCCCCTAAGAACCTAAAATCATGCATCCGAGCCTGCCACCATCCACCTTCGGTGGTGGAGGTAATGATGGGACTGACATTTTAGATCCACGAATAAAATTGAGAGGGTCTTCAGGATTCTTCTTCATCTTTAGTAAGCAGCACATGGATGTGGGTACCATCATTTGCTGGGGTGATGCTACCCACATCCATGTGCTGTGTGCCACCGATGCAGTATCGACTGTAGATTAGAGCAGGAATTTGTAATTTGTTTATGGTGCCTGCGATAGCTCATCTCCTCTTTGTGAAGGACACCGTGAGATCTTTAACATCCAAAAAAACTAATGCAGGTAGATGGAGACACCCAGTTTAATGTCTATGCGAAGGACGGTCCACACTTGATGACTCACGCTGCCTGAGAAACACCAGGGTGATAGTTTATAACTTGGCTGATTTTCAAAACTCGGCAAGATAGCTCAGAGCTGTATACATACCTCCAGGGCCTTCACTACCCCGCGAACCCATTTGCATGATTTATAGAAACACATCTCAAAGATTACATGTTGTTCGGCATTTGAACAATACTCATGATCAATTGTTTCATTTTCATAACCTTATTGCCGAGTGCTAATTATGATGTTTATCATTAAGTTTAGCATTTTGATTTGCCTGATTAGCGTTCCTGTTTGGAATAAAAGCTCATGATTATGTGACCCTAGATTCAAATCCCATACATATCTGTTGCCGAATAATGTCCTCATTATACTTCATGCAAAAGTACAGTCACAGATGCCAGTGTCCTTATTCCACAATGTGATATGATGCATCACCGCCTATAAGCCTTATATTCATTTTTACTGAGATACGAGTACTATGTGGAGAAAAATCAAGGTTTCATCATTGACTTTAATTTCAGGCAAAAATATGTCCTTAATAAAAGACAATATTTTGAACAACGATAAACAAACAAGTCCAAGTAAAGGAAATTTCAATATATGACGTACAGAGCAGCATTGATTATATTAGTGTTGTAGATAGTAGAAAAATCGTGCAAATAATGTACAAGCATCAAATTTGGCATTTCTGTTCTGCAGGGCTTTCTGATCAAATCTGCCCGATTGGCCATTTGAAAATCCAAATTTTTAAAAATTAGAAGAAAAAAAAAAACTTCAAAAAAATTTGGTCATAGCTGGCTGAAATTCTTGAAGCGCAAGTGAACATCCCAGACAGAGAACCAAGGGGAGATGCAGTCATCATTGATGGCTCAGCACTTATCAATGCCCGACCTCCATGCACTTCAAAGGTATTTGATGACTATGCTAAGGAAGACATCATCCCAAAGGTGGAATCCTATGGTCCCAGGTACGAGAGGGTGGACGTAGTGTTTGATGTGTACAAGAAGTCAAGTCTGAAGTCCGAGGCAAGGTCGAAAAGGGGGCAAGGAATCATACGAAGAGTGACAGGAACCAGTAAGACCCCAAGTAACTGGAGAAGCTTTCTTTGAGATGACAGCAACAAGACTGAGCTGTTTCACTTCCTTGCGGAAAAGATGTGTGAAGCACAGACGACAAGCACAGTCTGTCACAAAAGGAGAAGATGCCATCAGCAACACAAGGTAGTCACTGGATGCTGTGTCTCCATGTTGTCATGAAGAAGCTGACACTCGAATATTTGTACACGCCAGGGATGCAACGACGGATGGTAGCAAGTCCATTATCATAAAGGCTAATGACACGGACGTACTAGTCATAGCAATATCTGTACTGCCATCCTTACAGGAACTAAGTCTTGAGAACATGTGGATTGCCTTTGGCCAAGGAGCCAAGGCGCGATGGATTCCAGTCCATAAGGTAGTTTCTGCAATATGGCCTGAGAAAGCTCGAGGGATCTCATACTTCCATGCGTTCACTGGATGTGACGTCGTGTCTGCCTTCCGCGGTAAAGGGAAGAAAACTGCATGGCAGACTTGGAACATCTTTGATGATGTTTCTGAAACATTCACCAATCTCAGCCAGCATCCAACATTGATTCGTGATCTTGACTTTTTTGAAGTTTTTAATTTTTTTTCTTCAAATTTTTCAAAATTTGGATTTTCAAATGGCCAATCAGGCAGATTTGATTAGAATCCCCTGGAGAATAAATGTGCCAAATTTGATGCTTGTATCATCATTTGCACGATTCCTCTCAAAAATTGCTGTTATCTGCCCCCACTATATCACAGCAATGCTACCATTTGCTGTCATAGCGTGTTTGGCAAGTTCATATCAACATCATAATCATCATCATGCCAGGTGATTTCTGTCAACTACAGGTGGATTGATGTTTGTGACAGAGTCATTGCAAGAATTTTGGTCTTGTTTGGGTTTCTGGCGATAACACACATATTCTTCGTTTGTAAGATACCGTGGGATCTTTAACATCCAACAGTTAATGCTAGTTGACAGGCCACTATACTTAACGACCATGGCACACTAAGTGATGTAACAACATGCCGATGAAACGCAGCTCGGAAATTGATCCCGGACCAAGCAAAGACCAATATAATACTGTTGCACCATGCTATGTCAGACCATCATTTAGGTCTATACGTCTGTGAATCTGGATTATTTAATACTAGCAAAAGTACCTGTCCAGGGGATGGGAAAAGTTTGAGTCAATCTATCAAGTTAAAATATTTTATGGACTTCAAAAAGTTTATTGTCTTGCACTCTTAGTTTAACTAAGAGCCAAAGCTCTGAACCGCTGATGTCGCCCACCGCAAAATGGTGGTGCAACATCGGGCAGCGGAAGCAAGATTGGGCGAAAAAGAGGGCAAAATATAGCTATTTTAAATTGTGTGTTACTCCATGAAAATCGATATTAAATATACAGTACTTTAATTGAGATGTGCATGTTGATTGTAAAGATTACTGGAAGGGACATTAAAGTGACTGATGATATTGCATTAAGAAAAGTGAAATGAAAATTCAAAATAACCAATCAGCGGATTTTCAAACGTTGTACAGGAAGTGGCCGCAGTAAACGGGAGACATATATGCATGGACAGACATCATGGTTAATATCTACATGAATAAAAGGCTGTGTGTGTGTGTGTGTGTGTGTGTGTGTGTGTGTGTGTGTGTGTGTGTGTGTGTGTGTGTGTCAGTGTGTGTGTGTGTGTGTGTGTGTGTGTGTGTGTGTGTGTGTGTGTGTGTGTGTGTGTGTGTGTGTTAGTATGTGTGTCTCCTCCATAACTCCAAAACCATAAAACCGAGCAGCCTGAAACTTTTCATGCATATGAAGAAAACTCCAAGGAAGTGCATGACTCAAAATTGGGTGTTAGGGTCAATTTAAACACCCCTTTTGAAGATACTTAACGGCCTTATTTAATTATATCCTTTCCCAGGTGCATCCTCGATCACTTCACTCTTTGGGGTCTCAAGGCGTCTCCTGGGTAAACTCGCCAGGGTCTGAAGCTGCCATGATTTTTGGCCTGCTCAACCATGCCCTGACTTGGAACAGGCCGCAACGATTTCTTCATGAGAAAGTTTTTAGATCTTCGTGGAGGATCTCTCAGTCTTACTCACATTGTTGTTCTTCATCTTCTTCTTGTGAACTTTTTAGATCCTCGTGGAGGATCTCTCAGTCTTACTCACGTTGTTGTTCTTGTGGACTTTTTTGTTTCACAGCCTCCAGTTTTCATCGAAACTTCCTGAAACTTGGAGTACATATGTAAAAACACCCTGCGCAGACAGCAACGATCTCCGATTTTGAAAATTCCACCAAGAAAAAAAAGTTATGACGTCAAAATAGCTCCAGTAATAGAAATCGCCTAAAAAATTATCTCTGAAACTAGGCAATCTTTTTGAATTCTGTTTGCGGGAATCGAACAGGGCATTAGCAGAGATGAATTACCGCACACATGATACATCACTATGACGTCATATCAATTTTTAAGACGTCCTTCCTATTTTTTGATATTTTTTGTTTGTTTGTTTCACAGCCTAGTTTTCATCGAAACTTCATCATCAAACTTGGCATATATATGTAAAAATACCCTGCGCAGACAGCAACCCTCTCCGATTTTGACAAGTCCTCCTAGAAAAAAAGTTATGACGTCAAAATATCTCCGCTAATGCAAATCGCCGAAACAATTATCTCCGAAACGAGGCAAGATGTTTGAATTCTGTTTGCAGGAATCGAACAGGGCATGAGCAGAGATGAATTACCGCACATATGATACATCACTATGACGTCATATCAATTTTTATGATGTCATTCCTATTATTTGACATTTTTTGTTTCACAACCCAGAGTTTTCATCGGATCTTTGTGAAACCTGCCGTGTATATGCAGAAAGCCCACGCGCAGGCAGTAACCATCTCCGATTTTGGAAATTCTGCCAAGAAAAAAAGTTGACGTCATAATATCACTGCTAATGGAAATCGCCTATATCATTATCTCCAAAACTAGGCAAGCTGTTTGAATTTTGTTTGTGGGAATCAAGCCGGGCATTAGCACAGATAATTTATCGGAAACCTGATACATCACAATGACGTCATATTCGTTTTTATGACGTCATAATTAAGAGGACGAGGATCTTAGCTCATTTTAGCTTGTTTTTTTTACCTTCCTCACTCATATTAATAAATGCCTGTTCATCATAACAACGAATCACTGTATACTTCACTTTTTGTAAGTGCTATAGTTTTCAAATTAGGAGCTTGGAGCGATTTTATGCATTATATGATATGATTTTCTGCTGTCTACTCTCACAAACTAATTAAAGTATGTCATTGAAATATTCTTCAAAACAATCTGATAATTTAAACGAACAACAAGTCTTTTAACTCAGCCTAAATACCTATTTACTGAAAGCAAGCAAGGCTATGGCCCCTCCTTCTCCATATATATATATCTATATTGTTGCGGACCCGGGGTCGGGGGCGAGAAGACCACGAGGGAGGAAGCTACTTTGGGTTCCCACCAGACTCTCCAGAATTGCAGGCCGTCGCACATGAATAACTTCGTGACGCGGAGGGTCGCTAATCGACCGTGAACGCCAATAACTCGACTTTGGGTCCTCCGTCTAATGAATACCGTTTACCTAATGATCACGTGATCTAATTACCAGGGGACATGCCCTCGGTATGCCTTGTTCAAACCAGATCACCTTACCGGATCAGATGCAGCCGAGCGTAACTGACGTACCGGCTATAAAAACAGATCATTGAGGGATAACGTCGCGGCTAAGTTAGGATACGGACCATGCTGGACCAATGAAGGAAAAGTCGAAAACGAACTGGGATCATTTCTAAAGAAAGCATTTATTTGCACTCAAGTGAGGAAAGGTATCCTTTCATCCATTGGGACCGTACTCTGTGCAGAGCGTTGGTGCTGCCTAAGCAGTCTACTTGGCTTGTGGTTACAATCCTGGTTGGGTTGCCACTCCGACACAGGATACCAGCAAGCTGGCACTCATTTTGCCAACCTCGGAAGGATGACAGGCTAAGTCAACCCCAGCAGGTATTAATTCAATAGCTGAGAGGAATTTAAACTTAGGATCCTAAGATCCAAAGCCCACCACTCTAACCATTAAGCCAATACCAGGCATGAGGAAAGGTATATGGCAGAGTAAATGGGTTTGTTATTTTGTACAGCAGGGATATCAAGGAATTTGTGGGGTGTGACAAAAGGTAAGCAATTTACAAAAGCAGACACAGAGCAGACTTATCCCGTTAGAACTTCTACAATCTTAACTTATGCTATCATAGGCACCATCACTCACACACACACACACACACACACACACACACACACACACACACACACACACACACACACACACACACACACACACACACACACACCCGAGGATGATTTGATAGCCAGAAAGAAAGAGAGCAGATGAGGACTAACGGTCTCACAATACCTGGCTCGGTCGGCCGACCAATGCAACCCTGTATGCTTTGGGGGAGGTAGGAAGGAGAAATACTGGTGTCTAAGGTGTGGGAGTGGGTGGTGCGGTGTGGTGCAAAATGGGGGGAGTGGGGGGGTGCGGTGTCATGCCAGAGGAAACTGTGATTGCAAATCAGTAATGGATGCTCTTTTGTGCATCCAAAGGGGCCGAGATAGAGGGGTGGAAAAAGAGAGAAGATGTGTGAAGTAAATGATTCCTTGCCTAGTAGTGCATATGCCTGTGAGTGTAGCGTGTAACTCTGTGGGACGCTCCGCTTGAGCATTCCCACCTCAAGAGCCGGCACGTTATCTCCTGCTTAGTCACTTTGCCGGGGCTCATGGAAACGTGTGCTCCACAATGGTCCCAGAAGAATGTCTGTCACACACCAACCATGAGTATAGCTCCAGCGACAGGCAGACAACGAGTAGCAGTGAAGAAGATGGCGAAGCAGAGAGGCGAAGGAGAGGGCAAGGCATACAGGTGAAAAAAGAGGGCAGACGGCTCCACGATCTGCCTTTTATTAACCCTGGGCGAAGGTTGGGGTGACGACCCGAAGCAACCCGAATCCCGCTTCTCTATTGGGCCACCGTGGTCCTAGCCATGCCCTGCGAGGCTCTTGGGCCTGGAAGCGGTCTCATTCGCACATCCAGCGCGACATGGCCCGGAGCTCTGTACCGAAATCCCAGACCGCTCTCCGCCCCCATCGTCACCCGTCCTGTCGTGTTCTGCCGACTGAACGTGGGTCGTCTCAATAACACGTGCTCATTCGGGGCACCCCCGGCGAGATGTGGTTGGTGCTGCTAATGTTCTTTGCTTGTCCTCTCATCACGCGGTCCGAGTAACCTGAGCCGTGCAGCACATGTCTGTATCACCTCTTTGTTCAGCCCGATACAAATAAGAGCCGGTTAGCATCCATGGAGCTGCTGAGCGGGGTGTCAAACGTCGATGGAAAAAGGTGAGTGTCGAACGTCAACGGAAAAAGGTGGGTCCTGCGGTAAATGATCCGAGACCACAGCCATGTTTGACCGTCAGAATTAACTGTTCAGGAAAAGCTTGTGGTGTGTTAATGACTCAAATATCCTGTACGTCCAATGTAAAAATGATAACTAAAATATAATCTGGAAATAAATCGTACATTTCCAAGTCAATGTGTCTTGATGGAAAGGGAATAGAATGAGTATTCGTTGGGCTAACGGCAATCTTATCGCATAAGAAAGGTTATCCCATAAGAAAGAAAGGGAACCTGTTCTCTACCATTCTCCAATGCATCAAAGAGTTGGAATCCCACCAGACAAGGGGATAGGTCTCTTCTGAACATGCGTTTATGGAAATAACTGTCTGAGGATCTGGATGTTGTGTGCATTACTCGGATCCGATTCTGAAATCCACAACAATACGTTGTGTATTAATTATTTATTTATCTCGTGAGGAATTGCTTGCTTTGATTTGACGACATTTTGTCACACGAAAAATCAGAGAATCATTTGGGATCCCTGGAGCATTGGGATTTTTGTAATCCTATTTTATAAATGGCACAGTCATCGGCCCCTCCAGATCACAGGTCAGCGATAACCAGTCGGCATTAGGCTATCCTTGAAGTCACGGTGGTTTCAGCATATGACAGTAACTGCTCGAGTTTGGTTCCATCCTCTCTCAAGACGATATAACAACAATTAAGAAAGAGCAGACAGCCTTCAGTGACGTTTCATTCGGAAACTTCGGTTTCAGCACGCAACCATTTCATATACGATTTTCAATTCATTTTCTGCCTCATGCTGAAGTATGGAATTTTTAGGGTGTCAGGATAAATCCACACCATCATCATTGTGGGTCTGATCCTTCCTACATCGCAATTGGTGTGGTCTGGTGTTATATGGATGTATGTGAGCATTTATGTTCACTCTGGTTGTATGCCTTTTTTTAGTCTTCTTAGCAATGAAGGTGACTTATCAACACCTGTTGGTGCACTCCACTTGTTTTTGTGACGTTTTATACAATGAAATAATGCTGTGAGCAAGCATATTGGCAACATGGAAAAGGCAAATGAACGGTATGATTCAAAAACGATGATACTGTCCTTCTATCGAGCATGAAATTATCAATGTTGGACCCACGCAATATCGTCATTCCCAACAAAGTGTCACAACAAATGAAATAATTTTATAAACTAGAGAGTTTGTCGAACACCCTATCCTGCGCAGTCTTGAGATAAAAGGGCAAGGGTGGGGTCTGTGAGCATCAAATTCGATTGGTCGAGATGATGTAAAATCCCGTGGCATAATATTTTGTCCAAGTACTGCGAAACGAAAAGGGTTTTGAAAGTGCAAAGAGGGTGCTTTGTGTTCTACAGTGTTTAGTTATACAATTCAATTTAAATAAAATAAAAATTTTAGAGGTTGTAGAAAAAAAAATTCTCCAGTTTACCTGTAGTGGGGCAACTTAGCATAACAATTGTGCATTTTGTGAGGAAAGCACCAAATTTGGCACACTAGTAGCCTATCACATTATGAACAGATTTGGGTATTGGGCCATCTCAAATTCAGTCGCTGATGGCTGTGGCAGCCATTTTCCACTGCCATCAAAAATTTTGAGATGGCCCAATATCCAAATCTGTTCATAATATGATAGGCTACTAGTGTGCCAAATTTGGTGCTTTCCTCACAAAATGCACAATTGTTATGCTATATTTAGCTAAGTTGCCCCACTACTGTTGTTTGTGTCCTTTCTGACATTGCTAAAAAATAGCAAGCTTCCTGTTTGTAATGATTTTCAATTTTATTTGACTGCCAGGCAGGCAATATTTTTTGAGCTTGCTCTTCTGTGCACATGCAAAATGGGAAGAATTCAGCCAAAGTGCTGCTTACCTACAGGCTTGTTTTCTGATTAATGTGCGGATTCGTGTGCAAAATATAACATTCAATCGAAATCAAGTTGTTCTTCGATCATAAACTGACATTTGTAGACAGATAGACAGACAAATGAACAAATTGCTTCACTCCAATTTTCGTTTACGCACATGAGATTAAAAAAAACAAGTGATTGAATGATTTTCGTGGGTTGGAGAAAGTAAATGCCGGGCATAGACCACAGCTCGACTGGAAATCTTGTGTCATGGAAAATGAAGTATGAGCGGCATTTCAAACATTCTATGAATGAGAGGATCACACGAGGTCCAAGGTGATTTTGTCGTTGTTGTTGTTGTTGTTGTTGTTGTTGTTGTTGTTAATATATAGGCAGAACTAAGCATTCATAAATATTTTATTATTTTTAATAACAGAGAGAACAACATATATATGTATAAATGCTGACAGGATGACCGAGAGGTATGCACACTCACCTTTAAGCTGCCCAACCTAGGTTTGAATCTTGGCCCAGCTATAAAATGTGATCTTGATGTTTCACAGGCAAGGTGGATCATTAATGTGTGTGCTGTCCCTCGGATGGACGTTAAACTAGTGTCTCATCTGCCTACATTAGTTGGTGGACAACATTAGTTGGTGGATGCTAAATATCCCATGGTGTCCTTCGTGAAATGTGGATATACATATATGTGTGTGTATATATTATTTGTGAAATAAAAGGTCCAAGTGGTCGAAATGGTCAAGGGTTTAAACTGTCTAATCTGTCTGAACGGTGTAAGGGGTCTAAATGGTGTTAAGGTATTGGGAGTTTAAAGTGTCTTCGGGGTCTTTCGGATCCTCGGGGTCTTTGCGTCCTTGAGGATTTTTGGGTCTTATGGGTCTTTTTGGTCCTCGAGGATGTTTGTGTCTTTGGGGTCTTTTTGGTTCTTTTGGGTTTTAAGGGTCTTGGGAAATTAACGTTCAAACAGGATGTAATTAATAGGAATATAGTCTTCACGTACTGATGGATGTCTTCATGGCTTTATCGCCTCACCAACGACTCATTGTGCTTTTCCTTGATATATAGATAAATACATTAAAAACTACTGTAGAAGGGCACTCGGCAGAGCGCATACCTCCGCCACGTAATGCCTGATCCACGATAAAATATTTGGCCCAATACATTTTTGAAATATCGTGAAATAATATATTTCGTTTTTGGCCCGATATCTCAATGGTGAAGAATCACTTTATAAATTAAATAACTATCGTATCCGGATCTGGATTTGGATCTTCACCAAAATCAAATCATTTCGTCCTTGTCACACACCCAACCTGCCCACCAAGTTTTATCTGAATCGATCAACAACTTTTTGAGATATCGTGCTATATATCGGTTTAGCCCTATCTCTCAATGGTGAAGAATCACTCAAAAAATTCGAGTAGCCAGATCCGGATGAGGATCTTCACCAAATCTAATCAGTTTGTCCTTTGTCACACACCAAACCTGTCCACAAAATTTCATCTGAACCTGTCTACATTTTGAGATATCCTGCACACAAACAAACAGACAAACACACAGAGAGGGGGGGGGGGGGTGAAAACAACCTCCTTCCACCTTCTGTGGTGGAGGTACCAATTTAAAACAATTGTGTTTCTTCGACTACTATATTTTTTTTGTGTTACTTTTTGAATGCCCTCCGGAAAAGGAACGTTATTAAGAACATCAACAGGCAATTTGGTCAGAACTGAAATTTTGTTCAGAGTTCAGTCGTCCTACTTTCCTCTGAATTCCTTTTTAATTTAAATTTAAATTTTTTTTTTTAAAAACAATTATTGCATCTTTTGAATTTAACGTTATTTTGTAAAATTGGGTTTGTCAAAACATTAGTCTTGCGTAAATCCACAATAAAAGTATTTGTTTTCAGAAAGAAACACATCTTTATTTATTTTCTTCATTGAGGCTCATGGAAGACTGAGGAAAGCACACAAACGATGTAACAAGCAAACATGTAAAGAGCAGAAAGGAAGGAAGGATTTACCGCAACCTGCAAGTAAGAGTGCTAGGCAGGATCAATGGAGATTGTATGATCAAAAAAAAAAGAGATTGCGTGTAAGGATGGGGGGGGTGGGGGTTACATCAGATAGCAGAGCACATGGGCATCAGTGGGTAAGAGAGAAGGTGGGGACCCTTGGCACTCTAATTATACATTCATCTCCGATGCAACAATGATTCAAAAAAAAATTCTTACCTTTAGATCCCGCTTGGAGAAAGCAATTATAAATATATTATATAAAAATAATATCACCAATATTACAAATAGATTTGTACAAAAGAAATGTTTGTATTATCATTAGAATAAATCGTGACAACACAGAAAATCTGTGACGTCAATCTCTGCAACAATGCGCTCGGCTCTCCACACTAGTGTAACATAAAATGCGTTGTTCTGTACAATCCACACAGGCTCCCCCAAATGCATTAACTAATTATGTTAAAATAAACATTAACTTTCCCCAAATAAGTTATCTCTTAAATCAATGCTGCGCTGGTGGGCAGTATTTAATCAAAGAAACCAGTATCGGCTTGTGCATGTGCTGGATTTCATTAGTTGGAGTAAGCATGTACTGCATGGTGCGTATGACTGAAAATGGATCACATGTGCTGAAAGGTATTGAGTACTGATAGGACTGATCACAATGAGTACTGATAGGAATAGACTTTTCTACTGTAGTTCTGTGTTGCATCAAGTTCTCTTCTGAAGGAGACATTCTCCGAGCGGGATCTAAAGGTAAGAAAATTTTATTGAATCATTGTTGTTGCGTTGGAGATGAATGTGTAATTCGAGTGCCAAGGGTCCTCAAATGGCGGACCGCAGGTATCATCAGTCCCGACCACGAGCTAATCCGAATCCCTCGAAAGAGGGAATTAAAGATAAAGAAATGGGAAGTCAAAATGAGGAGCCCCCTGCCAAGCTTTCCTATGGACCCTGCCACTGTGCATTTTTTCAGGGGGGAGGGGAGGGGGGTGGTGTTGCATGTTTGTAGATCTTGAAGAATTACGATGAAAAGTAGAAGTAACAACATAAGTGTGAATGCACGTTTACATCTGCTTTTTGAGTGCAATAATAGACTTTGACACCAAGAAGAAGCTCAAAATTTAAAGCTCCCCCTTTTGTTAGTTAAATTACTTCAAAGAAACGTGACAAAGGTGGTTAGATTAAATGCTCAGAATGCACCACAGCAAAGTGCATCTATAATCAACAATTTGCACGGCCTAAACTTGCCCAGTCATCACTATTGGCTTCATGATTTGAACTTGGAACCCCCTCCCCCCAGCTACTTTAAAATAGCGATCCACACCCAGAGCAGTGCACTATCTGCTTGAAGCCCTTGAGGAAAGAATATGACAGAAATGCCTCAGGAAGGGAGTTCCACAGATTCGAAAAGTGAGGAACAGAGGAGCATTCAGCCTGGATTTTTTTTTTTGAAGTTTACTCAGGAGGAGGTTAGCTGAAGAATATGTGCATCTTGGAGTAGATGGGAGGATCAGAGGGTGGAGAGAGTAGCGGGAGCTCGACCAAAGGAAAGATGTAAGAGACGCAGAAGCCACCAACCTGTCTCTGATGTGATGTGATCGTGACAGACATTGTGCTTTGCGCTTTGGCCTCATAGTGGGTTATTCCAATAATATTCAGAGCTTTCACTTACACAGAATCCAGGAAAGAGATGTGATGCAAGGCACCCAGCCCACAATGGAAAGCAGGACTTCATTGACCTACATGGACAAAAGCGACAAAAGCTGTTTGTGGTTGTGATTTTTCAAGGAAAGACTTAGAATGACAGATGATGCCCAGTCTTTGGCCGGTTTTTGAGGCCAGCTTTGCTCTATGGTCGGTTCAGGAGAGATCATGACTGATTGTGAGACCTACAAGTTCAAGAAACAAAGTGGCTCACCATGAAAATAGGTGGGTTCATCTGATGATCTTTCCAGAGAGACATGGGAAAACTATGAGATTTTCTCGGATCAAAGGACATGTTAAATTTATCAAACCATCATATCCTGAATTCCAGATCAGCAGAGAGTGACACAGCTGCAGTGTGCTCATTAGTGGGATGGATTGCTGCACTGCACTGGGTGGAGTCATCTACAAAAAGGAAGAGGTTTTCCATAGCATTGGAGAGGTCAATTATGAGAGAATTATGAAATATTAGGTCAATTATGAAAGGAGAGGAGATTATACTACTCAAAGCAACATGTTGACGATGTGAGTGAAGGAAGTCAGAAATCCAGGAACAAATATGGCCACGTATAGCGCGTGCAGCAAACTTGGCAAGCAGAGCAGGATGCCAAATTGAGTTGAATTCCTGACATATGTTCAGAATTCTGAAGTCTTGTCTGAGATTTAGGACCTTTAAGCATTACCAAGAGAGGAGCAGCAGCATATCCCAGAGTTGTGTGACCAGGTTGGAATCCAAACTGATAGAGATCAGGCTATTTGAAAACAGGAAATACTTGATATCAGCAGAAATGATAGATCCAAGGACTTTGTTTATATAATTGGAAGTAAGCTTACTGTCTCTAGTTGATATGACCTATATGTGCACTATTGTTGTGCATGGGAATGAAATTTGCTGTCTTCCAGGCAGAATGGAGGTGGCCAAAGGAGGGCAGGTTAAAGAGTATAGATATGGGAGAAACAAGAGAAGCAGAGCAAATTTGTAGAACATGTGCACTGATCTCATCTGGGGCCATCACCAAAGCAGTGTGAAGCTGGACAAAACTTTCTCTACCTTCCTGGGTTAGAAGGACTCCAGTGAACCATTAAACCAGCAAACAGTGGGCATGACAGGTAACATGGGGTTAGATTGGGATGGGTAGGGTAACACCAAATTAGGAGGCGAATACAGCGTTAAGATATTTGCATTATCTCATTCAGATTGTGCAGATATGACGTCCTTGCTGAACGTCAACCCGGAGAGAACCTTGGTGGTTGTGTCACACTCTCCAATCTCAAGTGTTCGACAAGTAGTGATCCACATGACTATCTGCCACATGTTTATATGTTAAACTGATGGAAACAACCTCAAGTGCATCGATAACAGAGGTGGGTTCTAGGCTGAAGTTACTCAGGTGTGCACGAATTGTGTGTGGAGGAAGTTGTGGCCTGAATGTGTCATTGACCTGAAAGGCTTTAAAGATGTTCTCCTCGCTATGAAGAACGTTATCCTTGACTTGGCCATAAAGCGGGTTTTGACGAGGTGGAATAAGCCAACGTTATACAACTTTTGCATTCCCACAGAGAAGAGCTAACCAATGAAGATCTGAAGCAACTGGAGACGATGAGAAAAAAGTAGCAAGAGAAGATGATATGAAATTATTTGTTTAAACTTATTCAAAACTTGTACTCAACATGTAAATAATATCTTTTTTCTGATGATAAAATTTTTCTCTGGAACCTAACCCCCTATTTACATCAATGTTTATGGGGAAATTGGATTCACTCAAAGTAGTTTCAGTTAAAGTCGCACTTTTCAAGAATGTAACGACAACTCTAAGCGAGGACTTACCATATGCCACTTGAGCTGTTGGAGAGGATGAAGCCAGAAAGACACACCAGGGACAGAGTTGACAAGGTGCCACCACAACTTTGAGGAAGGAGATTGGTTAGAGTGTTCAGGCTTGAGATCTGCAAGGTATGCTTACTGGCTTGAAACAATAATCTCTCTCCCCCCCCCTTCCCCAACTCCAACTTTGCATCTTCCCCTCTCCCAACTCCAAATCCCTACCCCATCTTCCAATTCCGCATTACATCCCTCTCCCCTCCCAACAATAAGTATGCATCTCTCCCGACTCCAATTCCGCACCGCTCACCCCTCCCAATTCCAAGTGCACATCCCCTCCTCCAAACTCCAATTCTGCATCCCTCCCCCCTCGCAACTCAGCATCCCTCCCACCTCCCAAGTCCACAAAAAGGTGGGGGCACAAGGGGCACAGATTTTGATGTGGTCAATACACCTTCTTTGGCATCAGATATGAAGCTTGTGGCCAAGTTTCATCAAAAGTGTGTGTTTGGTTCTAGCGATAATGACTGAAGTGTTTACGGACTGACTGACTCACTGACTCACCTGCAGACACTGCTCGATCCCATAAGCTCACCGGACCAAAGTCCAGGTGAGCTAATAAAAATATAGTAGCGACATTAGTAATGGAGTCCCTATTTCCATTTGTAAAAGAATTGATCGGTAAATGAATTAAAATTCGTTGTTTTTGTTTTTGCTATGACTTTTCTTTAGCAGCATCATCGTCACTAATTTCAGACTGATAAGGTTTCTCAGCAAAGTGAATCGATGGAAAGGTAATGATACGTTGACAGAATTGACTGACTAGGTTGGGGTTTTCTTTTTGACAGACAAGGTTGTTTTTTTTAACTTCCAGTACGTATACAAACGAACGACTCTGAGTATATACACCACGTGTGCAACAAATATGCAAACAACTTGAAATTGCATGAATTATGATATTTGTGAACCGCCACATCCACTGTCTGGACCCAAGAGCTCTTAATGAGGTCTTATTCAGAATTGTATGTGCTGTGGTTACGAAGTTACCCCGTTCAGATGTGATCCGGCAACTTTCATTTAGGCCAAATAAGAATTTTAAAAATACCATTTTTAAAAAAAAAAAAATTTTTTTAATTGTCTGCATTTTTTTTTTTAAGGAAGGAGGCCGTTTTTATTCGTAATATTTTTTTTCATGGCCGCCGACTTTTAGTCCTGACAAGTATGATGTACTGACAAACCAGTTATTTACCTCCTCTCCCCCTCCTCCCCCATGGCCAAAAAAGTAAATAAAATGAAATGAGTCATGTACCAGACATGTCAGTTTTCTATCCCAAAACAAATCCGACATGGGTCATACACCTGATACGTCACAGACACACTTGCTAAGCCTATTAAAAAATACAATCCAACAGTTCCAAGCAAATATATAATAAATGTATGGCAGAATACAAAAAAATTACACACTTCGTGCATTTTGAAATTATTGGCGATGCCATCTTTATATGTTCAGTGCTTATCGAAAGTCTACACCCCCTTTCAAAATTTTCACCTTTTGCTGCCTTATAGCCTTGAATTAAACTGCATTAAATCAGACTTTTCCCACCTGTATTTCCACATTGTAACCCACAACTTCCAAGTGAAAAACAAATTTCAGAAAATTAATTAAAAATGCAAAACGAGAATATCTTGGTTGGATAAGTCAATTGTAAATTCGCTCAGGTGTAACCAATCACCATCAAAATCACACACCAGGTTAATTGGCCTCCACCTGTGTTAAATTGTAGTGATTCTGATTATGTCAGAATAAAATCAGCTGTTCCTAGAGATTTTCTCTGCTGGGTAGTACATTTCACAGCAAAGACTCAACCATGTGTACTTAGGAGCTTTCAAAAGGCATCTGGGATAAAGTTGTGGAATGGCACAGATCAGGGGAAGGGTATAAGAATATTTCAAAGGCCTTGGATATCCATTGGAGTACAATCAAGACAATCTTAAGAAGTGGAAGGTGCATGGTACCACCAAGACCCTGCCCAGATCAAGTCATCCCTCCAAAATGGATGACCAAGCAAGGAGGAGACTGATCAGACAGGCCACTAAGGAGCCAGTGGCACATTTGAAAGAGCTGCATGCTTTCACAGCAAAGACTGGTCACTGTGTGAATGTGCCAACTATATCCCAAGCACTCCACAAGTCTGTCCTGTATGGTAGGGTGGCAAGAAGGAAGCTATTACTTAAAAATGCCCACCTTGAGTGTCATTTGAGGTATGCAAAAAAAACACTCCACAGGTTCCGAAGCCATGTGACAAAACGTTTTGTAGTCTGACCAAACCAAGATGGAACTTTTTGGCCTAAATGCAAAACATTACATTTGGTGCAAACCCAACACAGCACATCACCCAAAGAACACCATCCCTACAGCAGAGACTGGGGCACTTGTCAGGATAGAAGGAAACTGGATGGAGCAATATACAGACAAATCCGAGAGGAAAACATGCTGCCTTCTGCAAGAAAGCTGAAATTGAGACGAAAGTTCACCTTTGAGCATGACAACAACCCAGAGCACACAGCCAAAGCTACAATGGAGTAGCGAAGGAACAAAAGATAAATGTCCTTGAGTGGCCCAGTCAGAGCCCCGACTTAAATCCAATTGAAAATCTGAGGCATGACCTGAAGATTGCTGTTCATCAATGCCCCCCCCCCCCTGCAACTTGACTGAGCTTGAACAGTTTTGGACAGAAGAATGGGAAAATATTTAAAGAATGGAAGGGGAGGAGAATTGGTTTGGTCAATTCATCCATACATCCTCCATCCCTCTACCCATTCCTTCCCTCCATCCATCCCTCTCTTCCATCCATCCATCCATCCCCTTCTCTCCCTTCCCTCCACCCCACCCATCCATCCCCTTTTCTCCATCCATACATTCCCTCCATCCATCCATCCCTTTCCTCCCTCCCATCCCTTCCCTCCATCTATCCCTTCCCTCCACCTATCCATTTCCTACAACCATCCATTCATTCCTTCCATTCAACCATGAATAAGGAACAACAGGCTTAGCACTGCACAACACTGGGGCACAATACAGGCAGGTGGTCATGCAGATGGACAGAATCTGATCTATCATATTGAACACCTACTCGAGAAACCAAAAATTTCAAACGATGTCCGAATTGGACAAATTAACACTTTTTAGCAGTCGGAACTGCTGCTACGTTCAATTCTGGAGCTTAAATTTTGTAATTTAGCTTAGTTTAAGAGATTATTGTGGTTATGGCATGTGCGCCAATGAATTAAAACCACAAATGCTGACATCGCTGGGTGTTTATAAAGCATTGCAATGTACCCAGAGATTGGTAGCTATGATGAACAAGCATTGGATAATATGAGTGAGAAAAGTGAAAAAAACGACTTTATTGTAAAGAAATCGTTGTGGCCTGTTTCAACTCAATGCATTGTTGAGCAGGCCAAAAAACATGGCAAATTAAGACTCCAAGGAGGTTACCCAAGATGCACCTTAAGACCCCATTGTAATGTACTCAATAGACAGGGATGAAGGCTCTGAAGTAGGAACAACAGGTTTCATCCGGACATGGGCACAACACAGCACAGCATCGGAGTATGGGCGGGTCACATGATTCTGCTTAAGCATGGCCCGGTGTATCCATGTGTGCATGCATTATCATAAACTACTGATGCATCTCATCTCTCTCCCCCCCCCCCATTTTTTTTAGAAGTCAAGACACTCAGCAGGCTTACAGACATGAGCTGATCTTCTAAGGGCTAGTGGAGGGCTGTCCTTGCTTGCATCTGCTGTGGGATTCTCAATAAACTACGATAAGATAAAGCTTCCCTTGAAATGGACCAGCATGGTCGATGTGTAATCTGGACCATGGTTTTGATGGCCACGACCACAGAACCAATGGAGACTGTGGTGGTATCTTGGCATGGGCTTGACAAGTGTAACAATGTCGTGTACTGGACTCAATGTCACTGTTCAAACCAGGCCACCAAATATGAGTTCAGCAATAGCCTTCATGGTGACTATGCCTGGATGAGCATTGTGGAGTTCACTGATATATTTTTTTTTTTTTGTATACCTTGGTCGAGGCTCGTATGAGAGCTAACACACAACTCACAGCAAGGAGGCATGAGACAAGAGTGGCGGGAGTGGAAGGGACAAAACAGTGGGGAACAGACACATCAGGTGAACTGTGGAAGGGAGAGGGATGGGGATGGGATGGGGAACATGGCGAAGAGAAGATGGACATTTCGGGGACTTTCAGGAAGGAAAGCAGGAGAAATGAAGGAAGTGGGCTTGGGTGGATGATCGGGGGTAGAAAAGATCGAGGATTTGGATGGGGGAAGATAAGAGGTGGTGGTGAACAGCTGTTTTGAAAGCCTGGAGGGAAGAATGGGAAAGAATAGAGTGAGGGAGTTTATTCCAAAGGCGGGAAAAAAGAGGAATGAAAGAGTGAAGGTGAGCAGTGATTCGTGATTTTGGTAGTTTTACCAGAAGGGGGTTGTTGGCGGACCTTGAGCGCCCTGTGGAAATGTGGTGGTGACAAATCGCAGAGTTAGCAGGGGGGGCTAGGCTGGAGAGGAGTCGGTAGAAGACAGAAAGACCACCGACCAACCTGCGGTGATTGAGTGAGAGGCCCAAAGACTCAGCTTCATTGCGGGAGATGCCAATGATCTTAAAAGCCCTGGTTTCGACAGCGTGAAGCCGAGAAAGGTGGGAGGCAGGAGCATCAGCCCAGAGGGGAGAGCAGTACTCCATCAGGCTACGGACAAAAGCTTTGTAAGTGGTCAGGAGCTCAAGAGGGCCGAGGAAGGACTGCACGACGGAGGATTCCCAGTCGGCGACTGGCTTTTGAGGCGAGGTTGGAAATGTGACTTTCCCAGGAAAGGTCATGGCAGATAGTGAGACGCAGAAGCTTGAAAGAAAAGACTTCTTCCAGAGGATTGTTGAGAAAGTGGATGGGGGGGTTTTGTAAACGGTCCTTTCGAAGAGACATAGTGAGAGTGTGAGATTTGTCTGGATTGAAAGACATGTTCCACGTGTTGGACCAGTTTGAGATTTTATCCAGATCTGCAGTGAGCGAAGAAGCTGCTGCTTGCCGGTCTGAGGGATGACAGATGGTACGGCAGAGGGTGGAGTCATCAGCAAAGAGAAATAGAGGATTTTCCAGAGAGTCCGAGAGATCATTGATGAAAACCAGAAAAAGAACAGGGCCCAGAACGCTGCCTTGAGGAACTCCAGCCTGCACAGGAAGAGGGGATGAAAGGACTCCATTTAGGGCCACACGTTGACTGTGACAGGAGAGGAAGTCTGCGAGCCATGAGTGGAGATGGCCTTGATTACCATGGGAAGAGAGTTTGGTGAGTAGTGCAGGGTGCCAGACTGTGTCAAAAGCACGTGATATGTCCAGGAATACGGCTCGGATTTCCTGTCTGGCATTGAGGACCTCCATCCATTGATGGGAGAGCAGAAGCAGCATATCCAGGGTAGAGTGACCTGGTCTGAAACCAAATTGATGATTGGAAATCAAGCCATTGGAGAAGAGGAAGGATTTCATGTCTGAAGCGATGATGGATTCCATCACCTTGCTGATGATTGGGAGAAGGCTGATTGGTCTGTAGTTACAGGGATCTGTTTTTGCACCTTTTTTATGTAGGGCAGTGATGTTAGCAGATTTCCAAGCAGATGGCAGATGACCTTGGGCAAATGAGAGGGTGAATAGAACAGAGAGAGGGTGAGCAAGAGCAGAAGAGCAGGCTTTGAGGACACGTGGGCTGATGCCGTCTGGACCGGTTGCAGAATCTGACTCGAGGTTTGAAAGCAAGCTCTCCACCTTGTCAGGAGAAAAGGATACAAAGTCCAGGGACAGTTGGGTGCGACTGGGTAAAGTGGGTAGAGATAGTGATGGATTTAGGACACAAGATTTAGATGCAAACACCGAGTTTAGACATTCAGCTTTATCACGTGTGGTATCTGCAGTGTGGCCATTTGAGGTAAGGGAGGGGATGGAGGGGGAACATACACCAGAAACAGATTTGATTAAACGCCACCAGGATTTTGAGGAGGGAGAGAGGTTTGAGAGTTCAGACTTGAGATGAGAAAGATGTTGTTTTCTGGCTCTCCTGAGGGTAGATACACACTTGTTCTGAGCTTTGTGGAAAGAACTGAGATTGCCTTCAGTTGGGTTTGCTTTCCATGAGGCAAAGGCAAGTTGTTTCAGGCCAACTGCCTCGCCACAAGCTTCAGTAAACCAAGGGTGGGAGGAAGGGTAGGACAACTGAACACGAGAGGGGATAAATCTGTGCATGAGGGAGAGCAAGTTTCTTTGAAAGAATTCCCAGGATGAGTTGATTTTTGAGAAAGTAGTGATAGCAGACTAGTCAGTAAGTTTGATGGCTGCTCGGAGACCCTGCCAGTCGGCTTGAGTGAAATGCCAGACTCGACGGCGGTGAGGTGGTTCTCTGATAACAGCCAGAGAGATGTCCACTTTGACAAGGACGTGGTCAGAAGAACCAATTGGAGCGAAGGAAGAGCAGCAGATATTGTCAGGGAAATTTGTCAAAATCAGATCCAGAAGAGATGGAGTACCATTGGTTGAGATCCGGGTCGGGAAGTTGACCGATTGAGTCAGTCCCAATGAGTCGCAAAAAGCTTTTGCTGAGGTGCCATGGCAGGTGAGAGAGGTACCCACACCTAGCCAACTGGCGTGATGACAATTGAAGTCACCACATAAGAGGAAGAGAGAGTTTGGATGAGAAGATAGAAGATGGTCCATGTTTTCGGATAGTGAGGTGTAGATGGAGTCATCACTGTTCGGTGGATGGTACAGTACACATATAAACATGAGGTGGGAGTGGAGGGGAAGCCGAAGCCAGAGGTATTTCTGGGGGTGTGGGGGAGTGAGAGCAGTGCAGGGAGAGTGAAGAATAGAGTATTTGATGAAGAGAGCAACACCTCCACCAGGACGAGGTTCAGGTCTGTCATACCGTAAGAGGGAGTAACCAGGGAGAGATACTTGGGAGTCAGACACGTCTTGGGAGAGGAAAGTTTCTGTTAGGCAGATAATGTCTGGTATAATGTCTGATAAGATAATTTGGCCAAAGAGGCCAAAGAATTTTCCCATGGAGTTTAGGCGGAATTATCACTCGGCTACCCCAAAGCAGGCAGTCTGCATCAATAGAGAGCCCATCCTTCCAGATGAAGTACAGTTTCGCCCCTTCTGGTAGTTGTGCCCAATCACCTGACATAACACAGCATTTAATTTGTGACAAATCTGGATTGCTATTGTTAGCACAAGCAATCTGCTTCACAGTTATGGGCGCCTCATCGTGAATGACGTTAGCCATGAGATGAATGATATCGCCAGATTCTGGAGGTTCTGGGATGGTTACGGGAAGTACATTTCCTTACCCGGGTGGTAAACCAATGAATAGTCGTAACCGGCAAGAGTCAATGCCCAACATTGTACGTAACCTGATGATGTGGGCAGAATAGACTTTCTCCCAGGAGACCTAACAAAGGTTTGTGATCAGTCTCAATGGTAATATGTCTTCCAAAGTCATATTTGTGCATCTTTAAAGTGCCCCAGACACTCCCTAATGCCTCTCGTTCTTCTTGAGTATAGCGACGTTCAGTGTCGGATTGGGTTTGTGATGCATATCTGGAGATTACCAGTTCCATTTGATTGCAACAACACACACCCAATGCCATATGAAGAGTTATCACAACTTCGAATAAGTTTATTGGATGGGTCGTAATGGACAAGTAATGGCGTGGAGGACAGCATGGTTTTAGCGGCCTTGAACGCTGTTGTTTGGACAGCTTCCCATTTACAGACAACGCCTTTCCTGAGAAGATGCAGAGGCTCGACGGTTGTGCTTAGTTGAGGCAGGAAATTACCAAAGTAGGTCAACATACCCAGGAATGCACAAAGTTCTCAAATGTTTTGTGGCATTTGTGGATTCACAATTGCTTCAACTTTGCTCGGAAAGTACAAAATGCCATGACAGGAGATTTGATGATCCAGGTATTCAACTTCATGTGCCATCAAGGTATACTTCTCATGCCTTAGGCATAACCCAGCTTGTGACAGCTGATTGAGGGCTTTGTTTCAGTTCTCGAGGTGTTCATGTTGTGATGACTTGCCAATCAATAGTATGTCGTCCTGGAATATGATTGTCTTTGGTACAGTTTTCAAGCATGTCTCCATCTTGCGTTGGAAGATTGGTGCAGCAGAGCATATGCCAAATGGACATCTGATGTACATGTGGAGTCCTTGATGAGTGTTGATGCATGTATCAGGGTTTGGAATCATCATCCAGTTCTATTTGAGCATAGGCATTGGTCAAGTCCAGCTTAGTGAATGTCTAGCCACCAATGAGAGTGGGGAACAGATCCTCTGCTTTGGGCAAAGGGTAGCCATCCAGCTTTGAATAGCAGGTGATTGTCGTTTTGTAGTCCCCACAAATGTGCACTGTTCCATCTGCTTTGAGTATTGGAATGATGGGTGCTGCCCAGTCGGAGTACTCAACTCGTGAGATGATGCCCTCACTTTGCAGACAGTCAAGCTCACATTTGATCATTGATCACATCATGTAGAGCACAGGTCAAGCCTTATGGAACAATGGCTGAGCATCTGCAGAAACATGAATACTCACTTTGGGCCCTGCAAAGGTGCCAACACAATCGCTGAACAAGCCAGGGTAATTGCTGAGCATGGTATCATATCCAGCATCAGAGTTGGAGACTCTGTTTACGTCACTCTGATTATTCGTAACCAATCTCGGCCAAAGAGGGTTGGTCCTTCTCCATGCACTGTCAGTCATGGTAGGACATGAGTGCTCTTTCCATATCCTACAGGAACGTTAGCTGAGCCAACTACAGGAACCACCTCCTTGATGTATGTTCTCAAGTCAGTAGATATGGGCCGTAGTGCAGAAGCCTTTCTCGGAGGGGAGATGGAGGTGAACTTGCTCTCGCTCATAATGTATCTGGAAGTGCCGGTATCAACTACCATCCTCACCTGCATCTTATCGATTGTTACATCAACTATAATTGGAGCATATGGGCTCTTTGTTCCAACAGATAAATCCTCATAAAGTTCCTCACTTGACGCTCAGCTGCAGGCTGTGCTCTGTGACCTATTGTCCCCTGTATCAGGGTTCACCCCAATGTGATAAGCAGGAGCCAAGTTCTTCGACTTGGATCGAGAACAATGACACTTCAAGTGTCCCCACTTACCACAGTTGTCACAGGTATAATTCCTGTACCAACATTGGAAAGACTGATGATTACGACCACAACACCAACAAGTTACCCCTACCTTCCGGGTAGATTCAGAAATGTCAGGAGGTGGAGGTGAATTTTGTGGCTTGTTAAAACACTTGTAGTTAAAAAAGCTTGTAGCCAAAGGTTACCTTGTTAACCAATGAGTCATGCTGGATAAATTTTGACTTGTTAGAGATCACACACAGGCTCTCGGCAGTTTGCATACACGCAGTGGCTATTTCCATGACTTTAGCCAAATTGGGGTCAGATTCAGTAAGAAGTTCCCGCAGAATCGAATCGTCGTTGATGCCTATTATAAAGAAATCACGTAACATCTCTTCGAGTTTATCTGTAAACTCACAATGTTCGGTGCGTCGGCATACATCAGCCACAGACTCAGATGCTGACTGAACATATTAACGATGGTGAGAATAAAATTTATATCTCGAGACAATCTTGCCTGGTTTAGGGTGATAATGTCTTTTCACAAGATTGACGAGCTCTTCATACGACTTGTTAGAATATTTGGCTGTGGCAAGAAGATCTTTGATGAGGCTGTATGTCAGAGCGCCGCATATGGTCAGTAATACAGCTCGCCGCCTTTCAGCGTCCTCATCGGTGTCCATTTTGTTTGCCACAAAGTACTGCTTCAGACAATTGGTATAAGCATCCCAATCATCCCACACTGTGTATTCTTGCAATATGTCAATGCACGAAGACATCCTCGTCGCCGCTGTAATGTACTCAAAAGGGATGAAGGATCTGAAGTGGGAACAACAGGTTTAATCTGGACACGGGTACAACACAGCACAGCATCGGAACATGGACGGGTCATGTGACTCTCCTTAACCACGCCCCGGTGCATCCATGTCTGCAGGCATTAGCATAAACTACTGATACTTCTCACCCATCAAGAGCAACGTGTCCAAGGATGCATCCGATACAGGATATAATTATACAAGGCCGTTAATTATCTTCAAAAGGTGTGATTTAATTAACCCAAACACTCACTTTACACTCCTTCACTTCCTCGTAGTCCCCTTAAGGCCCTGTCACACCTTGACGATTTAGCCAGCGTATGCCGACGTATGAAAAATTTGTCTAAAACGCTGGCACACGTCGAATACGTATGGGTAAGTTTGTATACGTTAAGAGCACACTGGCATGTGTCGTAGTACGCTGGCATACATCGTAGTACGCCGAGCTGTTAGACAAATTTTCCATGCTTGAAATTTTTCAACGTATGCCAGCATATGACTCGCACGTTCCGCATACGCTGGCCATAAGTTGTTGACACATTACGCGATCGTTGACACACGTCGACATACGTTATTTGTAAGTTACTCATAAGTCGAAACACGTCGAGGTAATGGTTAGCATCAGTGTTCCAGACTCCCTGGTTTTTTTTTTTTCTTCGGTATGACGGTGATGTTGACACTTCGATTTCTAGTGCGGTTATAATATAACACAATTAATAGGCTGCCGCTCAACGATTTAAATCATAACCGCACTAGAAATCGAAGTGTCAACATCACCGTCATACCGAAGAAAAAAAAAAAAAACAGGGAGTCTGGAACACTGACGCGAACCATTACCTCGACGTGTTTCGACTTATGAATAACTTACAAGTAACGTGTGTCGACGTGTGTCAACGATCGCGTAGCGTGCCTAAAACTTATGCCAGCGTATGCAGAACGTATGTCATATGCCGAGTACGTCGATAAATTTTCAACATGCTGAAAATTTGTCGACGTACTCGGCGTACTACAACGTATGTCAGCGTACTACGATGTATGCCAGTGTACTACGTATGTATACGTATATGTATATACATGCATGTATATGTATGTATATGTATATACATGCTCTTAATGTATACAAAACTTTCCCATAACGTATTCGACGTGTGCCAGCGTTTTAGACAAATTTTTCATACGTCGGCATACGCTAGCTAAATCGTCAAGGTGTGATAGCGGCTTGACACTTCGATGTCTAGTGCGGTTATGATTTGAATCGTCGAGCCGCAGCCTTTTAGTAGGCTATGCCACGTGATCGTCGGCGATACGCTGCCGCGCTATGCATAAGCTAGACTATCGTTGGGCATAGGTTGTGAATGCCGACAACACGCTCAGCATTCGTTGGCATAAGTTATCTATATGTGATTGAAACGTTCTGTGTACGTTACTAATACGTAATGCATATGTCAAACTCGTTATGAATACATCAAAAACTGGAAAAAAACATTATTAGTTCAGCATATGCCAGCATTTTACATACATTTTGATACCTTGCCATATGCTGGCGATAACGTCAAGGTGTGACAGCGGCTTTAGTATGCGTGCAAAGTTTCAGGCTGATAGACTTCATGGTTTTGGAGTTATGGATGACACACACACACACACACACACACACACACACACACACACACACACACACACACACACACACACACACACACACACACACACACACACACACACACACACACACACACACACACACACACACACACACTCTCTCTCTCTCTCTCTCTCTCTCTCTCTCTGACATTTATTAGTGCAGATACAGGGAGTGTGATGGGATACATTCCACCATTTTAGGTCGGGGATTTGTTGATGACTCTCAAGCCAGTTAAGTTTTTATCGTACCCCAAAATGCTGTTCAGCATTAAGAAGTTCCATGAAACGATCACTACTAATGTGGGAATAGAAAGACAAAGAGGAGTGGTTTTGTCAAAGTTTTGTTGATGTGAGCTTTCCTGTGTGATCGTTCCATCTGAGAATATGGCTCATGATGCTCGGGCCCCAAGTTCTATTTCAATCTGCTCTGTTTATCTGTCCATTTCCTCATCATGTCCTCCTACTTGTGATATGCGGATGTAGAAGCTCTTACATGACCTTTATAAAACACAGAGAAAAATAGAAGTGAACTTTCGAGGTCAGAGTAGGGAAATATTGGTTATATATTTTTTGTCCTTGGATCTCATATTTATGGGATCCACCAAAGCAAGACTGAGTGAACATCAATGAATGAGGCATAGTTTCAACACACTACCATTGCAGAAACTTATTCCTTTAAACACAAGATACATCAGACAATTACGTAGAAGCACATTTACAAATGTTATCAAAAGTTGTGTTCATCCGCATGGTTGTGGGAATACGAGAAATCCTTGACTCCGCATTGCATCCCAGGGCATGGAACACTTATCCACACGTTTACCCTGAAATAAACTTGCAGTGTCTTGTACTTTCCTCCAACACATTAAACTTGGTAAACATTGTTATGAAGTTATTCTTGAAAAGGCATAAGTTGTGTGGCCAAAATAAGTCGATATTCAACACCTTTGCGGGATAACCGTGTTGGAAGGCATGTAAGCACTAATTGGCTCGAGTTAAAAAAAATATTGACAGTTCATGACATGTATTGCTTCTGTTCTTTCCACAAAGCCCTTTGCAAAACAACCATGGCAAAGAAAAAAAAAACCGGATACACTCACGTCCACACAATGACCGAACTTTGGTCAGCTCCGACCTGCAGAACTCACTGGTGAACTCAAGGGCTGAGAAAGGAGGATGAAGTAGAGGGAGTTGTTCCCCCACCTCTTGTGACATTTTTTTTTTCCTCACCATCTCCCACTCCATCCCCCTTTTATTGAGCCGTAGCCATGTTGTACTCTCAAGAGTGTTTACCTCGGAAAGCAGAGCATGCACTGTAAGGACCAGGGGAGGCTTTTGGTAAGCTTATAAAACGCTCTTTGTTTTGCGGTTATATTCGCTGCTTTATTCTCTTCCCGGTCCAGCACAAACACCATACTTGTTACTCGTCATTCGTTCCAGTACGCCTCCGTGGATCCCTCTTTTATAACCGTCACGCGGCGTAACCCTAAACCGTGAACCCCATTGAGCCCTCTTCTTCGTTAACTAAAAACTCATTTCTATAATATGATTTATCCTGGAAACATTTTATTCATTGTGAACATCAGAATTTCTCCACTTAACAGTCTTCATCTCCTTTTATTTTGCCTCCAACAGCTTTAAATTGATGATGTTCTCTTACTTGATTTTATTTGATGCATGAGGTCAAGGTAAGAAAGTGATGAATAAGCGTTCAAGGCAAATGGCGACATTTATAAACAAGAAAAATAGCAATCAGACATTGCAGACCCTTGCCACGACTTGTTTTTTTGTGGTGTTTGTGTGGTTTATGTGGAGTTTTTGTGCTGGTGTGTAATGTAATTAATAAAAGACATAACTGGAACTGCCACTTTATAACTGCTGGCAGTGATGAGCAGGTTTTTTTTTTTTCTGTGGATCAATTTATCCCTAGATCACACTCCTACATTTTCATACTGATCGGATGTAGCGTACGACGTATGCAATTATGACGTCATAACGAAAGCACCTATGACGTCATTAAAAACCGCACTTATTCCCCATGTGGAGTACTTGTTATCTGTCAAGTTTCAATTTCTT
>NC_140963.1:25176370-25376370 GCF_056783735.1 Eptatretus burgeri
TCCTTTAGGTAACCCCAAATAAAATAACTGGGAGGCGTCAAATCAGGAGAACGTGATGGCCAAGAAATTTCTGAATTTCGCGAAATAATTCGGTGTCCATGCTCTTTGGGTGAGAATAATTGATCAATGAAATTTAAAATAAAATTCCACGATTTTGCTTCTTTGTTTGTTCAGTTGTGAATTTTTCCAGGGGTAATTTTCAAATTTTCATCTAAATTCTGAAAAGAAAAGAAAAACAAATTCTAAAAAAAACAGAAATGTTATTTAATTTCTAAATCCCGAGGTGAATTTTGGGACACCCTGTATATACATAATATATAATAATATATATATATATATATATATATGTACATACATTTAGAAATTGGGCCTATATGTATGTATATTTACATATATATATATATATATATATATATATATATATATATATATATATATATATATATATATATATATATTTGTATTATATATGTTTTTGGCCCTATCTATCAATTTTAGAAATTAGGCATATTTTAACCCATCAACCTTAAATATAATTGGTGGTTTAATAAATTTACCTGATATGCAAATCCTGTCCAAATTTCAAGTCAATCTGATGAAAATTGAGGATTTCAGAAATTGCACCTCAGTTGTTGCATGACCTGTGGTCAGGAGGATTACGGGAGTGAAGAGCGTGTATAGAAGGAGGTTGGATGAACAGAGGGAGGAAATTGGTGTGCAGATGAGCTTGACGGGGAGATGGTGAAATGCCAGCTAAGATGGCAGGACACTTGGTGTGGATGGTGGAAGAAGGAATGGCAAAGAGACCGGATAGCTTGAGGGAGCAAGGTCGGAGGAAAAGAGGGAGCCTGTGGTTGAGATGGGAGGATTGTGTGAGGAGAGATATCCATTAGGGTTGGGGTGGTTGGAGAGTGGAGGGAGTTGGCTGAGGGCAGAGGGTGGTGGAGGAGTACCATGGTCAAGGCAGGACAGAAGCTTGGTACCATCTGACCTCACCCCATGTAAAGGGAAGAGGAGGAGAATAACAAAAGTACCAATGTGACAAGTTTTCATCCTGAGAATTTTGGGGTTTGCACGATTAAATAATAACAACTGCAGGTGTAACAGGAATTGTTTTACTGCCTTTGGGTACTTTGGACCTCATTATAGAAGAGAAAGAATATTTACAATTATGACACTTTCACAAGCAACATAGAAGCCAGTGAATAATAATAATAATAATAATAATAATAATAATAATATTGTTCTTATTTTTATAAGAATAATATCATATAATTATAGAATTTTATAAGAATTATCAAATAATAATGATAATAATGTGAATAATACTGATGGGATAATTGGTTCTTTCTTTCCACCTCGTTTAACATCTTTATTAGTTTTGATTCAGAGTTTCTAATTCATTCCCTTTCATAGGCAAGAAAAATCAAGTCAAGACTTTATTTCATCATCACTGCTATCTGGTGATGATGAAATTTTCATCATTAGCATGCCATGACTTCATTGGACTCTTTTACATTCTTGACCTGACGAAGATGGCATATCTGTGTAGAAGAGGCTACAAAAGAAAAATGGAAAACAACACATTCATAAGCCTGGTGTTGGTTTAATTGTTAAGGTGGCTGGCTTAAGATCTTGGGGTCATGAGTTCTAGCTCCTGTCGTGTCGATAAATCACACCAGGTGGTTGACTCAGCCTGCCATCCTTCTGAGGTTGGCAAAATGAGTACCAGATTACTCGGGTAATAACCATTCGGGGTAACCTGCGACGGAGTGGCAACACATCAAGAACTGCAATCCTTGCCAATTAAACAGCCTTGACAGCCCTATATGCCTTATGGCATGAAAGGGACAGTATTATTATTATTATTATTATTATTATTATTATTATATCCATTATATTATGAACATTTTCAAATAGCAACAAGTACATAGTAAATGAAAAATTAACCAATGTACAAGTTGGACCTGAACAATGTTTAATTATTTAATGTTTGAGTTTACTTAAGCCATGTTTTTCCCATGTTTGAGTTTATTTTGAGCCATGTTTATTTTCCCATGTTTGAGTTTACTTGAGCCATGTTTATTTTCCCATGTTTGAGTTGACTTGAGCCATGTTTATTTTCCCATATTTGAGTTTACTTGAGCCATGTTTATTTTCCCATGTTTGAGTTTACATGAGCCATATTTATTTTCCCATGTTTGAGTTTACTTGAGCCATGTTTATTTTCCCATGTTTGAGTTTACTTGAGCCATATTTATTTTCCCATGTTTGAGTTTACTTGAGCCATGTTTATTTTCCCATGTTTGAGTTTACTTGAGCCATGTTTATTTTCCCATGTTTGAGTTGACTTGAGCCATGTTTATTTTCTCATGTTTGAGTTGACTTGAGCCTTGTTTATTTCCCCATGTTTGATTTCACTTGAGCCATGTTTATTTCCCCATGTTTGAGTTCACTTGAGCCATGTTTTTCCCATGTTTGAGTTTACTTGAGCCATGTTTATTTCCCCATGTTGGAGTTTACTTGAGCCATGTTTATTTTCCCATGTTTGAGTTTATTGAGCCATGTTTATTTTCCCATGTTTGAGTTTACTTGAGCCATGTTTATTTTCCCATGTTTGAGTTTATTGAGCCATGTTTATTTTCCCATGTTTGAGTTGACTTGAGCCATGTTTATTTTCTCATGTTTGAGTTTACTTGAGCCATGTTTTTCCCATGTTTGAGTTGACTTGAGCCATGTTTATTTTCCCATGTTTGAGTTTACTTGAGCCAAGTTTATTTTCTCATGTTTGAGTTGACTTGAGCCATGTTTATTTTCGCATGTTTGAGTTGACTTGAGCCTTGTTTATTTTCTCATGTTTGAGTTGACTTGAGCCATGTTTATTTCCCCATGTTTGATTTCACTTGAGCCATGTTTATTTCCCCATGTTTGAGTTCACTTGAGCCATGTTTTTCCCATGTTTGAGTTTACTTGAGCCATGTTTATTTCCCCATGTTGGAGTTTACTTGAGCCATGTTTATTTTCCCATGTTTGAGTTTATTGAGCCATGTTTATTTTCCCATGTTTGAGTTTACTTGAGCCATGTTTATTTTCCCATGTTTGAGTTTATTGAGCCATGTTTATTTTCCCATGTTTGAGTTGACTTGAGCCATGTTTATTTTCTCATGTTTGAGTTTACTTGAGCCTTGTTTATTTCCCCATGTTTGAGTTCACTTGAGCCATGTTTTTCCCATGTTTGAGTTGACTTGAGCCATGTTTATTTTCCCATGTTTGAGTTTACTTGAGCCATGTTTATTTTCTCATGTTTGAGTTGACTTGAGCCATGTTTATGTTCTCATGTTTGAGTTTACATGAGCCATGTTTTTCCCATGTTTGAGTTTAATTGAGCCATGTTTTCCCATGTTTGAGTTTACTTGAGCCATGTTTATTTTCCCATGTTTGAGTTTACTTGAGCCATGTTTATTTTCCCATGTTTGAGTTTACTTGAGCCATGTTTATTTTCCCATGTTTGCGTTTACTTGAGCCATGTTTATTTTCCAATGTTTTAGTTTTCTTGAGCCATGTTTATTTTCCAATGTTTTTGTTTACTTGAGCCAAGTGTGTTTTCCCATGTTTGAGTTTACTTGAGCCATATTTATTTTCCCATGTTTGAGTTTACTTGAGCCATGTTTATTTTCTCATGTTTGAGTTTACTTGAGCCATGTTTATTTTCTCATGTTTGAGTTTACTTGAGCCAAGTGTGTTTTCCCATGTTTGAGTTTACTTGAGCCATATTTATTTTCCCATGTTTGAGTTTACTTGAGCCATATTTATTTTCCCATGTTTGAGTTTACTTGAGCCATGTTTATTTTCTCATGTTTGAGTTTACTTGAGCCATGTTTATTTTCTCATGTTTGAGTTTACTTGAGCCATGTTTATTTTCTCATGTTTGAGTTTACTTGAGCCATGTTTATTTTCCAATGTTTTAGTTTACTTGAGCCATGTTTATTTTCTCATGTTTGAGTTGACTTGAGCCTTGTTTATTTTCTCATGTTTGAGTTGACTTGAGCCTTGTTTATTTTCTCATGTTTGAGTTGACTTGAGTCATGTTTATTTCCCCATGTTTGATTTCACTTGAGCCATGTTTATTTCCCCATGTTTGAGTTCACTTGAGCCATGTTTTTCCCATGTTTGAGTTTACTTGAGCCATGTTTATTTCCCCATGTTGGAGTTTACTTGAGCCATGTTTATTTTCCCATGTTTGAGTTTATTGAGCCATGTTTATTTTCCCATGTTTGAGTTTACTTGAGCCATGTTTATTTTCCCATGTTTGAGTTTATTGAGCCATGTTTATTTTCCCATGTTTGAGTTGACTTGAGCCATGTTTATTTTCTCATGTTTGAGTTTACTTGAGCCTTGTTTATTTCCCCATGTTTGAGTTCACTTGAGCCATGTTTTTCCCATGTTTGAGTTGACTTGAGCCATGTTTATTTTCCCATGTTTGAGTTTACTTGAGCCATGTTTATTTTCTCATGTTTGAGTTGACTTGAGCCATGTTTATGTTCTCATGTTTGAGTTTACATGAGCCATGTTTTTCCCATGTTTGAGTTTAATTGAGCCATGTTTTCCCATGTTTGAGTTTACTTGAGCCATGTTTATTTTCCCATGTTTGAGTTTACTTGAGCCATGTTTATTTTCCCATGTTTGAGTTTACTTGAGCCATGTTTATTTTCCCATGTTTGCGTTTACTTGAGCCATGTTTATTTTCCAATGTTTTAGTTTTCTTGAGCCATGTTTATTTTCCAATGTTTTTGTTTACTTGAGCCAAGTGTGTTTTCCCATGTTTGAGTTTACTTGAGCCATATTTATTTTCCCATGTTTGAGTTTACTTGAGCCATGTTTATTTTCTCATGTTTGAGTTTACTTGAGCCATGTTTATTTTCTCATGTTTGAGTTTACTTGAGCCATGTTTATTTTCTCATGTTTGAGTTTACTTGAGCCATGTTTATTTTCTCATGTTTGAGTTTACTTGAGCCATGTTTATTTTCTCATGTTTGAGTTTACTTGAGCCAAGTGTGTTTTCCCATGTTTGAGTTTACTTGAGCCATATTTATTTTCCCATGTTTGAGTTTACTTGAGCCATGTTTATTTTCTCATGTTTGAGTTTACTTGAGCCATGTTTATTTTCTCATGTTTGAGTTTACTTGAGCCATGTTTATTTTCTCATGTTTGAGTTTACTTCAGCCATGTTTATTTTCCAATGTTTTAGTTTACTTGAGCCATGTTTATTTTCCCATGTTTGAGTTTACTTGAGCCAAGTGTGTTTTCCCATGTTTGAGTTTACTTGAGCCATATTTATTTTCCCATGTTTGAGTTTACTTGAGCCATGTTTATTTTCTCATGTATGAGTTTACTTGAGCCATGTTTATTTTCCCATGTTTGAGTTTACTTGAGCCATGTTTATTTTCTCATGTATGAGTTTACTTGAGCCGTGTTTATTTCCCCATGTTTGAGTTTACTTGAGCCATGTTTATTTTCTCATGTATGAGTTTACTTGAGCCATGTTTATTTTCCCAGGTTTGAGTTTACTTGAGCCATGTTTATTTTCCCATGTTTGAGTTTACTTGAGCCATGTTTATTTTCCCATGTTTGAGTTTACTTGAGCCATGTTTATTTTCCCATGTTTGAGTTTACTTGAGCCATGTTTATTTTCCCATGTTTGCGTTTACTTGAGCCATGTTTATTTTCCAATGTTTTAGTTTACTTGAGCCAAGTGTGTTTTCCCATGTTTGAGTTTACTTGAGCCATGTTTATTTTCCAATGTTTTCGTTTACTTGAGCCAAGTGTGTTTTCCCATGTTTGAGTTTACTTGAGCCATATTTATTTTCCCATGTTTGAGTTTACTTGAGCCATATTTATTTTCCAATGTTTTCGTTTACTTGAGCCAAGTGTGTTTTCCCATGTTTGAGTTTACTTGAGCCATGTTTATTTTCTCATGTTTGAGTTTACTTGAGCCATGTTTATTTTCTCATGTTTGAGTTTACTTGAGCCATATTTATTTTCCCATGTTTGAGTTTACTTCAGCCATGTTTATTTTCCCATGTTTGAGTTTACTTGAGCCATGTTTATTTTCCCATATTTGAGTTTACTTGAGCCATGTTTATTTTCTCATGTTTGAGTTTACTTGAGCCATATTTATTTTCCCATATTTGAGTTTACTTGAGCCATGTTTATTTTCCCATATTTGAGTTTACTTGAGCCATGTTTATTTTCTCATGTTTGAGTTTACTTGAGCCATATTTATTTTCCCATATTTGAGTTTACTTGAGCCATGTTTATTTTCCCATATTTGAGTTTACTTGAGCCATGTTTATTTTCCCATGTTTGAGTTTACTTGAGCCATGTTTATTTTCTCATGTTTGAGTTTACTTGAGCCATATTTATTTTCCCATGTTTGAGTTTACTTGAGCCATGTTTATTTTCCCATGTTTGAGTTGACTTGAGCCATGTTTATTTTCTCATGTTTGAGTTTACTTGAGCCATATTTATTTTCCCATGTTTGAGTTTACTTGAGCCATGTTTATTTTCCCATGTTTGAGTTTACTTGAGCCATGTTTATTTTCTCATGTTTGAGTTTACTTGAGCCATGTTTATTTTCTCATGTTTGAGTTTACTTGAGCCATATTTATTTTCTCATGTTTGAGTTGACTTGAGCCATGTTTATGTTCTCATGTTTTCGTTTACTTGAGCCATGTTTTTCCCATGTTTGAGTTTACTTGAGCCATGTTTATTTTCCCATATTTGAGTTTACTTGAGCCATGTTTATTTTCCCATGTTTGAGTTTACTTGAGCCATGTTTATTTTCTCATGTTTGAGTTTACTTGAGCCATATTTATTTTCCCATGTTTGAGTTGACTTGAGCCATGTTTATGTTCTCATGTTTTCGTTTACTTGAGCCATGTTTTTCCCATGTTTGAGTTTACTTGAGCCATGTTTATTTTCCCATATTTGAGTTTACTTGAGCCATGTTTATTTTCCCATGTTTGAGTTTACTTGAGCCATGTTTATTTTCTCATGTTTGAGTTTACTTGAGCCATGTTTATTTTCCCATGTTTGAGTTTACTTGAGCCATGTTTATTTTCCCATGTTTGAGTTTACTTGAGCCATGTTTATTTTCTCATGTTTGAGTTTACTTGAGCCATGTTTATTTTCTCATGTATGAGTTTACTTGAGCCATGTTTATTTTCCCATGTTTGAGTTTACTTGAGCCGTGTTTATTTTCTCATGTTTGAGTTTACTTGAGCCATGTTTATTTTCTCATGTTTGAGTTTACTTGAGCCATGTTTATTTTCCCATGTTTGAGTTTACTTGAGCCAAGTGTGTTTTCCCATGTTTGAGTTTACTTGAGCCGTGTTTATTTTCCCATGTTTGAGTTTACTTGAGCCATGTTTATTTTCTCATGTTTGAGTTTACTTGAGCCATGTTTATTTTCCCATGTTTGAGTTTACTTGAGCCATGTTTATTTTCTCATGTATGAGTTTACTTGAGCCATGTTTATTTTCTCATGTTTGAGTTTACTTGAGCCATGTTTATTTTCCCATGTTTGAGTTTTCTTGAGCCATGTTTATTTTCCCATGTTTGAGTTTACTTGAGCCATGTTTATTTTCTCATGTTTGAGTTTACTTGAGCCATATTTATTTTCCCATGTTTGAGTTTACTTGAGCCATGTTTATTTTCTCATGTATGAGTTTACTTGAGCCATGTTTATTTTCCCATGTTTGAGTTTACTTGAGCCGTGTTTATTTTCTCATGTTTGAGTTTACTTGAGCCGTGTTTATTTTCTCATGTTTGAGTTTACTTGAGCCGTGTTTATTTTCTCATGTTTGAGTTTACTTGAGCCATGTTTATTTTCTCATGTTTGAGTTTACTTGAGCCATGTTTATTTTCCCATGTTTGAGTTTACTTGAGCCAAGTGTGTTTTCCCATGTTTGAGTTTACTTGAGCCGTGTTTATTTTCCCATGTTTGAGTTTACTTGAGCCATGTTTATTTTCTCATGTTTGAGTTTGCTTGAGCCATGTTTATTTTCTCATGTTTGAGTTTACTTGAGCCAAGTGTGTTTTCCCATGTTTGAGTTTACTTGAGCCATATTTATTTTCCCATGTTTGAGTTTACTTGAGCCATGTTTATTTTCTCATGTTTGAGTTTACTTGAGCCATGTTTATTTTCCCATGTTTGAGTTTACTTGAGCCGTGTTTATTTTCTCATGTTTGAGTTTACTTGAGCCATGTTTATTTTCCCATGTTTGAGTTTACTTGAGCCATGTTTATTTTCCCATGTTTGAGTTTACTTGAGCCATGTTTATTTTCCCATGTTTGAGTTTACTTGAGCCATGTTTATTTTCTCATGTTTGAGTTTACTTGAGCCATGTTTATTTTCCCATGTTTGAGTTTACTTGAGCCAAGTGTGTTTTCCCATGTTTGAGTTTACTTGAGCCGTATTTATTTTCCCATGTTTGAGTTTACTTGAGCCATGTTTATTTTCTCATGTATGAGTTTACTTGAGCCATGTTTATTTTCTCATGTTTGAGTTTACTTGAGCCATGTTTATTTTTGCATGTTTGAGTTTACTTGAGCCATGTTTATTTCCCAATGTTTGAGTTTACTTGAGCCATGTTTATTTTCCCATGTTTGAGTTTACTTGAGCCATGTTTATTTTCCCATGTTTGAGTTTACTTGAGCCATGTTTATTTTCCCATGTTTGCGTTTACTTGAGCCATGTTTATTTTCCAATGTTTTAGTTTACTTGAGCAATGTTTATTTTCCAATGTTTTCGTTTACTTGAGCCAAGTGTGTTTTCCCATGTTTGAGTTTACTTGAGCCATGTTTATTTTCTCATGTATGAGTTTACTTGAGCCATGTTTATTTTCTCATGTTTGAGTTTACTTGAGCCATGTTTATTTTCTCATGTTTGAGTTTACTTGAGCCATGTTTATTTTCTCATGTTTGAGTTTACTTGAGCCATGTTTATTTTCTCATGTTTGAGTTTACTTGAGCCATGTTTATTTTCTCATGTTTGAGTTTACTTGAGCCAAGTGTGTTTTCCCATGTTTGAGTTTACTTGAGCCATATTTATTTTCCCATGTTTGAGTTTACTTGAGCCATGTTTATTTTCTCATGTATGAGTTTACTTGAGCCATGTTTATTTTCCCATGTTTGAGTTTACTTGAGCCATGTTTATTTTCCCATGTTTGAGTTTACTTGAGCCATGTTTATTTTCTCATGTTTGAGTTTACTTGAGCCATGTTTATTTTCCCATGTTTGAGTTTACTTGAGCCAAGTGTGTTTTCCCATGTTTGAGTTTACTTGAGCCGTATTTATTTTCCCATGTTTGAGTTTACTTGAGCCATGTTTATTTTCTCATGTATGAGTTTACTTGAGCCATGTTTATTTTCTCATGTTTGAGTTTACTTGAGCCATGTTTATTTTTGCATGTTTGAGTTTACTTGAGCCATGTTTATTTCCCAATGTTTGAGTTTACTTGTGCCATACTTTTCCCATGTTTTGGTTTACTTGTGCCATGCTTTTCTCATGTTTGAGTTTACTTGAGCCATGTTTATTTCCCAATGTTTAGTTTACTTGAGCCATGTTTATTTCCCAATGTTTTAGTTTACTTGAGCCATGTTTATTTCCCAATGTTTTAGTTTACTTGAGCCATGTTTATTTTCCCATGTTTGAGTTTACTTGAGCCATGTTTATTTTCCCATGTTTGAGTTTACTTGAGCCGTGTTTATTTTCCCATGTTTGAGTTTACTTGAGCCATGTTTATTTTCTCATGTTTGAGTTTACTTGAGCCGTGTTTATTTCCCATGTTTGAGTTTACTTGAGCCACATTTTTCCAATGTTTGAGTTTACTTGAGCCATGTTTATTTTCTCATGTTTGAGTTTACTTGAGCAATGTTTATTTTCCCATGTTTGAGTTTACTTGAGCCATGTTTATTTTCCCATGTTTGAGTTTACTTGAGCCATGTTTATTTTCTCATGTTTGAGTTTACTTGAGCCATGTTTATTTTCCCATGTTTGAGTTTACTTGAGCCATGTTTATTTTCCCGTGTTTGAGTTTACTTGAGCCATGTTTATTTTCCCATGTTTGAGTTTACTTGAGCCATGTTTATTTTCCCATGTTTGAGTTTACTTGAGCCATGTTTATTTTGTCATGTTTGAGTTGACCTGAGCCAAGTTTTTCCCATGTTTGAGTTTACTTGAGTCATGATTATTTTCCAATGTTTTAGTTTACTTGAGCCATGTTTATTTTCCAATGTTTTAGTTTACTTGAGCCATGTTTATTTCCCAATGTTTTAGTTTACTTGAGCCATGTTTATTTCCCAATGTTTGAGTTTACTTGAGCCATTTTTTCCCCATGTTTGGGTTTACTTGTGCCATGTTTATTTCCCAATGTTTTAGTTTACTTGAGCCATTTTTTCCCCATGTTTGGGTTTACTTGTGCCATGTTTTTCCCCAGATTTGAGTTTGAGTTTGCTTGATTCGGTTTTTTCCCCATATTTGATTTTACTCACCTTCCTCATGGCTTTCCCTCCCCATTCAGAATTACATCGATTTTAATTACATCACAGTGTTTAATGTTTTCTTTGTCTTTGAATGTTGTTTCTCAACCTTCAACTTTGGCCCTACACATGTCCACCACTAGGAGGCATTTGGGAGAAGTTGAGCTGCCAGCTGGACATAATTCTTCATTCTTCAGTGACATGGTCAGACAACTATTGACTCAATGTTTTTGTAATTGAGGATCAGAAGTTCACAACCCTTTTCCTTTCCTTTCACAAATTGTACTGCTTATCGATGGATTTTTTGAACAGGGAAATGTGTTCAAAAGTAAATGTATAGGTTCAGCTTAGTGATTGTTTTGTTCTGCGATGATCCTTAAAATGTTTATAACCATTTGGTTCTGTAAGAATACTGTATTTTGCAAATAACAACTGAGCTATATGTTCCTGTTATTTATGCCAATGTTACCACATCATCCACCTATCTATCAAATGCATATTTGATGTTCAGTCTGGTGGTTGCATTTTGGTTTTATTATGAAGTAGCAAAGATACCCGGCGTTGCCTGGCGACGCCAGGTCCCTCCTCCGGGTTTTCGCTCTGCCTCCTCCCACCCACCACCCTGCCTCATCCCACCCCAAACCCCTCCCTCCTCTCACCCCACTCCTCACTCCAGACTCACACCCCACCCCTTTCCTCCCTCTTCCCACCCCTCACACAGACAGTTACATATAACTTTCATTTCAGAGCATTCTGGTTTTTTTTAAGTTGTCGTTATTTCTTACGTGGGCCGTAACCTTTTTGACACATACTCAAGTGGGCCTTGAGGTGAAATACGTTGAGAACCCCTGCTCTAAATGGTCAAGGGTCCAAGCTGTCTAATCTGTCTGAAGGGTGGAAGGGGTCTTAAGGATGTTACGGGTCTTAGGAGTCTAATGGGTCTTTGGTGTCTTAAGCGTTTTTGGGGTCTTAAACATCACAGGGGTCTTATGGATCTTATGGGTCATCAGGGTCTTCAGGAGTCTTTAAAGGCTGAAGTGGTGGATGAAAATACCTTTTGGACAATCCCCAGGTCGGACTTGGTCTTTGTGCCAAATTTGGTGGTTGTCAGCCCAGCTGTATCTGCAGAAAACGCGAACATACATACAGACAGACCACAAATGGTATTTACTAGCAGCGTACCCATCCTGCGGGCGGGTACTCTGATGCATATCTTTACTTGGGATACTTCTTTTGACGCATATCTTTATTTGGGTGGTGTATCGGCAACTGATAGCTCTGTATAGGCAAAAAAAAGGAACCCAGGTTTTGTGCATGAAGCAAAAACATACCTTCTGCTCATGATTCAAACACCTCGCTGCACTGGAAAACGTGGAGACAGGAATACTGCCCTGTAAATGGTGGAGACTTGTAATACCCTCCCCCACCTGGAGGCGGCGCTACACGATACACATTTACATGGAGAATTTGCATACCTCCCCCTACCCCCCCTCCCAAGATCAAAAGTAAATATAAAAACACCCCTATACACTAATTGGGGTCATGCTGATCCTATGTAGCAAGACTGAACGTAATCAGCCCGGAACTGTAGGAGGAGTAGCACGACACACGCACACACACACACACACACACACACACACACACACACACACACACACACACACACACACACACACACACACACACACACACACACACACACACGTTCGTGAATTATAGTAAGAATTAAGATAGATTTGGTCTGCTGCTTGCATCGTTAGCCCTGCCACTAATTCAGTGCCCACGCATATCAAATCGTGAATGAAGAATTCAGCCTCGGTAGCGGAACAAAATGGTCCATTATTTTAGAAAGGCACAGTGTTGTTCACATCTACCAGTGTATTGTGACAGACGGAACAACTGGCTGTGAAAGCCATCCAAAGGACGGATTTTTCACAAGGAGACAGTTTACAGTCGGATCAGGATCAGGAATATGCCAAACTAAAGGCCAAACAAGTTGTGCCAGTTGTATAAACAGTAACGTCAACTCAGCACATTGTAAGATTATACAATTAGGAATCACAATGCTTCTCACGACAAAACCAAATGAATACTAGTATAGTGCAGCGGTTTTTAATAACATCAGGAAACTTCACACTGTTGATCAACAGCCAAATATAACTTCAATGTTAACTTCTCTGCCAGAAAACATCATGGCTATCCATTGCATAGACCCACGTGATGTTCTCATCAGAATTTGCAGCATTGTGGTGAATATGATGTCTGATCGTTAAGTGTAGAACGTAGGAATGTTATTTTGTTTTTAAATAATTTATGTATTCTTATGCCGTTAGTCATATCTTTGCTCGCTTGACAAAATGCGTGCCTTTGTCCATATTTCATTTATTTTCCCCCAGAATAGTTTGCGATTGTTGTTGGTGAAATTTGATGGGCTCCATAATTTCTTTGACAGATTGTGCATTACCTTGAACCTGAATGACGTGAGCTGAGCACGGAAATTATTCTCGCTGCAGTATGTGTGGATTTGAATTGCCATATGAGGTTGTCACGTTGAAGTGCCCCTCATCCTCTACCCCTGGGAAGTCCTGGTAGATTTGTGTTGAAATAGTAGGTGTATCAAGGAGCAGGGAGACATTGTGGAGGAATCCTGACCGTTTGAGGAACCGCACACAATCTTTGGTGATGAGCCAGACGGCAGAGTTCAGGGCTCAGAAAGCGTCTTGGAGGGGGTTCCAGTGATACGTGCGCTGCTCAGGGCAGAACCTTGACACCTGAAGTGCTTGCTGTCACTCAACCTACGTGCACAGTCTTACAGCTCTCGGCGAGTTTGGCTCTGAAGACTGCACCATTGCTCCCAGCCATTGTTCCCAAACTGTAAGAGTAAACTTTTGTTTGCCCACAAGTTGTCTCCCTTGCTCCTGCCCAGAAACTCTCTCCAAAACAAACTGAGGAGCTTTCACTCTCGAGAAGAAAAGCCAAGGCCTAAAATTCGCTATTGCTTCACCTTTTGCATCGATCATACATTTATGCTATTTGTTTATCCTTTTTTTTAAAATGGCACTTTGTTTGCATTTCCCTGCATATGCCAATTTTTATTAGCCATGCTTCCTTGTCACCTTGTGCTGCCGAGTCGTGACAAGCTCCTGGCGACCCTCCATGTCAGCGCCCGCTAGTTACACCAGTCCTTCACTGCCTCCTTGAGGTTATTGATTTCCACCCTGTTGCTGATCACTTCGTCCAGCCATCTTGATCTAGGTCTCCCTCTTCGACGAGTTCCACTGACCGTTCCTGTCATCAGCAATTCCTCGAAGTGGTGATGGGATCTCATAATGTTACCAAACCAGACCAGTTTTTGATGGAGGATGATAGCATCAAGTGGACTCGGATGGTCCAGGGTCTGGAGGATGGAATCATTTGATCTCCTTGCAATCCAGGCAATCCAAAGCATCCATCGCTAGCTACTTTTTCAGATCACTTTAATCTGATGGATTATAATTATTTTTATATTTCAGTTTCAATTCAAGAAGCATAGTCATTATACAAAGTCAATTTGAATTGTGTGAAATAAATTTCAAGTTTATCTATTGCATAAGCAGAGTTTGCCATGGATTCTCTGCTTATTTCATTCTCGAACAAGTCACTTCCAGATAGTTAGTCAGTTGGCGACATTGCACTTCATCATATTGAAATTGATATTGTTGCTCAGTTGTTCTCGCACCATGGTTGCAGCAAGTCTGGGTTTGTTCAAATTGAGGCCAGAATATGCCAACTTCAGTTTCAAAGAATTGGATTGATATTGAGGTGAGTTGGTGTTGTTGGCAGTTGGCATCTTACAGCAGGTAATAACACCTTTATTGGTTACCGTGGCAGCATGAGAAACAATATCCAGAAATATTGTCTGCATTCTAAATGCCTATCTTCACACAGCTCAGAAAATTTTGCTTTTCAGTGTGTGTGTGTGTGTGTGTGTGTGTGTGTGTGTGTGTGTGTGTGTGTGTGTGTGTGTGTGTGTGTGTGTGTGTGTTAGTTGATAGGTGATCATTATTCATCGAATTAACCTTGATAAATAGCTGACATTGCATTATACAATGAAATACTAAAACATTCCTGTTTCCTGTCAGTTGTGATATGTGGTTCACACAATACAATTAGTCAGAGGTCACCCCGACTCATGGGTGATGGTGAGTCGAGGAAAGATAAACACATCCAACTTGTTTTGTGAAACAGGTGTTTTGTGTCACATGGGCAAAACTGGCCAGTACACACCTTTGCTATCCCACAACATATAAACAATAAATGTAGGACATTCAAAAAGTTCTACAGACAAGATAGATTAATAGAAGACACCAAAATATACTAGAAGGGCACTCTTTGACGTCGCGACGTCGCCAGATATGCCTCCGCCCACACTATTACATCATTATACATCCTTGTCCCAAGGTTGATTTAAATCCCTGAACCCAGATTCAAAATATTAAATAATTCTGGCTGCCAGACAATGTGTCCGATCTGGTTTAAATATAAAACATGTATCCCTCATGACAACGAGATCATAAAGGTGACGTTTCATGTGGATTGATGAAGCAGTTAAGAAGAAATTTTTTTTAAGATTTTTGTTCAATCCAATATGGCTGCCAGACCATGTGACCTATTAATTAATTATTCGTCAACACCACGGTATCCCCAAGGCTTGGGGAACATGTGGGTGACGTTTTCTCTCGATCTGTCATGCCGTTCTGGAGAAGAGGAATTTTAAAGGTTTATTCTTTAAAAAAAATCATAGCTGCTAAACCATGTGACTATGATGTCATAGGTGGAGAACTTTTTGTTCCTCATGGATAAGTGATCATACCTGCAAAGTTTCGCCTCTTTTGAAGGTTTTTATGGTAAAAAAAAATATGGCTGCCAAACCACATGAACGATGATATCAATTTCCTCCCCCCCCCTCCCCAATATAATTTAGCTCTCGATGACCCTCAAATTTTCATACTGCTCAGATAAAGCATATGGTGTATGCAATTATGACGTCATAACGAAACCACCTATGACATCATCAAAAAATCAAGCTGTTTCCCATGGGGAGTACTTCACATGTGCCAAGTTTCTATCTTTTCCATGGAGCGGTTTCGGAAATACAGAGGTCCAAAGTTTTCCCTTTTTTACAACATGGTTGCCATACCATGTGACATATGACGTGATAATTATCATTAAAACATTGTACATGAGTAGTCGCATCTATGGTGAAAATTTTGTGTCAATTGGATAAGCAGTTGCAGAGAAAACAGAGTTTATTAGCATTGACGGACATACAGACGGACGGACAAATCCGGATAACCTGCAAACATAATGCCTCCAGCGACTTCGTCAGAGGAGGCATAAAAAGTACAACAGTGCAGATAAATATGAAATACAAAACACTTCTGTATTTAATTACTAATTACAGGAACCTGTGTGTTGAAAAATAAAAGCTTGTTGTGTCTGCGACTATTGTGAGTATCTCGTTCGAATAACTTTTTGAACGCTTCACATTTTGAACGCTTGTTACCTCCTCCACCAAAGGTGGATGGAGGTTGTTTTCACCCGTACTTGTCTGTCTGTCTGTCTGTCTGTCTGTCTGTCTGTGAGCAAGATATCTCAAAAAGTTGTCGATGGATTCGGACGAAATTTAGTTGACGAGTTGGTTGTGCGACATGGCCGAACTGTTTTGGTTTTGGTGAAGAACCGGATTCGAATCCGGATACTGGAATTTTTAAACTGATTCTTCATCACTGGGAGATAGGGCAAAAACGATATATGTCATGATATCTCAAAACTTTGTGGAAGAGTTATGACAAAACTAGGTGGATGAGTTGGTTAGGTGACAAGAAGAAGCTGATTAGATTTTCGTTCAGATCCGGATCCAGATCCGACCAATCAGTGGGATACAAAACATAAACTGTACTGCCTGGCGGAGGTATGCGCTCCATCAAGTGCTGTTCTAGTTGGCTATATTTTCACTTGTAATGTATCATTTTCAACAAATGAGTGTTATAAATGATTGCTTATGCTTAATTCTGACCAAATATAATGCATGCCCTTAAAATGTTCACTCATAACCAGGAATTTAGAACTCAGCAACCACAGCAACATATTGTAGGAAGAGAATTCTGATATACCAATTACTGTCTATCAATGTAAACAGAGAACTACTTAGACAATTGTAATTTGAAAATATTTTCTGCAATATTTAAATGTAATTGCACCCTTCGTAAGTTTTTCAGAAAGTAAATTGTTACTCTCCCAAAAAATATTTTTGGCCTGCTTGTTTGATGTATATGGGAAGCTGTATCATGAATAATGTATTCAGTTGTGTTTGAAATGAACTTGAAAACAAGTTGTGTATCGGGATGATTTTTGGCTTTAAAGAGGTCTTGATGACAGCAAACATTAGGTCTGATCAATAAAATAATTGATTTTATGTTTATTTATTTTCAACTGTTGTTATGTTACACAGTCATGCACCTGTCACTGTCAATGCGCCACCCAGAATAATGCGGATTAAGATTATCAGATAGCATGAGGTTGTTCATTAGCCTTGTGGCATAAAATAATGATTATTTTGATGGATTGTTAGAATTGATGGAAAAGACTGGCCCCTCGCAAGGACCTCTCAACAAGCCACCCACAATGCTCTGGCTCACTACGGCACTCCGTGTGAGGTCATAATTTGCCTTCCATTCTCAGGCGCCAAGTCGCACTCCAAACGGAGCGTCCATTGCAGAAAAGAAAGCACTTTGAATCGCAGGAAACACCAAACAAAAGAGAACTCGGATGCGCATTTGGTGACATATTTGGAAAACAAAAACAAACGAAAACTTGAAGAACCTTCATTCTTTCTAGAATTCCAAACTAATTTTGAGTCACAATAACAAGTTTTATGAGCAAGAGGTACTTCAACAGAAACGTTTTGTAGTAGCATTTGAACAAACATGTTTTTCTGTAATTTTATACAGAGGTCCCTACTCATCATCATGGTTGCCCTTCGTAGCCTAATTCGCTCGTTCACATGTGTGAACAACCGAGGAAATGCGAACTTGCTTATAATGTAAAAGCTGCTTCCAAGACAACTGCACCTTGAGATAGCAAGCAGTGAAACCTGCTCTCAAGGTATTCCAAGAAGACCAAACCATTTTCTACCTGCAGTTTTAGGCAGGAATTTGGAATGTGTTCAAGGTGCCGGTGATACCTTGCCAACTCTTTACGAATGACATCGTGGGATCTTTAATGTCCCACTGACGATCAATGATGGCTTCACACTCTTCCGATAGAGCACAATGATGCACCACCCTTCATGTGGAACACCAGGGTGACAGTTCCGAGCTGAGTCGAGATTCAAACCCAGGATAGACAGCTCAATGGTGAGTGCAATTCCCAATTCCTGCCTCAGCCCACATATGTTTCTGCTGTACATTAAATAAAAGATAATGTCATCAAACTTGTATCTGCATTTACAGCCTCCTTGAAATAGGATTTAGACTGCATGGCACAACAAATATGCAGGCATACCTTGAAGATGTTTGTCATTACATATTACAGAAAACAATACTTCTTTTTTTGAACCAGTAAATCAAAACGGAATATGGGAGTATCTTCTTATTTGAGATATCAGATCATTTTTTCTGTTTCAAATTGTTTTTGATGACCCCAAATAGTCTCTTCTCCTTTCTCATAGGAAATAGCCCAACATCTATAAATCTAATCCATTTCTCATCTCCAAAGTAGGACATGTGTGACATTTGTGGCACTTATGTTGATGTTCTGCGTCAGAGTGGCGACCCATCCAGCATTGTGCCCAACAGACAAGGAGACTGCTTAGGCAGCACCAACGCTCTGCACAGAGTATGGCCCCAATGGATGGATGGATGTTGATGTTCATATTCAACTCAAGGCAAGAAGTGCATTAACAAGTACTGTCACTCTCCCACCTACAGAACGTTGCTGGGTTCTCTATTTTACACAAGCTTACCTCTGATCGTGCCCCTCCTGCCCTCTCCAAGCCACATCAAGTCACATGTGATGCGATAAAAAAACTCATCTGCTTACCTTCACAATGTCCAGGATGGTTGCTCACCTGCATTCATTCGCCCCCTCATTTACCCGATTGTGGAATCGTCTCCCCATATCCATTGTCTTGTCCTCCACACCTCAGTCTCTCAAATGCACTCTCTTCTCCACAAGCTGATTCTTTCTTATTCTGTTATTGTCACTGCTTTTTGTGTTATTTAAGCCTCGCCATATACAGTAGATCAGGGGGAGGCTTATACCTGTTGTTGAATTTATTTCTACAATTGGTTTTTTGCTCACCAATTTGTGATAGTACCTCAGAGTAATTATTCACATTACAAAGGCCCAAACAGTCATTTTGAATGTTTTCTTTTTTTTTTCATTCAGGAAGGAAAGATTTCCGGCCTCAATAGTGTTAAACCACTCGGAGTACAAAACCACCATTTAGGGGTTTTTTTTGCCAATGTCTGAGCTGTATCTCGGAGCCAGCTGGCTAGGACTTTCGGAATGAAATTTTGCATCAATAACGAGATGAAGTGTTTGCATGGGTTGACATTTTCTTTGATCTTGACCTAATTTCAAGGTCATGACCTAATTACAGAAAATTATACATTTTAAATCATAACTCGACTAATGTTTGTCCAATCGGAACAAAATTGCCCTCTTTAGATGGCCTAGAGCAAGACACATTTACACTTTATTTAAATCATACCCCTCCAAGTTAAAGGACAAGGTCAAATGGTGGTCTGAAAAAACCCACATTTTTTTGTCATTGCTCAATTTCTTACACTGCTTAGCCTTCCAAAATGTTCTTGCATCAAAATAGTTGATCTGCACTGAAATTGTTCACCTGATATTTGTTTGGTGTCCTTGACCTACATTTTGGGGATTGTGACCTAATTAACAAGAAACATATTTTTGATCGTAATTTGAATCATTTTCCTCTGATTTTCATGATGAGTTTTATGGATAGATTGTAGATGGGGACATATTATTGGTTCACCAAAAAATATTTTCACGAAAAATAAGTGACCACTATATTCGTTAGTGTTGTGTGTCTGTCTGTCTGTCTGTCTGTCTGTCTGTCTGTCTGTCCCGAGCATAGCTCCATGGGTTTTGATCCGATCCTGATGAAATTTTGGTGGGAGGTTTATATCATGATCTAGTTGTGTTTTCCTGAAAATGGGCGTGGTCCGCCCATTATGGGAGGAGCCACGCCCAAAAAACATGTGTTTTTAGGGGGTAGCCGATTTCAATTTGCATCTCCTCCTAGGGGGTTTGTCGAATCTAACAGGGGTTTTGGTATTTGGTTAGCCCAATGGCACCTGCATAGCCCCACGGAGCTCGATTTTTCATTTTCGTCACAAGGTCGAGGTCACAAGGTCACAAACTTAGAAAATTGCGAATTTTGACAAAAAAAATTCTTCTCCGAGGGCTTTGTCGAATCTGGCAGGGGTTTCAGTATTTGGTTAGCCCAATGGCACCTGCATATCCCCACGGAGCTCGATTTTTCATTTTCGTCCCAAGGTCAAGGCCACAAGGTCAAGGCCACAAGGTCACGAACTTAGAAAATTGTGAATTGTGTTTTTAGGGGGTAGCCGATTCCAATTTGCATCTTCTCCAAGGGGGTTTGTCGAATCTGGCAGAGGTTTCAGTATTTGGTTAGCCCAATGGCACCTGCATAGCCCCACGGAGCTCGATTTTTCATTTTCGTCCCAAGGTCAAGGTCACAAGGTCATGAACTTATAAAATTGCGAATTTTGACATAAAAATCAGACAACCGCCCAAACTTTGAGAGCTAGGATGACAATGTCTTTTATGCATATCCTTGAGGTCATTCCCCACCTAAAGTCTTGAAACCATTTTTCTCAATCTCGAACACCTTGCCCGTGGCGCCCCCTTCAAGTTTGTTTTTACGCTGATTTCATCAAAGTATGGATAATCCGAGGAGTGCGAAATGCCATATAGCCTATATGACGTTATATTGTTCCTGGAATGTTCCAGAGGAACTTTTGCACCAAAGGTCATAATCCTTGAACTTTGACCTTTAAAGTTCACAAAGGTCAAATTTTCAAAGTTGTGGGAATCGAACCGGGTTTTTGACCTTCTTCGACGAACTAACTCCATCAAGCTATAGCACGTATCCTGTTTCCTTATTTTAACCTCCACAACATTGTTTTGGGACCTTTAAAGGTTATACAAAGGTCAAATTTTTAAAGTTGTTGAACGAAACCGGGTTTTCGACATTTTGCAGCTAATAACCTGTCACTCGTACCACATCATGTTGATCATTTTTATAACTTGGTCAAAAATTATCACATTGTCTCATCCTTGACTTCTGAAATAATCTACATCGTCAAATACCGCTCGTGAACCATCGTCTTCAGACTTGTCTTAATTTACACTCGATCATTAAATGTTGTAGGTCAAGGTCACATGGCAGTGCAAAAAATAATATGGCCTTTCCTGGAATGCAGGCACCGGGGTTAGGCTTACCCTTGGCAATCATGTTGTGATCGCAGATATCTAGTCCTCCTTTCCTATTTGTGTATTTCCAGCCCCCGCTCCCTCCATACACCCTCTGGGAGTTTTGTGAAACTGCTGTCTTTTGTCTTTCAGCTCATCTATGAGCCTAGACCTGTGTATTACAAGACCGTTTTGTGTTGTGCTGTTATTTTCATTTTTAGCTATCTTTGTTTGTACGTGAGAATGATTTGTGTTGATTCCATCATTGTCCCTCTAAATAGTGCTGTATGATTTCGAGAACAATTATTAATATTGAAATATTCCTTCCAAGGTTTGGTGCAAAGTTTATTTACGAAAAAAATTCTAGATGTTGGAATCAATGCCCGAGATCTCATTGAAGCATATTACACCATGCAATATTTTCCAGCTGTGCATTTGCTATGTTGCCTGAAAGATTTTAATGAGGATTATTGTCTCACCAACAACGAGATAAACTATTCCGATGTATTGAACTCGGAAGCTGTAAACAGGAGAACATACCATAACAAGTATGAGACACATGAGGCCGAAGACCTCAGGAAGGGTCAAATATTGAAGCCAGGAATGGAAGCCCCGCTCTGGGCCAAAAGACCAGCTTTGCTATAATGGGAGGGACACCTTCCACAAAAATGACAGAGCAAGAATGTGACACCAAGGAATTGAATAACTTCGCCAAGGCTGAGCGAAGTGAGGCCGAGACCATTTATGCCTGATATGTGAAACACCCTGCAACCCATGCCTGCAGAAAACAGACTTTTTGGAACGCCAGCTGCAGTTCTCATCCAATTATCATGTCATTTTGTTGAAACACTCTCCATGGGTAGGTTCTCCTTTTTGGAAAGTTTTGTGTCAATCTCTCAAGCAGTTGCTGAGAAAAGGAATTTAAAAGCAAATAAAGGTGAAAAAGTGAAGGCGAAAGGAAAAAAAGTGAGGGCCTTGGCATTCCACACCATGGTTGAGGATGGTTATGAACACCTATTACTAGTAATAATTGAAGACATGCATAACAGTGGTTTCACGTAACATACAGAGGTCATGGAATTCAGTGAATAAATCCAACACAAAGACAGCAGGCCCAAATTCGCAATGGAGCCCAAAGTAAGATGACATATAACTCTTAGCACAAACTATGGCCACGGGGTGGCAATACATCGAGAAAAACAAAGGGTGGTTGGAAAAAGAATGCGCACAATGCACAACAAATATATAAATAGCAGGTACATCCCTTTCTTTGTGGTCTGGAAGATGGTGGCCATCTTGTTGTTCACTAAGAGCAGGGGTGGGGAACCTCCGGCCTCCGGGCCGTATTGGGCTCGCGAGACCGTTTGATCCGGCCCGTGAGGCAATTCATAATATGGAATAGGCAAAGCCTAGAAGCGAACGTAGAATTCTTCTTAAATATATCAAATTAAAGTCTTTTTGCTATGAAAAATTAATATTACCTTAATATTACCTTCACAACAACAACTACACCGCCTCGAACAGGATCTCATCTGTGAGAAAAAAAAATTCCTCAACATTACCTTCACAACAACAACTACACCGCCTAGAACAGGATCTCATCTAAAAAATTAATACAAGAAGCGAACGTAGTATTCTTCTTACATTCACTTCTGACTTTACCTATAACTTGTTCACAACTGTATACACAATTTCCGGTTACTTCGGCCTGGATTCGGGATCAGCGATCAAATAACGTAAATCATGATAAAAATTTATTTTTTGATGGTGCGGGAGATATCTTTATTAGAATCAGTGGAGGAAATATACACCTTGTCTGATATTATTTGGGTATTTCATGTCTCCAACGATGCCTTTATCTCCTGGCATGCATCATTCCCCATGACAAAAACCGGAAACAAAAAATAACCAGAAGCAAAAAAAAAAAACGGAAGCAAAAGGGTCAAAGCCAACCACACGGATTCCAAATTGCCATGGTATTGTGTTGTTGTTGTTGTATACTATTCTCTCATGTGCACACATTAAGTATGAAGTTCACTTCGTTCGCTAAAAATAAACAAAAGCAACCTCAGAAATACAACACAAAAAAAACCTCCAAACAGCGATTATTTTTTCCTAAAAAAATAAATTAAACAGACAGCTAAAAACGGACAGCTGTCATCTGTCTGTTTCACGTTCAGGGTCAGTGAATATAGCACGTGCGTAACGTAATGTGTGATCGCGTAACCTCATGTCATCATTTCATTCAGTATATGCAAACATGGCAACTTACAAGAAAAGAAAGGTAGATGCGGAATGTCGCACTTTCCAAGAGAAATGGGCAAACGATTATTTATTTGTGGAAGTAAAAGGCAAGCCAGTATGCCTAGTTTGTCGAGAAGCGCTCTCGGTAATGAAAAAGTCCAACCTCGAGCGTCATTACAGCTCAAAACATGCTAAACTGGACGAGTTGAAAGGACAAATGCGCTTGGATAAAGTTAACGCTCTTCGGCGGAGTTTTGGTGCTCAACAAGCAGTCTTCATAAGACCACAATCTGACCGAGACAACACTACGCATGCTAGTTTTGTGGTGAGTGAGCTAATCGCTAAGAAGCTGATGTCGCATTCAGAAGGAGAATTTGTGAAGGAGTGCCTTGTTCCAAAGTGGCAGTTTGTCTCAAAGAACTGTCTCAGATTGGATTACTGAAATGGCGCAACATATTGAGAAAACACTGAAGGACACCGCAAGAGATTTCCAGTTTTTCTCTCTGGCCTGCGATGAGACAACGGACATAACAAACACCGCCCAACTCGCCATTTTTGTGCGGGGGATTACAGCTGAGTTTGATACGAGCGAGGAGTTACTGTCTTTGCAAGCCATGCATGGCACCACCAAAGGTGAGGATTTGTTTGAGCAAGTTGTTTTGGCTATGAACAAATTCGAACTGGAGTTTGACAACTTAAGTGGCCTGGCCACGGATGGAGCCCCAGCCATGGTTGGCGCGCAAAAGGGATTGACTGCATAGGTCAAAAAAGAAATGAGTCGTCTCAGTCTCGATCAAAGTGAGTTAGTTGTATGCCACTGTATCATACACCAAGAGAATCTGTGTGCACAGTCCCTGAAGCTCAAAAATGTGATGACAACTGTCGTTTCCACCATAAACGTCATCAAAAGCAGAGGGCTGAACAGTCGCCAGTTCAAGAAGCGACTGAGTGAATTCGAGTCAGAGTATGGAGATCTGGTTTACCTCTGTGAGGTGCGGTGGCTGAGTCGCAGAAATATGCTCACACGGTTTTACTCACTGAGAGAAGAAGTGAAACAGTTCATGGAGATGAAGGGGAAACCTATCATGGAACTCAGTGATAGCAAGTGGCTGTGTGATTTGGGCTTCATGGTGGACATTACCAAGTACCTGTCAGAGCTGAACGTCAAGCTCCAAGGTCCCAACCAGCTTGTCAGCTCTCTGCAATCAAATGTGAAATCATTTGAAGCTAAACTAAAACTGTGGCAAGTGCAACTGGAAAGGGGAAACACTGTCCACTTTCCCACTCTGCAAGAACAAAAGCCTGCCGTGACATCTGAATATGCTGCTGAGTGTGCAAAACTCCTCCAGGCATTTGGAGAGAGGTTCCAGGACATGAAAAGTAAACAAAGGGAACTGAACATATTTGCCACGCCGTTTAATGTGGAACCAGTTGATGTGACTGACAACCGACAACACGAAATCATTGAGGTGCAAAGCAATGATGAGCTCAAAGCTCGGTACAACAACCTCCCTTTGCTCGAGTTCTACAAACTGTATGTACGTGCTGAGGATTTTCCCATTCTGAGGAGACATGCACTGAAGTTTGCATCAATGTTTGGGACGACCTACAGCTGTGAGCAGTTCTTTTCAAAACTGACTCTTGCAAAGACTCGGTTCCGCTCAAGACTGACTGACCCAAACGTGCAAAACCAGCTGCGAGTCGCATCATCATCACTACCACCTGACACCAAACGCCTCGCCAAAGAGAAACAGTTCCAGCCATCGCATTAGCTGAGTCCGATATATGTGTTCAATAAGTTTGCATGGCCCTCGAAGGATGTTCTAAAAGTCGAAATGGCCCTTGACAGGAAAAAGGTTCCCCACCCCTAACTTAGAGCATGCTTCAACCATGCAAATCCGGCGGGCAGCAAGAGTTGTTGTGTGTCAGGGGTCTCCAGCAGTGCTGTATTTTTAAAAGAGCCGTTCACCCTGGTAGCTCACATTCTCTACCCCACTCTGGTTGCAGCCCTGTTCTCTTTGTTCTTCAACCATTTGCACCACACAGTTCACTCTATGCTCACCACCCCCTTATTCACTCTGGGACTACCTGCACCCCACCTCTCCATGCTTGAGCTGGAGAATGCCTTATGGAGAACCACACTGAGAATGCCTCATGGAGAATCACACTGAGAATGCCTCATGGAGAACCACACTGAGAATGCCTCATGGAGAACCACACTGAGAATGCCTCATGGAGAACCACACTGAGAATGCCTTATGGAGAACCACAATGAGAATTCCTCATGGAGAATCACACTGAGAATTCCTCATGGAGAATCACACTGAGAATTCCTCATGGAGAATCACACTGAGAATGCCTCATGGAGAACCACACTGAGAATGCCTCATGGAGAACCACACTGAGAATGCCTCATGGAGAACCACACTGAGAATGCCTCATGGAGAACCACACTGAGAATGCCTTCTGGCGAACCGCACTGCTCCTCGGTCTGAGGGAAATACCGTCCAGCCTCAGGGTGCAGTCCAGCCAAAAGGCGATGCGGGATGCAGATGTGTTGGGACATGTGGCCCACGACACTTTTCTAACTGCTATTTATCTTTAAATTGTTGTCTTACCCACGAAATATCCACGACATTGAAACACGTAAGACAAAGACATACGTCGTATTGTAATTTACACACGAATCACAAAACAAAGGATGGTTCCTCCACTTCCTTGTGCATGTTTCAAAACTATTTTACATAATTTAAAAACAAAATCTGGGTAACGTCAGGAGTGGCAGGATAGCTCAGTTGACAGTAAGCTCACTTGGATTCAGTTTCCTCTGGGGTCAGGAATCAGACTATATTTCCATTTGGTGCAGTGATGCAAGGGCGTGCTGCATCTTGGAGCATGCTCCATATCCAATCTGGACATGGCATGTCACAAAATTGTATGTTTTTCGAGATACACGCATTCTTTAAATCACCCCCACCTGGTTAAATTTTCAAATTCCAGGCTGACTGCACACCTCAACTCATTTGTTCCTTGCTTCTCTCATCTATGGAACTGCCATCCAGAAGCCATTATTTTGCACTCATCCCTCCAGGGCTTCAAGTCAGTAGTGCATCACCACCTCATATCACTCCCACACCAATCCATCATGATCTTCATTACCCCCCAAGTCTGGTGTTGGCTTAACGGTTCGGGTGGCTGGCTTAAAATCTTAGGGTCTTGAGTTCAAGCCCCTGTCAAACCGTTGAATTAACACCAGGTGGGTTGACCCAGCCTGCCATCCCTCTGAGATCGGCAAAATGAGTACCAGTGTGCTGGTAACAGGGGCATTGCATCAGCGGCACAGCTGTGCCCCCAGAAAATGATGCAGCAAAGCAGCCACAGGCTGTATATAAATAAATACATTTATTACCCTCATTAATCATGCCTAATCTGGTCCTCTTACCAAGAAGTTTCAGTGTTTCTTCCCCTACTCTCTCACCTATTTTCCTGGTTGTTCATTCCCTTGCTGGTTGTGCCCAATTGTTGCCCCATTACCCCCACTATCAGTTCAACCTTAATCTTGCATGAGCCTCACTCTTGTAGAAAAAACAATGCATCCCTTTGCTATCAACACCCTTAAGTCCCGAAAATATCACACTTTTCAGTTGAAAATATTGTTGTGGAAATGACTTCTCGGGATTAACATTGCTTAGCACATTTTAGTTATCTCTGTATTAAATGTATTTGAATAAGTGTGAGGTGATGCAGTTGTGATGATTTAATATATATATATATATATATATATATATATATATATATATATATATACATATATACACATATATATATATATATATATATATATATATATATATATATATATATATATATATACACATATATATACATATATATACACATATATATACACATATATATATATATATATATATATATATATATATATATATATATATATATATATATATATATATATATATATATATATATATATATATATATATATATATATATATATATATATATATATATATATATATATATATATATATATATATATATATATATATATATACATATATATATATATATATATATATATATATATATATATATATATATATATATATATATATATATATATATATATATATATACACATATACATATATATATATATATATATATATATATATATATATATATATATATATATACACATATACATATATACACATATACATATATATATATATATATATATATATATATATATATATATATATATATATATATATATATAAATACATACATATATATATATATATATATATATATATATATATATATATATATACACATATACATATATATATATATATATATATATACACATATATATATATATACACATATACATATATATATATATATATATATATATATATATATATATATATATATATACATATACATACACATATACATATATATATATATATATATATATATATATATATATATATATATATATATATATGTGTCGCTTTATGTATGGACAAACAACGTCCAACATCACTACTGTGTGTTTAAAAACCACCATCCCTTTAATACCTTATGTAATGTTCTACCCTCTGTAATCTGTCTTTTATGCCATTTAAAATCATCTGGTTAGGTCTTGAAGCACTGGACTGCGTGGGAAAACCATGCTCCAGCTGGTCAAAAAGAAGGGGGGGGGGTCTGTCGCGAGGAGACAAATCGGAGGGGGTTGTCCTCCACCTAACAATTGGATATCCGGACCAATGATGAGTAAGAGGTGAGGGGTGTGGTATGCCACAGTGTGAGGTTGGGGGCAGAGAATATAAAAGTGCGCACAGCAAAGGGAAATCAGGAGATGCTCAGACTCAACCTGTGGAAAAGGCTGTCAAGTCTGCAGAGCTGCTGTGCTAAGCCACACCCATACCTAGCCAGCCACGCTTCTACTCCTCCTCACAAGCACCAGGGCTGGCACTGTCCGTGACCTGCTGCAAGGATACAACTGAGCTGCCACCCTGCATCGGTTCCTGCTGTATTTTGCTGACACAGCAAGGATGTTTTGGTGTTGTCCACCTCTGCCTGTGATCGATTTCTCATGGAATGACTGAGGCCTTCAGGTTAAATAAGTAATGTTGCTGACCATTCATTTGTTTTGTGGGCACGTATCTGTAAGGGTTAAGTGGTATTGTTTTTTCATTATTAATTTTTATTGCTTCCTTTTGTATTCCCGTCCCCTGTGTGTACCATCATTATTAAACCAACTCGGTCTCTGGGTAAATTCAGGTGGTAGTGATCGCGATTGCAATTTGGCAGGTCTGTTAAAGGACTGATTTGGTAAGTGCAATCAGTGCCCATAACAGGATTGTGTTGTATGCCTCACCATCTTCAATCAGCCCTTAATTAGAAGAGCATGTGCTCGGCAACGAATTATTGCAATGCATCTGCTGACTCGGGTTGAAGTCGCAGCCCTGTTCTCAGTTCTGCCTGGCATGCTTGTTTTTTTTGTTTTTTTTTCAATATCTTCCATTCCCATGAATGGTAATGCCAGTTTACACAAAAAAACTAATGGTTCTAAACTAATGGTAACTAATGGTATCATAGCAATAGACGTGTGATCCGGTTCAAAGCCGTTTAACCAGTTGGCCGTTGCAGCCCCTGCCGAAGAGGCCAGGTGGGATTTGTACCAGGACTCTGGGATGACACATGGCTTCAACAATATTTATGGTCATTCAATTACCACGATTTCGTACCAGTTTTTTTGTTTTGTTTGTTTCAATCCATAATATTGTTATGGCTGTAGAAATTCGCAGAACACCTTAAAGGTTCCTTAGATCAGTTATCCCGGTAAGTGAGTGTTCAGATAGATTTCCCCACCTTTGTTTAATGGGAATTCTTCATATTCGCCGGGCTGTGACCCTTTAAGGTAGGTTTTTCTTTTTCTATCGTTATTTTGAAACAACCACATCTCCACCACCATTACAACAACCAAGATCGCTCCCCTTAACCACAACGCCAACCACAACCACACCTGCCTCTCAACAACCACGCCATCCTCACCACTCCACCAGCAACCGTCAACATATCCACGCCACAAACATCACCTCACCTTCGTCTCCGAAATGACGCCATCTTTGCACCAGCCGCAGCGAGTCCCCAGCGAACAGCGTCACTGCAAACCGACGCAGGAGGTTTCACTGTGAGCGCAAGTCTGGTGATTTCTACCACGTCCGCTCTTTGTGGAAGCTTCGCCTCGAAAAACGGATCAGAGGAGAGAAAGGGGTGGGGCCTGTGGGGGTCGAAGGGTGTTGATTTCTACCACGTCCGCTCTGTGTGGAAGCTTCGCTCTCGGATAATCAGATCCAGAGGGCCCGTGATCTCTACCACGTCCGCTTTCCGGGCAGAGGTCAGAGGTCAGAGGTGAGAGTACGAAGATCAGATCTCCTCCCCCCGGCCCTATATAAGGGCGAGCAGAACGGAGCTTCACGGCTGTCTGGAGGGGTCGGAGAGCCGAGTGGAGCCAAAGTCTGGAGAGTCAGTCGGAGAAAGCCAAGGAGCTGCGTGGAGACCACAGCCGGGGAGAGCTTGCCAGCGTCAAGGCAGTCCGAGGTGATCGGACCTCGGCGCAGTTCGCGCATCGCTGAGGAACGGACGGGGTCTTAGAGCATCAACTCTGACAGAGCACTAAAAGACCCGTTCGTTCCTCTCAACCGCGTTGCTGGCCGGGGCCTGGATCACCTCGCCTTGGCAAGGCCGCAATCAGGCGCGACTGTCCTAGTGGCCGTGGGAAACAGACGTCACGACCTGCCCATCGTCGCAAGGCCACAATCAGGCGCGACTGTCCTAGTGGCCGTGGGAAACAGACGTCACGACCTGCCCATCGTCGCAAGGCCGCAATCAGACGCGACTGTCCTAGTGGCCGTGGGAAACAGACGTCACGACCTGTCCATCTTCGCAAGGCCGCAATCAGGCATGGCTGTCCTGGTGGCCGTGGGGAGCAGACATCGCGACCTGCCCATCGTCGCACCACGAGGGTGCAGGTAAGCTGCATCGGTCTCGCGAGCCCATTCGGTCAACCAAGGCCCACGCACTATAAAGGTCCACGGACCCTGTCTGCCACTCTCGTCTATGAGAGTGGCCCTTTCCTTCCTGCTGAGTGAATCCTGTGGTGCCGTGCCCTGACAAGTAAAAAGTGTTGAGTGACTACATCAATAATAACCATATTCGGTCGTAGTGCTTTCCCTTGCTTTTGTTTGCCTGTATAAGTGTTGGCTGTACATACGCGCATGTGTAAAATAAATGTGCTTTATTCAAATGTACCTCGTTCGTTGCGTCCTCTTTCCCCTATTGAAAATGCCATCTTGCATTGCAGAATAAATAGTGGGGTTTCAAACACCCGTTAAATAGAATCGGATCCGGCGAGGTTGGCGATAATACCCACTCGGTTATCACTGCAGAACAGAACGGACCGCTTAAGCGGTTCGTGTCCCAAGCCGACCTGCGTCAAGGTACAGCTGCCTGGTCGGCTCCCTGCGCAGGTACTTAGGTATATCGAATTCGGCGAGTGACCCTATCTTGCGCGGGTAGACAATTGGCACGGCCGTGGTGGGGTTGAAGACCCACCCGTGACAGGGTTCCGGCGTTAGCTCCAGAAAGTCACGACTGAATTGTCCATCCGGTGGGCGACGCGGTTGCGATTAGAGGTACACGGCCGATCGCACGCTAGCGGGCTCGAATTCGTAACAATATGTATGTTTTAACGTTCAAACGTTCCTTAATACAACCTGAATTGATGTATATTCTGATGGCACCACGAGGGGCCGTTCACAATCATTAACTTTTTACAATGGTCTATTTTTCCAAATTTTTGAAATATCTTTTCCCATGAATCTAATTTTCACTTTATTTTGTTAAATTTTTTATTGTCGTACGTTATTGGAGATTCCAAGTCAACGAGAGCCAATTTGAATGTACAGTAAAGTAGCACAAGTGGATAGACGTGTTATAATTGCTACATGCTGTTCCATAAAAGTGATAGTTGCAACTTAAAACTCCCAGGCGTATTTGAATTGATGGTTTTATAATTGGTGATAGTGGTCTCTAAATTGCCCATTATATTGATTATTTAATTAGAATAATTGACTATTTCCTAATTGTGCAGTCCCACGTATACAGATTTATCACCCACAAAAATGAACTTTGTGCACAGAAACTACCAAACTGCTTGGAAATATATGATACTTCTTAATCGTACTTCTTGTTAAGGTGTACGTTTTACTGAAGGCTGCAGAGAACATTTATAGTTGGTGATTGCATATAATGATCTGACAATTTAGTAGTCCAACAGGATGGTTCATAGGTAGCACACTTACTTCTGAGCTCTCTGCTATTGGTTTCATTTCCCAGTCAAACATCAAGCCTGGCTTGGAGGCTTGTAACGAAGAGGGCCAAAAACCTCCTTGGCCATCCCCACAAGAAGATGGAAATAATTGGGACCGTTAAAGAAGTAGTATGTTTTAGTTCGCTGTTTGGTTGTGTGGTTAAAAACTTATTTCTTTCTCCACTGACTCGTGTGGATTTGATTCCTAAAACTGTTCACTCTTACCAACCTGCACATAGCAAGGGTGGCAATTTTGCGAAGCACCCCTCAACATGAGTTGAGGGAGGTCTTCATTCTGCAGTGGACTGATAGAGCCTAAAGGTGGAAGGAAACGCAGATACAGGTAGGTGGAGAGGAGGATAGCTATTAAAGTTAATATTATCTTTTTGGATAAATAAAATCAAGAAGAAATTCCAGAAAATTATTATTGCATCAATATACTTGCTGTAAATAGTGTTTAAAAAGTTCAGGATTGAAGTGATATCTATGTCACTGTTTTATTTTTTTATAATTGCTCATATTGCGAGCTACTGACCTGCATATGCAGATCAATTATTGTATGTAGGTTTCTTTAAACATTCTTAACATTGACACATCGATTTTAGCAAAATTATTTTATGACTTCATTCTTTAGGTCTTCAGTCGTATGTAATCTTGTAGTATAAATCATTGATTTCAGGTGTTCCCAAAGAAAAGAAGTTGTGGTGTTAAATCTGGACTACGTGGGGGGACAGTCTATTGGTCCTCAATATCCTATCCACCTCAAAGGCATCATCTTTAAAAAAAAAAAAAAACATTGAAAAATATTTCCTATGATTCTGGACTTTTGAAACACCCAGTGTTCCAGGCACCATATCTACAAGGTTGATTCAAATTTTACCTGTACATTTCATTAAAGTCACAACTAAGCTTTTATATACATTTAAAGTGCTGACAACTTTCGGTATGGCACACTTGCAGGTATTGGCATGGACGTTCAAAAGGTTTTATGATAAGGCTACTCCCAATCGTCCAAAGCACATCAAAAATGAAGTACTGCACTGTCTAATGAGGAATATATATATATATATATAATGAAAAAACCATTTACTCCATATTTTATTAGTAATTATAAATACTTACAGTATGTATTGAATACAATAAAAAAAATTGGCATGTCTTGGACTATTCAGAGTATCTCATTCGTAGGACTTTGTGAACACCCCTCATACAGTTAATTGAGTTTCACTGAAATGTCACTCATGAGTTGAAAGCAACAAAGGTACAGTATTAAGAACAAAGTCACAGCTTGTTCAGCAGTTAGTTTGGTCATCATTGTCAAAAGCCATAGCAGTACAGTGGTGTAGCTGTACTATTGTGACCCTCCCAACTCCATCATGCTGCCAGCACCATAAAACGTACGTTGCACAGTGTTACGCTGTTCATAGAGCTCTCCCTTCCTCTGCCAAAGTCACAGTCACCCATCTACAACCCCGACGTGGAAGTGTGATTCATCTACAAAAACACTCCCTTTTACTGCGAGACCCACCTGGAGTCTGTATTACAGTCTCCTCCAACCTTCCAAATGTTTCCTGCTCATAAAACTGAAAGAAAAAAGATTTTTTTTTAAACTGAGATTTACTAGATCCAATCATCAGTTTCACTTTGTACCTCTATATGAAATTAAAACAAAATTCACAATTAAGAAGCATATGCAATTTCAGTGAGTTTCCCAGAAATTTGTGTGGAGGTAGCCACGTCTTGTCTACGATTCATCATAAAACACATACGATGTCAATAATGTGCATCTTGTCTACGACGTCGATAATGCATGTCAGCCAATTGCGGACAAGATGTAACTAAATCGAGGAAAATTACAGGGAAATTCACCAAGATGACAACATTTCCTCAACGATCTCTTTTTCTCGTAAGGAAGTAAAGTAAAAATCAAATTGATATAAATGATCAGATTGGAATTTTTTTTTTGCAATTGTATTTTTTTGTAATAAGAAAAGCAAGAGCAGCTGCAACAGAGATTCAATTTTTTTTGCAATTGTATTTTTGATTAATTTAAAGGTGTAGCTGTCTTTTTTTCTTCGTTTAAATTTAGCGAAAGTGAAGCCTGATCGTTGCTATTTATTTCTTTGCTTGCTTGTTTGTATTTAAAATATAGGCTCAAGGAAGAGGGAGGTTATGGGAGGAACTTACTGACAATGGTTCCACATTTTCAACCATTGCGTGTGAGAAGTGAAAAGCAGGGGTAAGCAATTGGTTCACTTTGTCTGTCTGCCTGCCTGTCTACAGACAACAGTCTATCATCGAGGAACGACTTAATTTCAATTGAATTTTATATTTTGAAAACTGTAGAACACGAATCGGAACACGGATTTGCAGTTTAGCAATACTTTGACTCTGAAATTGGTAAATTGTACAGAATCTCGTTCCGATTGAGCATGCGTACAGAGGAGTTGATTTTTTTTTTTAGTTTTTACAGCCTGTCTGATAGTTAAACAACATTGAAAATCATTCCAAACAGGAAACTTACTATTTTTAGCGACGTTATAAAGGAAACAAACAACAGAGATGAAGAACTAATTTAACATGTTAAATAAGGTGGTTGGTGTAAAGGGTGGAGCATCAACGATGGTAAACTTCCGAAAAAAGCATCAATGATTGCAACATTAATTTTATTTCAATTGAATAATATACTTGAACACTGGAGAACACATATCACCTTCTAGGCATTTTCAAAAAACTTCCATTTAGCACTACTGTAGTTGGAAAATAAGTATACCGTCTCATGTCCTGAGGGCAGAGTAACTGTAATATTCAGCATTCAGACAAATATTGCAACACATACTGTCACTATTTGTTCAGTGCAATAAGTAAAGCAAGAGTTGAAAAGACCCTTTCCACGTCCTTTTTCTCAAGACTGTGTGGGGGTAATGAGTTCAATGAACAATCTCGTTTTAAATGTTATAAGGCTTATGGAGCAGCTGCAACACAGTCTGCAAACATATATGCAGACAAATGCACGAGACCAAACCAGACTTGATATGAAACAAACACAGCGACTGAGCCTGGAGGAAGTGACAAAACTTCCTCGTGCATTCTGGGTAATGGCAATGCCATCTTTGTGATATCGCTTTTCTTTCCGTTGTCGTCGGAGAAAATTGATGACAATTTCCCCCTCTCTCCTCCCATGGGAAGTAAACTCACGGGCTTTATGCATTTTCTATCCTCTAATTGCTGAGTGTCAAGAGAGGAAGCAGCATATACCATTTAAAAAGTTTAATTGGTACAATTTGACCAGGTCAGGATTGAACCACCCCAACTCGTTCTAACCATTATGGCACAAAGCCTGGTACAGAAAGATTTGGACACAATAAGCAGAAAATGAAACAACCATGAAAAAGGGCAAGACAGACGAGGGGAGGAAACAGAAACCTGTAGGTAAGACGGTTGTGTTGGGTATGTTTAGTGGGTGTAAAAAAGATCTTGTACACACCCCCAAAAGCATAAAGTTTGTTCTGGACAGTTTGCAAAGTCACATTGATAACTTCATTAGTTTATGCACATGCAGCACCTGGCCATGGGTTTACATCCCTTTTGTTGGGGTAGGGAGCGAGGATGTTGGAGGGCACTATGCAATCAAATCACTGACCAAAGAGAGCACTGGAGTATCAGTGTGAACCCAAATAAACAAAGATGGAGTCATCAGGAGGAACCTGGAGAGGATTTGGGTTTCAGCTGCTCCTCCTCTCCCCTCAAATACATCCAGGTGCAGCTCGGTGAACCTTACAAAACATAGTTGCAAGATCCTCCCCTCCGTAGACAAAAAAAAGAAAGAAAGGAGAGATGGAGGACAAGAATAAACCACGCATACTAAAAGAAAAAAAAAAAAAAACACACCCACACACACACATCTGTTGTCCAGAAATACAAATACCTGACTACTTCTTACATTATTGCCACAGAATGTACACAAGAATCCACCATCACACAAATCAAACATCAAACGGAGTCACCGGTGGACTTACAAATGGAGGTGTCTTCCAAAAACTTACAAATGGATGGAGGTATCTTACAAATAAGCTGCTTTACTTCGCTTATTTGTGAAATATCTTGGGTTCAGCAAATGTAGGTAACAACTCAGATATAGATATCTGAGCTGTTACCTCAACACAATTGTGTTGCACAGTCGGGAGGTGTATCTGATGTATAAACAACAAATGTGATCATCATTGGTTAGATATTTATCGGTATGCCATCCTGATGAGGGCAAATAAGCCTGAAATCTGGATCAGTGGCTCTGTTTGATGTTTAACTGATGTTGACCATATAATCTCAGCTGACCCCAACAGAAGTAAGGTGGGTAATATTTCAATGATGTCAATGGTGAATCTGCGAATGCCGAATCCGCTGATGTTACAGCTGGAAACCCTCACGTAATTGTATCATTCTCCTTTCATCTCAATCTCTTGATATTTTCATTCCAAACAGCATAATTCCAATCACAAATTAATACTCCCATTAATTTCACAAAATACAACGTTACAAACACTCATGAGGTAAGCAAAGATAAATACCATTCTGACATTACATCCGGCTCAGGAGCAGTTTCATACGGATCGAAATTCAAAATCATAATTGTATTGAGGAATTTTTGAAATCTCCCACCCACCTTAGAACTGGCTGGGACCCCAAAATGTCCACAGAAGGTTTGGCAGGGCTAGCCCCAAAACTGAGAGAGTAGTTCGGGGATGGGCAGACACTCCTGCTTTATAATATAGATATAACGAAATGTAGAAGCCAACATTTTAGCTAAGTCTAACTTATTCTCCTTCATCAACCTCTGCACAAATGAAACTCACAATAAACAAAAAAAAAGTCTGCGAATAGGGGGCTACAGTTCCCTCCCATTGGAATGCCTTTTATTTGTTGAAATATTTCCCACAAAAAGATTTTTTAAAAAGTGTTTAACAAAATATAATGAACAGCAACTTTAAATTTTTGTTTGTCAAAACAATTAAAACCCATATACTGATTCTTAGAAAAGAATGACTTCCCAAACCTGATACATAAAACATTATATGAGCGAAAAAATTTATCAATAACACGAAAGAGTGCATTCTTACCTGTGCCAAATCCAAATTTGTATAAAAGGGTAGAAAAATCAAAAACATCAACAGATTTAATATTGAGGAATCTAATCACTCTAAAGTGGAACGAATACTCCAGAAAGTGTTAATTCCAGAATTATTACTACTTACTGAACAATATTTTCTAAATTGCTCCCAAACCCCTCATAAACCTGAATTAACCATAACCGACAGCTGTTTTCAAAGTACATTGGTTAGCTCCCACTAAAAACCTAAACCTTTGGGATCCAGAAAAAATGGGGAATACATAAATTTACCTCTTTCCATTTAATGTTAAAATTATTACCCAAAACTTCCTGATGCTTGGCTATAAAGTCTTGGAAAGGCTTTTGAAATGGAATATATGTTTTATTTCCTGTATTTGTAAAAGTAAAGCTGTCAACACCTAACTCCCTTAATAAAACCTCTATGTAAAACTTTTTACAAACTACCACAAAATTATTAGCTCCTTTATCTGTCAGAGCTATAATATACTTCTGCAAATCCTGAATATCCTTAGGAACATTGAGCTTACTCAACAATGGTTTTGTCCATTCCTGGGAAAACAAGCCTCGACTCATAAAAAAAATACTTAATTATGTTGTCCAAATAACCACAACCCCATCATACCACGTACTACTGATGTATTTCTCCCTCTAGGTTTGGGCAGGAATTCATAATATCATCAGAATACTGGCAAATAATGGCATGCTCTTTTCAATCGGTACCATGGGGTCCACAAATGAAGGCTACTAGTTTGGATAGCCGGATTAATGTCTTGTCAAAAGAATGGCATACTCATTGATGAATGCCTTGCCTTCAAATCACCAGAACGACAGATCATAGGACTTAATTAAAGTGTGTAGGCCAGAAACTAGTTGATGTGCATGCAGAGTTGCAAGGTAGGCAGAAATGTTGCCAAAAGAAGCCCTTCTTGATGCCTGAAGAAAAATGACCAATTAAATAAGTCTTCATGGGCAGTTACGGTTCGAAAAACACCCGGCCTAGAATATGATCTTTCGTTGAGCTTGAACACAACTTTTCTGCTGTTTTGCAAATAAACTTCAGACTTATGGAGTCATGTTTTTGGAGGGGAGGCAGTTCCAGTGAATCATTATGAAGTCAGTGTTTATGTTTTTCACTCTTGTCCATACGCTCTTGATGCAGAGTGCATTGCACATCGCATAGGTTTAAATAAGCTGTTCCACAGGTTCGTGTTTGCACTCACAGTACAGCCTTTCTGTAACTTTAAGGTAAGTGATGGGACAGGGTTGGCGTGATGAGCTGCTTTTGAACTAAAATGAGACATAATTAAAGGGTGTTGGTCATGGATGACGAGCACGTTCTAACATGGCAATAACCCTTTACACAAAGCCACAGAAAAAATATGGAAAAGGGGGATTTCTCATCTGAGGTTCTTTGACAGAATGAGTAGGTAAGCCAGGCTAACAAAAACAACCTCGTGTTTTGTATGTGCAGTAGGAGAAAAAATAAAATAAATAAAGCACGAGCTGTACACACAACCAGTATTCAGGGACATCTACACAATATGTGGAGAAAACGGAATTTTTAAAATCCACATCATGTGTACAAGATAACGGAATTTTGACCCAAACCAACCTTAGTCCACTATCCCAATGTATATCCCACCTTATATACCTTCATCTAATACTCCTTTTTACCTCTCAACTCCTTCCTCTCCTCTCTCCTTTATTAATTCCCTCTATTGCTTCACAATTAGAAACCCTGGTTTTGCCCATGTGGTGTGGGACTGACAGGATCGCGTAGATTCAAAAGTCGACCCAGATCTTAACTGTCATCCCGGTGTTTCACTGCAGCTATGGCGATTCATCAATGTGTCTCCCATTCCGTCCCTTGGGGCCCGGATAGATATTAAACTGGGTGTCCCTGTCTGCAAGCAAGAGCTGGCAATCCTACCAGTACGATGTCCTACGCAAATAGTAGGTGAGTTATCTCCAGCGCCAGAACAAATTACAAGTTCCTGCTCTAACTGATTGGATACAAATTCTTGCTTTAATTACCCTGTCAAAGGCAACGGCAAACCACCCAGCATAACCCTTGCCCAGGAACTATGGGAGGATTGCCCCTGGCATCACTTCCTGATTTTTTGTTTTGCACATGGCGCTAAACCCGTGGCCACCATGTCGATGGTATAAGTTGTATGGTTTACAACATATTATAATGTAAATTTACACTCTTCCTCGTGAAAATGGTTGGCTCTTGCTCTGTAATTGGGTGTTATAACTGTTCTCATCAAGAGGAGGACAGGTCATTCTTTCTTTTTCCAACAATAATGACACACCAGGACTCTAAGATGGAGGAATTGTGCAGAAAACTGGGATGAAAATGGAACAGTAATATTTCCCGAGATGACATCGTTGAAGTTAAGAAAGACAGTTGTGTTTGCAGCGATCACTTCATTGCAGTTAGTATTTTGTTACTTTGAGGTAATTGATTGAAAATCATCTTTCAACTCTTATGATTTCTATTACAAGCACACCCGCTCCCAATGGGAGTAGCAGGAAGGGTCATACTATTATCCTCTCTGAGGTATATAGATGATAGGAGATCTTAGCTCATATAATGTCTCAAGAACTCCTCTTCAGTATAGTGTTAAACAGCAGTAGCAACTGTTTAAAAATGTCATCATAATGTGTTCATGGTTTATAATACTTTTTACTTCTGGTGGGGGTGCCCCACGAAACACCACAATAAGGTATTTATACACGTTAACACCATGGTTGTTAACACAGGAAAAACCCCTTGGGGGAAAAAGGATATTATTGGCTTATCTGGAATTTACATTCCAGATAAGGTATTGTCATCCGTCCATCCGTATCATTTTTCGACTTCTCCAATCAAACCGCTGGGCTGATCTGGCTGAAATTTGGCAGCAACATTCCTCTCCTGACTGGTGCCAGGGATTGCAAACCTCGTTCTGGTCGCATGACTTTAAGTTGGTCAAAATGGCCGACATAGTACATTTCTTCAAAAATCTTCTTCTCCGATCCACCAGTCAGAATGCTATCAAATTTGAGTTACAGTATTAGGCCAGTGTAGGGATGTTAAATTGCACAAGTCATGCCGATCACATGACCAAAAGTGTGTCAAAAAATGTCAAAATGTCAAAAAAGCGTGTCATGTGTCAAAAAAAGTGTTCATTTGTCCAATTCGGATATAGTTTCACATTTTGGGTGTCTCCTGGAGGTGTTTTATATGACGGATCCATGATGGCTAATGGCTTGCCAAGCCAGCCATTCCTTATCAACTGTTTTGTTGGAGTACTTCCTTGAGTGCTTAAGCCAATAGTTGAGCACTCTGCAATATTTGCACCGTCACTGAAAACTGTATATCGATCGATTTGAACAAAGTTCAAGGGCTACTTGCTCACGTTGGCCCAACGTTGTTCTCCGGTGTGTCGGGCGTTGGCTGGCTTGCTGAAATTGTGCAATTTCATTTTACACCAAATTTCCCCTTTTTGTATGACCTTTCATTAAAAGACCCATCACTTCGGCAAAGATAAATACATATGAAGAAATTAAACGTTTCGTTTGTAAAAGTTTCTTCAACCGTGTCATTGGAATGCTTGCTTGGAGCACTCTACAAGCTTCCATGATTTCAAAAAAGAACCTCGTTATCTTTGATGATTGTGTTAATGAGAGAAACTAAACGGTAATGGACAGCTACTACACAAGAGCGAGACATTCTTCTTGTAATTGTATTCATCTTAGTCAATCGTACTTTCAACTTCGTCGTCGTTCCATCAGAAACAATGCTAATACTTTTATTTTATTCAAGTTAAATTCAATAGATATAAACAATTTTGGAGAGATAATTGTTCTACATTATGTAGTAAAAGGAATTTGGGGATTACATGAAGCACACGACTAAAAAATATAAATAAATTGTGAAACAAGATGAGATATTAAATGATGTTTTCCAATAAATAAATGGATGCGAAAGAAAGAGCAAGAAGATTTAAGGAACATCAAGAGTTTGTTTCAAAAGTTGTAAAACAACAGGAAGACATAAAGAAGAAATGCAGACAGAAACTAACGGGTGAAGAAGCATTTGAAAGAAAACAAGAGAAATTTTTTTACACCACTTTCAAAAACTTCCGAAGGAAAAAATTATAGATGTTTCCACAGTTCCCACAATAGAATATACTCCAAACAAACTTCAAATGATAAAAGATTTCAGTCAAATGACGAAGGAAGAATTAGAGCATATAGGAGAATTAGAATATGATGATGAAGGATTATTTCAACAACTGGAAGAGATTAATTGACCCCCTGATTATATTGTGAATGCTCTTCAAAACAATGAACATTCAGCGGAATCAAAAACCAAAGCAGGACTCATTCCAACAGAACAACCAGCAATATTTCATCTTGTTCAAGAAAAGGTATTGATATTTAATGATGAATTAAGGTTCTTGGGGTCTGCTTAACCCCCTGTTATAATAACTCCGAGATTAATGTTTCTTCTCACAAAAAATGAAAGACAAACTTCAACTGTGAGGGATGAATCAAAGTATTTTGATAAACCATTGAATATGAAAAATAATGATGATAGAGTATATATTGATCTGCTGAACTCTGTTAATTATAGGGTTCGTCTTTCTGGTAAATGTAGCAAGAATGAGAAGGAGAAACACATTATTCAGGCTTTAAGTAGGCTTGGTTCAGGTGTTAGTAATCTTCCAAATGACCCATCACAATTAGTTAATAGACTGCTATTGATGTTAGGTAGTCAGAAGGCTGGAAATAACAATTGTTTTAATGAAGCATCAGCCATTTTAGACCAGTTGATGAACGTGAAAATAATTAATAAATATCAATATAAAGACATTTTATCTCATATTAAATAAGATGAGAAGCACAATCCTGAGTTTTAATTTCACAACAAGCGACCACACATCTTCATTCCCATACCCACTCCAACTTGACCCAACAAAAGAATATGAGGCATCTCTATTGTCCATGGAAACTTATAATACCTTATTTAATATAACTGAGAAAAATGACAAGTTTACTTGTAATCTGGGAAGTAAATACAAAACTATTAGTCTCACCCGGAGCATATGAGATTTCTCAAATATCTTCCGAAATTGCTCGTCTTATGAAAGAACAGGGTGATGAACCAAAAATATTGTCATAGATATTCAAAAACATACTTCAAAATCAACGATTAAACTTAAAAATAACTGCAAGGTTGATTTCACAATTGATAATTCATTTAGAGAGTTATTGGGTTTCTCCTCAAAAAGATTGAAACTAATGGGACATTTTACAGTGATAATGTCATTCAAATATCCTCAGGAATAAATTCGGTATTAATTCACTGTGATTTTATTGATGGTGCTTATAATGATGGAATAAAAACAAATACAATATTTTCATTCAGCGCATACTCAACCCCAATTGGTTATAAATTCAATATGGAACCCAAAAATTTGGTTTATCTCCCTGCGTCAGGAAAAACCATACACAGAGTAAATTTTAGGATAACCGACCAAGATAATCATATGATTTCTTTTAATGGAGAAGTTATATCCATCAAAATTCACCGACGTGAAGTTTTCCAAAAAATAAATACGATGATTGTGAGGAAACAAGAGTTGGGAAAATATAAAATAATTGCAGGGGATGGGATGTTCCTTTCCCCATACTACAAGGGTGAAGGTATGTATCTTGGTAGAGGATACTATAAACCTAAGAGACAATGGGGTGTCGGACATCAATTTAGAGGAGATGGGATAATTGATACTCTAATGGGTATCGGTTCAACTATTCTTAAACATAAAGACCTAATTAGTTCAACTGCTTCTGCTGTGGGAAATGTAGCAGGTGCTGTAAAGAGCATAAGAGATGCCCAAAAGGAATCTCATAAATTACAAGCAATAAAAGAAATTAAGAAAGGCAAAAGTCAGTTGTCTCTCCAAGAACGACAGAAAATAATTCAAAGACTTGGGTCAGGGTTTCAAAAGTTTTAACATCATTTTTTCCGAAATAAATACAAGTATGGAAGCAATTGATAGTATCTATGATTTGGATGATACCATTGTCATCTTAAACTCCACTAAAAAAGAAGATTACTTCAAGGTAAATGCAATAACTGGAACAGACTGGAATGCAAATGGAACAAAAAGTTTTGAAATAAATGATCAACAAACTTATTTGAATCTATCCAAAAGTTTCTTGTTGTTTAAATTTACATTCACTAAGGCTGGGAATAACACAAACGCTACACTCGTAAATGATTTCTTCTGGAAAATGTTTGATAGTGTTCGTTTGTACTTTGGAACACAAGAAGTTGAAGCGGTTGATTATGTCTCTGCTCTATCTTAAATGATGAAATTTACACTATATTCATTCAGTGATAGAATGGGAAAGGGGTCTGTCGAAGGTTTTATTCCTGATATGTCAACGGGAACAAACACAGACCCTGGATATATTCAAAGGAAAGGAGCATATAATGATGATACAAAAGCAGTTAATAGTTTTACTGTGGCAGTTCCTCTTCAAGGTATATTTGGATTTTGTGATCATGATAAAGTTCTGTATGGTCTTAAAATTAGATTTCAATTGCAAAGGAATGATAATTAAAATAGATTACTTTTCGGTGTTGGGAGTGCTTTTGGTGATCAGAATAAATTTGTAATTGAGGAAATGAGTTGGTATCTTTGTGAATATACTCCTCATCTTAAAACAGAAGAGATGTTGAATAGAAGACTTAACTCAAAGAAACCACTTAATGTATCATACCTCAAAAGAAGATGTCAACACGTTAAACTAAACCAAACCACTTACACGTGGAATTTGGGTGTTCTGGAAGAAAAGCGAAGATATCTGTGGATAATTTTTTAAAAAAACAGATGGGGATACTGCTACAGATAAAAATAATGCATTGAGTGTTAATGCTAAGGTGAAACAACTTCGTGTTTCTCTCGATGGAACATTTTATCCATGAGATAGATTGGAAATTATTTGGGAAAAAAAATGATTTTGCTGAAGCATACAAGTCTTCCCAAAAGGTGTGTGAAAGTAATGGAAATAAAGAACCTATTTTGGATATGACAGCATTTAAAAGTTTGTATTCAATCTATGCGTTTGACCTGAGCGCTCAAAAGGAAACTTCTTCTTCTTCTTTCGGCTGCTCCCGTTTGGGGTCGCCACAGCGGATCATCCGTACGATCCGCATAGTGATTTGGCACATGTTTTATGCCGGATGCCCTTCCTGACGCAACCCTGGTCGCCTCTTACGACACAGGGATATGGTACACCTATTTTAACCGGGGTATACACCAGCCCAGTATACTGGTACTCATTTCGCCGACCTCGGAAGGATGACAGGCTGAGTCAACCCCCTGGTGTATTAATTCAGTGGCCCAACGGGGCTTGAACTCAGGACCTTTTGGATCCCAAGCCGCTGCCTAACCACTGCGCCAACACCAGGCTTATTTCTGAGGATTCTTTGTTTTAAAAATTAAGATTCAAATGTGCATCATGGAAACTAAAAAGGTTTTTGCACTCTGCAGGAATTTTTCTCATAAATAAATGAGTTATTGTCTCAAATGTAAAAAGAAAACTATTAAGAAAAATATCTCATATTTTAAAAGTAAAAATAACAGGGTTATACAAAAAGGTATATGTTCGGTGTGTGATTCAAAAGTGTCAATTTATCTCCAAACACAGCCTGGTGTTGGCGCAGTGGTTAGGGCAGCGGCTTGGGATCCAAAAGGTCCTGAGTTCAAGCCCCGTTGAGCCACTGAATTAATACACCAGGGGGTTGACTCAGCCTGTCATCCTTCCGAGGTCGGCGTAATGAGTACCAGTACACTGGGCGGTGTATACCCCGGTTAAAATAGGTGTACCATATCCCTGTGTCGTAAGAGGCGACCAGGGTTGCGTCAGGAAGGGCATCCAGCGGAAAACATGTGCCAAATCACTATGCGGATCATACGTATGATCCGCTGTGGCGACCCCGAACGGGAGCAGCCGAAAGAAGAAGAAGAAGAATTTGTCTCCAAACACAAACGTGGAGATGTGCAAAAGTTTTTATCAGGAAGTAAATTTACAACCACTGGAATACCAGGGGAATTACATCTACCGGGATATTCTTTCTGTGGTCCAGGAACAAATTTGGATAAAAGATTAGATGAGGCAGACAATCCTAAACCATGGAGTAAACCCATCAATAGGGTTGATGAGGTGTGCATGAGGCACGATATTGATTATGGGAATACCACAACTTTGGAAGGAAAACATGAAGCCAATAGAGAAATGTTGTATAATTTGTCTCTGATACAAAATCCAACCTTGAGAGAAAAAGTTGGTAGGTTCATCGTGAATAAGATGATCAGAGCTAAATTGAAACTTGGACTTGGAAATTCAAAAAAACTTATAGACTCTCATGATGTCATTAAGATTGAAGAGCAATTAGCTGATGAATTACATGAAGCAATATTCACAAAGTTTCAGAGAAGGAAGGTTTATTCCAAGGAAGTTGATTATATCTGGTCCACTGATTTGATTATGCCTGGTGTTGGCATAATGGTTAGGGTAGTGGGCTTGGGATCCTAAGGTCCTGAGTTCAAATCCCGCTCAGCTGTTGAATTAACACCAGGTGGGGTTGACTCTGCCTGTCATCCTTCCGAGGTCGGCAAAATGAGTGCCAGCATGCTGGTATACTGTGTCGGAGTGGCGACCCGTCCAGGATTGTTCCCAATAGCCAAGGAGACTGCTTCGGCGGCACCAACGCTCTGCACAGAGTATGGTCCTTATGGATGGATGGATGGATGATTTGATTGAACTCAATAATGATAAGGGGTACAAGCAGGGGTCGGGAACGTTTTTGACTCAGAGAGCCATTAAAGCAAAATATTTGGAAATCTATTTCAGTGAGAGCCATATAATATATTTTAAGACTGAATTCAACTAAATGTGAGTATAATAAGCCTCTGAATTTATTCTCTTAAATAATGTTGTTATAATACTCACCATTAATGGGACTTCTGGTGCTGCATGGATTTGCTGATGGCTTTGTAGTCTGGTTGGTACTTGGTGAGGTTAAGCTTCATGCAAGCGTTGAGGCTTTCATCTGTTAGACGTGATCGTAGGTTGGACTTGATGTTTTTAAGATGTGAGAATGACTGCTCACATGCATACGTAGATCCAAACAAGGTCAATACAGCAATACTCACACGCTGCAGTGTGAGGTATGTGACAGGAAGCGCGTTCCAAGTTTTGATAATCAGCTCGTCTTCGGGTTGAAGTTTTTTCATTTCTGTCCACATGCGCTTGCTCGCCAACTCTGCTTTCTGTCGTGCGATTCTTTCCAAATCTTCATTCAGTGACTTGAACTTATTCACCCACATGTCTGAGGCCTTCAGGTCAGCCACTTCTGCTTCAAAATCTCTGACGGAGACACCAGGAATGTAACTCAGGTCGGCTGTGTTCAGTGAACACTCGTTTGGATGGGTGATGAACTTAAAAAGACGAGTGTGCTCACGAAATTTTCCAAAGCGTGCTTTGAATGACTGGAGGAGACTGGATGTGAAGCCAGCTAACTGGTGGAGATCAAAGTTTTGAGTGGGCTCACTTGCTGTGCATGCATCTTTAAATTGTCAATTTTTCAAAATGTAGTAAACGACCTGTTTCAAGATCCATGATAAAGAGCTCCAGCTTGTTTTCAAAAGCAAACACGGCTTGTTGAAGGGATAACACTGTATTTCCAATGCCTTGCATTTTCACGTTGAGCTCGTTCAGATGTTCAGTCATATCCACGAGATAGTAAAACTTGAGGAGCCACTCGGTTTCGGCTAGCTCAGGATGCTCAATCCCTTTCATTTCAAGGAAAGTCCGGATTTCGTTCAGGCAAGCCGCAAAACGGCTAAGCACCTTCCCTCTTGACAACCAACGCACATTGCTGTGCAAAAGCGGACCGTGATAGTTATTTCCAACTTCATCCAGCAGTGTTTTAAACTGGCGAGCATTTAAGGCTCGGGCAACAATAAAATTGATCACACGAATGACCAGCGACATCACTTCGCCAAGCTGCCCATCACACATCTGAGCACAAAGTGCCTCCTGGTGTAGAATGCAATGGAAACTTAGGATGGGTCTATTTTCATGTTCACGGAGAAGCGCCACAAATCCTTTGTTTTTCCCCACCATACACGGAGCACCATCAGTACACACTGAGATAAGTTTATCCATTCGTAGATTTTTTTCTTGAGCGAACTCCATGAAAGACTTGAATAAATACTCACCTCTTGTGGACCCTTTTATTGGCAGAACAGCAAGACTTTCTTCGCGCAGTGTATCACCAGCAGCATATCTTGCAATCACACTGAACTGCGACAAATGGCTTACGTCTTTTGACTCATCCAAAGCCAGGGAAAAGAATGGCGCTGTATTTATGTCCTTCACTTGCGTTTCCTCCACTTGGTTTGCCATCATGATGGTACGATCATGAACAGTTCTTGCCGACAGAGGCATGTCTTGTATCCGTTTGATTATCTTGTCTTTGTTCGGAAGATCATCAAAAAGTTCATTGGCGACATCCAGCATGAACGTTTTTGCATACTCGCCATCTGTGAATGGTTTTCCGTTCCTCACTATTGCTAAAGATCCAGCAAAGCTGGCGGAATTATAGTCACCTTGCCGGGTCCATACGCGGAGTTGCTGCTGGCTGGCTTGCACCCTGCTCAGTAGCTCTTGGCACGCTTTCTTTCTGCTGTCTCCCACAGGGTATTTTGATGCAAAGGTAGCATGGCGCGTGTCGAAGTGCCACTTTATATTCGACCGTTTCATCGATGCAATTTTGTCATTGCAAATTAGACACACCACAGAACCTGCTCTCTCCACAAAGGCGAATTCTTCGGCCCATTCGTCCTGAAATGTACGATACTCCTCATCTTTTTTCTTTTCGCCATCTTCTTCGTCGAAGGGTTAGCTTTGAGCAAATGAGAGAGAGGGAGATGTTGACCCAAGTGAGTCTGGCTGGCCTGCGCACGGGCTGACATACTCGAGAGGTGCGGCGCGGCCGGCCGACTCTGGGATGCTGTCGCCTCAGCGGTGGCGCGTGATTGGTCGAGATGAATTCCGTGACGCGTCTCGGCGGCGGCACGTCATTGGAGGAACCGAAATCACGAGTCGCCTCAGCGGTGGCGCGTGATTGGTCGAGATGAATTCCGTGACGCGTCTCGGCGGCGGCACGTCATTGGAGGAACCAAAATCACTACTCGCGTCGGCCGCATGACTGGACGAAACAAAAACCGCTTCAGACAATTCGGAGGTGTTTTTTCTTCTCTCCTTCTGCCAAGTTCAGCCCTGCACGTGAATGAAGCACGACACCATTCAAACTATAGGTAAAGCTTCTGCGAGAAATATTGGGCTTTCCAAGTTTCAAACTCCAATTTTATCTGCGAGCCAGATGCAATCATCAAAAGAGCCATACCTGGCTCGCGAGCCACACGTTCCCGACCCCTGGGTACAAGTATGCTTTAACCGTTATCAATTTGAAGAGTAGATATGCGTGAGTTGTCCCTTTAAAAAACAAAACAGGTAATACTCTTATATTAGCCTTTCAACAGATATTTAATAAAAGTAAGAGAAAACCTAAAAAAATTGTGGACTGATGAGGGTAGAGAGTTTTATAACAAGACATTTATGAATTTTCTAAAAAATAAAAAATAAAAATAAAAAGTTTTGCAGGACTTGCATCTTGTACGAGTGAAAGTTGTACACCTTGAGAATCTTTTGGGGGTTACTGTGAAGCACCCCTAATTCTGTGGATGTCCGGCGAGTTGACTTCTTCAGGCTGGCTATTAGTTTCGCTATGACAGTTTCCTTCACCTCGTCGGATACGGATGGTCATCCAGATCGGAGTTTGTCCAACACACTGCCTGGATCCTTGAATTTTTGAACCAGCTTCCCCACTGTGCTGTTGAAGACGGCAGCTATTCCAGGATAACATGCGTTGAAGTGCTCTGCTATCCGACGATATGACCAGCCCTCGCGTCCGCTCAGCAGTATCACCTCAATGCATTCATCTTTCATCAAGGACATCTTCAAACTGCACAGAACGACATAATATTATCTATGTTTCCAGACTTTATGGCCAGCCTGGATAATTGGAAAGCACATATACATACCTCTAATTTTCTCATTTATATCTTCGTTTCATTTTGAGGAAAGGTGATTGCAATTTACAAAGTCCATTCAATCCTCATATAATTGGTCATTAACATTATTGTGGGGAATAAATGACATTTAAAGAGAAAACAAGTGACAATTGAAGAACTGGCTTCCAGTTCGGGTATTTTTATTTTTGCACATGAAGTGAAATCTGAGCTCCTCGATTCCATCTCATAAAGCTGAGTTTTTTTTGAACCGGATTCGTCGTATTTTTTTTATGAGCCTGGTGTTAGCGCAGTGGTTCGGGCAGCGGCTTGGGACCCAAAAGGTCCTGAGTTCAAGCCCCGTTGGGCCACTGAATTAATACACCAGGGGGTTGACAGCCTGTCATCCTTCTGAGGTCGGCGAAATGAGTACCGGTGTACTGGGCCCGGTGTATGCCCCGGTTAGAATAAGTGTACCATATCCCTGTGTGTCGTAAGAGGCGACCAGGGTTGCGTCAGGAAGGGCATCCGGCATAAAAACCTATGCCAAATCATTATGCGGACAACAAAACGAATTTCCATACAGGATCGGTCGAGGCCCGGGTTACCAACGACCGCCACCGGTACCGGTGGTCAGCAGGGTACCAGTGGAAATTGTGCTACTGCTGGGCGAAGAAGGAGATGGGGAATGCGAGTCTGGAGGCAGTGGGAGAGGGGGAAGGGTAGAAGTGTGGAGGTGAGAGTTGGAACTCTGAATGTTGGGACGATGACTGGCAAAGGGCGAGAGTTGGCTGATATGATGGAGAGAAGAAAGGTGGACATACTGTGTGTACAAGAGACCAAGTGGATGGGGAGTAAGGCGAGGAGCATTGGAGGTGGTTTCAAACTGTTCTACCATGGTGTGGATGGGAGGAGAAATGGTGTCGGGGTAATCCTGAAGGAAGATTATGTCAAGAGGGTATTGGAGGTGAGGAGAGTGTCTGACCGAGTGATGAGTGTGAAGTTTGAAATTGAAGGGGTGATGATGAATGTCATCAGTGCATATGCCCCACATATGGGGTGTGAGATGGAATATAAAGAAGATTTCTGGAGTGAGTTTGATGAAGTGGTGGAGAGTGTATCCAAGGATGAAAGAGTGGTGATTGGAGCAGATTTCAATGGGCATGTTGGGGAAGGGAATAAAGAGGATGAGGAGGTGATGGGTAGGTACGGTCTCAACAAGAGAAATATGGAAGGGCAAATGGTGGTCGAGTTTGCAAAAAGAATGGAAATGGCAGTGGTAAATACGTATTTCAAGAAGAAGGAGGAACACAGGGTGACGTACAAGAGTGGAGGAAAGTGCATACAGGTGGATTACATCTTAAGCAGGAGATGCAACCTGAAAGAGATTAGAGACTGCAAGGTGGTGGCACAGGAGAGTGAAGCTCGACAGCATCGATTGGTGGTCTGTAGGATGATTTTGGAGGTGAGGTTGAGGAAGAGAGTGAGGGCTGAACCAAGGACCAGATGGTGGAAGCTGAAGGAGGAAAACTGTTGCGTGGAATTAAGGGAGGAGGCGAGACAGATGTTGGATGGTGGTGAAGATGGGTGGGATGATTGGGCAACTACAGCAGAAGTGGTGAGGGAGATAGCTTGGAAGGTACTTGGTGTGACATCTGGACAGAGGAAGGAAGATAAGCAGACTTGGTGGTGGAACGAGGAAGTACAGGAAAGTATAAGGAAGAAGGGGTTGGCGAAAAAGAAGTGAGATAGTCAGAGAGATGAAGAAAGTAGGCAAGAGTACAAGGAGTGGTGGCGAAAGGCAAAGAGGGAGGTGGCAAAGGCTAAGAAAAAGGCATATGACGAGCTGTATGAGAAGTTTGATACAAAAGAAGGGGAAAAGGATTTATACCGATTGCTAAGACAGAGGGACCGAGTTGGGAAGGATGTGCTGCAGGTTAGGGTGATAAAGGACGCAAATGGGAATGTGCTGACGAGCGAGGAGAGTGTGTTGAGAAGGTGGATGGAGTACTTTGAGGAGCTGATGAATGAAGAAAATGAGAGAGAGAGAGAAGGTTGGAAGAGGTGGAGATAGTGAATCAGGAAGTGGGGTGGATCAGTAAGGATGAAGTGAGGACTGCTATGAAGAAGATGAAAAGTGGAAAGGTGGTTGGCCCAGATGATTTCCCAGTGGAGGCATGGAAGTGTTTAGGAGAGATGGCAGTGGGGTTGTTAACCAGATTGTTTCATAAAATCTTGGAAAGTGAGAGGATGCCGGAGGAGTGGAGATTAAGTGTACTGGTTCCGATTTTCAAGAATAAGGGTGATGTGCAGAGCTGTGGTAATAACAGAGGGATAAAGTTGTTCAGCCACACCATGAAGTTGTGGGAAAAAGTAGTGGAAGCTCGGTTGAGAGGAGAAGTGACGATCTGTGAGCAGCAATATGGGTTTATGCCAGGAAAGAGCACCACTGATGCGATGTTTGTTTTGAGAATATTGATGGAGAAGTATAGGGAAGGCCAGAAGGAGTTACATTGTGTGTTTGTGGATTTAGAGAAAGCTTATGATAGGGTGCCAAGAGAGGAGTTGTGGCATTATATGAGGAAGTCAGGAGTGGTGGAGAAGTATGTGAGGATCGTGCAGGATATGTATGAGGACAGTGTGACAGCGGTGAGGTGTGCGGTAGGAATGGCGGACCAGTTTAAGGTTAAAGTGGGATTGCACCAAGGATCGACTCTGAGCCCTTTCCTGTTTGCAATGGTGATGGACAGGTTGACGAACGAGATCTGACTGGAGTCTCCATGGACGATGATGTTTGCGGATGACATCATGATCTGTAGGGAGAGTAAGGAGCACGCTGAGGTGAGCCTTGAGAGGTGGAGGTACGCACTGGATAGAAGGGGAATGATTGTCCGTAGGAGTAAGATGGAGTACATGTGCGTAAATGAGAGGGAGGGTGGTAGTATGGTGCGGTTGCAAGGAGTTGAGGTGGGAAAGGTGGATGGGTTTAAATACTTGGGATCAACTGTCCAAAGTAACGGAGATTGTGGGAGAGATGTGACAAAGAGAGTGCAGGCAGGATGGAGTGGGTGGAGAAGAGTTGCAGGAGTGATTTGTGACAGAAGGGTAGCTGCAAGAGGTAAGGGAAAAGTATACAAAACGGTCGTGAGACCAGCTATGTTGTATGGTTTGGAGGCGGTGGCACTAACAAAAAGACAGGAAGCGGAGCTGGAGGTGGCACAGTTAAAGATGTTGCGATTCTCGTTGGGAGTGATGAGGATGGAGAGGATAAGGAATGAGTATATTAGAGGGACAGCGCAGGAGACAAAGTGAGAGAAGCGAGATTGAGATGGTTTGGACATGTGCACAGGAGGGAAGCGGAGAATATTGGGAGAAGGATGCTGAAGATGGAGCCGCCAGGCAGGAGGAGAAGAGGAAGGCCAAATAAGAGGTTCATGGATGCGGTGAGGGCGGACATGCGGGTGGTTGGAGTGTCAATGGAAGATGTGGAGGATAGAGCGAAATGGAGACGGTTGATCCGCTGTGGCGACCCCTAACGGGAGCAGCCAAAAGAAGAAGATTCGTTGTGTTTTTATGTTGTTGGATCTTCCTCCAGATGTTTCTGTTGTATCCTGTGGAATATTTCATGTGAATTCGTTTGTTGTTTTGTGCTATTCGCTTTGTTCGTTTTGTGTTGGTCAAGGCATGATACAACATTCCCTTGGATAGAAAGTGTATCTTGCTATCTTGCTTCTATACTGGGTATCTTGCTTCTCCTTCCTCTCCCCCATCAACACTATATCTTATCTCCCATCCCATGCTCTTTATCTCCGTTTGTCAAAGTTGGGAATTTGGAATCAGACCAAGCATACACCCCCACCCCATCAAGTTTCATAGCCCCCTTTCTGCATCCGTCTTCACCCCACCCTTCCAATGCTTCCCTCCTCACCGCACCCTTAACTGTCCCACACACCCCACAGACTCAAACCTTCCCATGCACCCAAACATGTTTTACCCTAGACATATCGCAAACTTTCAATACTGTCTGGCATCCCGCACTGCTCACCAAACTCTCTTCTTATGATATATCCAAGACAATCTCCACTCATGGCTCACAGACTTCTCCTGTCACAGTCAAGGCATGGCTCTTAATGGCTCTCTCTCTCATCTCCTCTTGCTGTCCAGGCTGGAGTTCTGGGACATGTGCTTTTTCTGGTTTCCATCAATGATCTCTCTGACTCTCTGGAAAATTATCTTTATCTCTTTGCTGATGACTTCACCCTCTGCCGTACCATCTCTCATCCCTGAGATCAGCATGCAGCAGCTTTTTCACTCTCTGCAGACCTGGGTAAAATCACAAGCTGGTCAAACACGTGGAACATGTCTTTCAATCCTGACAAATCTCACACTCTCACTATGTCTCTCTGATAGGACTGTCTGAAAAACCCCTCCCATCTACTTTCTCAACAATCTTCTTTAAAAAGTCCTTTCATTCAAGCCTTTGGGCCTCACTATCTGCCATTATCTTTCCTGGGAAAGCCACATTTCCAACCTGGCCTCCAAATCCAGTCGCCGACTGGGCATCCTCAGTCATACAAAGTCCTACTTTGGTACACCTGACTCCTAACCACATACAAAGCTTTCATCTGCAGCCTGATGGAGTACTGCTCTGGGGTGGTGCTCCTGACACACCTATCTCGGCTTCACGCTGTGGAAACGAAGATTTTTAGGATCATTAGTATCTCCCGCGATGAAGCTGAGTCTTTGGACCTCTCAGTCTCTCACCGCAGGCAGGTCAGTGGTCTTTCTGTCTTCTGCCATCTCCTCTCCGGCCTGCCCGCCCCCCTCCTTGCTCTGTCTGCCCACACCTATATTTCCATAGGGCATGGTGCTCAAGGTCCTCCATAAATTCCCTTCTGGTGAAACTGCCAAAATCAAGAATCACTGCTCACCATCACTCTTTCATTCCTCTTTTTTTCCCACCTCTGGAACAAACTCCCACACTCTCATCAATCTCACTGCTCCTTCCAGGTCTTCAAAATAGCTGTTCTAGACCACCTCATATCTTCACCCATTCAAAAACTTGATGTTTTCTACCTCCGTTAATCCATCCCAAACCCATTTCCTTCAAATTCCCTGCTTTGCTTCCTGAAAGTCCCTTGTCGTGTCCATCTCGTTTACCCCATGCACCTTGTCCCATCTCTCTCCTTTCCACAGATCTCTTTATGTCTCTGTTCCCCGCTGTTTTGTGCTTCTCTCTCCCACCCCTCTTGTCTCCTGCTCCCCTTGTTATATGTTCTGTGTGTTCGCTCTTATATGAACCTTGACAATGTCAACAAAAAAAACACTCTCCCTCATCCACACACTAAAACCCTCACCCACACCCCACACACTCAAAATCCCATCTGCACCCACACACATAAACCCTTCCCCTGCATCACACACACACACACACACACACACACACACACACACACACACACACACACACACACACACACACACACACACACACACACACACACACACACACACACACACACACACACACACTTCCCCTGCATCCCACACACACACACAAACCCTTCCCTTGCATCCCACACACACACACAAACCCTTCCCTTGCATCCCACATACTCAAACCTTCACCCACACCATACACACTCAAACCTTCCCCAGCACCTCAGACAATCAAACTTTCCCCCACCATCCCACACACTAAAACCCTCAGCAGCACCTCACACACTCAACCCCTCACTGCACTCCACACACTTAAACCTTCCCGGCACCTTACACACTCACACTTTCCCTCACAACCTACACACTCAATCCTTTCCCTGCACCTCACACACTCAAACCTTCCCCATCACTTCAACCCCCAAAAGCCTCACCTTGTCCCCACAAAGTCTCCCCCCCCCATCCTGCCCACTCCTACTCCCACATCTCTAACTGTGTGGACCTCAAACATCTGAGATCCCCACTCCAACCTGACAGAGCTATCCATCCAGGCTGCTGCCAATAAACCAGATATCATCTGTTTAACAAAATCCTTCCATCCACAGGATGGGCTCAACTCCTCAGTGTCTCTCCCCGGTTATTGTCTCCTCCGATTTTGATATGCCTGAACAACCCCGCCCCAGTGGCGGAGTTGCACTTTACGTCAATAATTAAATTTCCCACTGCCCTTGTACTGATCTTCGACCTCCCAACTCCAAGGAGTTCCTCTGGCAGTGACTTCCCCTCTGCTCTCAACTCTTGTTCGTCGGTGTGTTTTCCTATCTTCTTCACAGTGATGACTCCATTTATCTCTATATCTCTATATATCTCTATATCTCTCTATATCTCTCTATCTCTCTCTATATATCTCTCTATCTCTCTCTCTCTATCTCTATATATCTCTCTATATATCTCTCTATCTCTATCTCTCTCTATATATCTCTCTATCTCTATCTCTCTCTATATATCTCTATCTCTATCTCTATCTCTATCTCTATCTCTATCTCTATCTCTATCTCTATCTCTATCTCTATCTCTATCTCTATCTCTATCTCTATCTCTATCTCTATCTCTATCTCTATCTCTATCTCTCTATCTCTCTCTCTATCTCTCACAACATGGATAAATTTTGAACCATTCATCCCAACTCTCTCTTCCTCAAACGTGGTAATTTAAATTGTCGCCATGCAAATTGGCTGGGTGTTGGTACATCTCTCACCAGCCATGACACTTCAGCAAAGGACTTTTATGACTCCATGGGACTGACTCAATCCGTAAACTTTCCCACCTGGATTTCTCCAAATGGCAAATCCTCCCTTCTGGACTTGGTGATGATGAACTTTCCCGCAAATGTTGCCTGCTTATCCTCTGCTCTATATGGTTCATCTAAGCATATGCTTGTGAAAGTCAACATCTCTCTAGCTATTTTGAGAGAGCTGTCTCAACTCAAACTCATTTCACTCAAGCAGATTGGCAAGGACTACAAGCAGCCATCTCTCTTCAGGGTTAGTCTCCAACATCTACTGCCCCTGATGTTAACTCAGCCTGGGAATTCTTCCACGGAAACCTGCTCTCCTTCATACACAGATTCATTCCACCTCATTTTCAGTTATCATACCAATTTTCCCACCCATGGTACACTAAATCATGTTGCGCAGCAGTTGCCTTGAAACAACTTGTCTTTTCTTCATGGAAGGCAAACCCAACCGAAGAAAACTTCAGATCATTCCACAAAGCCTGGAACAAGTGTGTCCCCTGAGGAAAGTGAGAAAACGACATTAATCCAACCTCAAGAATGAACTTTCAAACTTTCTAAAACCTGGTGGCACCTACTTAAGAATGTCTCTGGTGTATGCTCCCCTTCAATCTCTTCAAATGGCACCACAGCCAATTCCACTAGTGAGAATACTGAGTGCCTCAATTCTGTGTTTATTTCCAAATCTTGTGTCCATAACCCCTCACTCTCAGTTCCCATCCCTCCCTGTCCACACCCAACTGCTCCTGGATCCTGTGTCTTTTGCAACTGGGAAGGTGGAGAATGTTCTTTCAACCCTCGACTCTGACTCTGCATCTGGACTGGACGGCATCAGCTTGTATCCGAAAAATCTGCTCTGCTGCGCTTGCAAATCCTCTCTCTCTCTGCTCTCTTCATCCTATCATTTGTGCTGCATCATCTTCCATCTGTTTTAAAATCCACCAACAGCACCGCATTCCAGAAAAAAGGTTCAAAAACCGATCCTCTTAATGACAGACCGATCAGCTTACTTTCAATCATCAGCAAGGTCATGGAATCCATCAATACAGTTGATATGAAAACCTTCCTTTTCTCTAACAACCTCATCTCAGATCACCAACTTGGTTTCAGACCAGGTCACTCCACCTTAGACATGTTGCTTATACTCACCAAACAATGGATGGAAGCTCTCAATGTCAGACATGAGATCAGGGCCATCTCTCTGGAGATATCTCGTTCTTTTGATACACTCTGGCATCCTGCCTTACTCTCCCAACTCTCTGCCTATGGCACCCAAGGCCAACTCCACATATGGCTTACTGACTTCCTCAACTCTTGAAGCCAACATGTGGCACTCAATGGAATTGTTTCACCCCCTCTCCCTGTCAAGGCTGGAGTGCTCCAAGGCAGTAATCTGATCCCCGTCCTATTCCTGATATTCATAAAAATCCTCTTGCCTATTTTCTGACGACTCCATCCTCTACTGTGACATCCCTCATCCTTCAAACAGGTACACTACAGCCTCTTCATCCTCATTAGACTTTAACTAAAACACAAGCTGCTCAAACACTTGGAATATGCCTTTCAATCCTGACAAATCTCACACTTTCATTATCTCTCTCCAAAAGGACTCTCTGACAAATCTTCTGATATATTTTCTTAATTATCCTCTTGAGGAAGTTCATTCATTGAAATTCATGGGTCTCACTATTAGCCATGATCTTTCTTGGGCAAACAACATTTCAAAGTCAGACTCCAAATGCCAGCTGCCAACTGGGTATCCTCCATCATACAAAATCCTTTCTTGGCACACCTGAACTCCTATCCACATGCAAGGCTTTCATCCACACAGCTTGATGCGGTACTGCTCACTCCTCTGGGCTGGTTCCTCTGCCTTACATCTTGCTCAGCTTGATGCCATGGAAACCAAGGCCTTCAAGATCATTGGAATCTCCCATGAAGAAGCTGTCTTTGGGCCGATCACTTTGCCATCGCAGACAGATTGGTGGTATCTCTGTCTTCTACTCTACCACCTCCTCTCATCCTCTGATCTTTCCATGCATTGTCCCCACCCCCCCCCCCAGGTTCCTGCAGGGCACACACACACACACACACACACACACACACACACACACACACACACACACACACACACACACACACACACACACACACACACACACACACACGGTTCATCATCAACAATCTTCTGGTGAAACTACCTAAATCCAGGATCGCTGCTTAGCGACACTCATTTTATCCTCTTTCTTTCCCTCACCTGTGGAACAAACTTAGACATTCTCTTCAATTTTATTCTTCCCTCCAGGTCTTCAAGATAGCTGTTCACCACCATCTCAAATCATCCACAACCCAAAACCATTCTACCCTCATTCACCGCATCCCACAAAAATTCCCTTCTCCTTCCAGATTTCCCTCTGTATCCATTTTGTCCACCCCATGCATCTACTCCTGCCCCCCATTCTTCCCACACCCATTGTTTGTCCATATCTCCCTCGATCTTAGCCTTTAACTCTGCTGTTGGTGTTTTCCCCCCTTTTTCTACTACTCCTTTTGTACTGTTGCATCCTGATCCATTCAGTGTCCATATACTAGATCTTCCATGAGCCTCAACTATATATACAAAAAAGAGATCTGTGATAAGATTCAAATAAGTGAGGCTCAAGATCATGGAAGGGGAGATTACATCTTTCCAATTCGATATTTTAACAACGAACAAGCTTGTAATTCAAGCCATTAATTTTCGGGAGTCTGCCCAAGTATCCTGGTTTCATGTTGGCAACAAAGTTCCACATGTACTCGACCGGTCAAAAGTTTTAGAACACCACCATTTTTCAGTTTTTACTGAAATTTAAGCAGTTCAAGTCCAGTGAATAACGTGAAATGGTACAAAGCTAAGCAGTAAACTCCCAGAGGTTAAAAAAAAGGTTTCGGTTACCAAAAACTGAAAAGTAATGTAAATTTCAGAGTTGTTAAAAAGGCCCTTTTCAGGGAACAAGTAATGCGTTAACAACTGTAGCTGTTCTGCAGCCATGGTAGTAAATTAAGCCAGGGTTTATTCCAAGGAAAATTTACAACTGCACAAACTCTGATGCGAGGCAGGGACGGGAAAAAATGGAGGCTGCGAAGCAGCCGAGCACGATGGCGCAGCCGTCGTGGCGCGTAGCAGCGCGGAGGCCCGGAGGGGCAAGGCGCGCAGAGCGCGGGAGGGTATGGGAGGGGCATCCCCTCCCACCGGGTGGCTCTGGAGGGTCTCCCCCAGAAAATTTTTCATTTCTAGATGCTCTGTGGTGCATTCTGAGGGGTGTCTTGACCAGTTTCATCTGTCAATCTGCTATATATGGCTATTTTGCAAGAAAACGATATCTAATTAATTACACACACATTTAAGAGTGGGCTACTGTAACTCTTGGTATGAATCATCGTCACGTGATACATATCCGCAAACCAAAATATACCAGTCACCCATACCTATTGTAACGTCTCTTTTCAGACTATATATATATATATATATATATATATATATATATATATATATATATATATATATATATATATATATATATATATATATATATATATACAAATAGACTGAAAACTAAATAAATAAGTAAGTTAATAAATAAACAAATAGATACTGTTTTTAGTATATGTGAGGTAATTTATACAATTCTTTTTTGACAGGCATTGTCATCGGTCAGAATGGATATCAGGAAATGGTTTAGTCCAGCTGGTGGTGTAACATCCAAACCTGGTGAGGATGATGATATGGACTACATCAATATGGACTACATTTGACATGGACTACATCAACAGCTGCAGATGAAGGCAAACAGTCTGAGGCAGATACAGAAAGTGTAGAAGATGAATCAAGAGAATACGAATTGGAAAGAAGTACTTCTGAAGGTAGTGAAAACACAAATGACCCTCCAGCAGATAACTCAAATCCATCTACAACCAACAGTGATCAAGGATGTTTTGTCCACCTTAACAGACATGGGAGACACTTAGTTTACTGTGATCCTTGTATAATCCTCACTGTTTAAGATATAATTTGTAATGTGAAATGTGATACTCTATGTCATATATTATGATTTATGTAATATGTATGATTGCATTATATTGAAAGGTTAATAAAAAAAAAGGTTTTGGTCAGCTATCAGACTATCAGTGACGTCTATTGTGGTTCCCTCCGAGTTTATGACACCAGAGCCATGCAAATTCAAACAAAGAACAAATTGACAACTGTACAAATCTGGATTTACAACTGCACATTTTGAATTTACAACTGCACAAAAGGGGTACAACTGCACGTTAGAATAAACCCTGAATTAAGCTTTGAAAGTTGATGCAAACAATTCCTACAGGTGTCCCAACTTTTGTTGATTAGTTACAAACCCCCTTTCTGCATAAAAGCAGTGTTGGAACAGACTGTGTTGCTACACCCTCTGAAGCATTATTTAGACAATATTGCACTGCAGGAAATAGTATATTGCTATCATCATGGTGAGAAAAAGACAATTAACAAAGGAAGACAGACAGACCATTATAACCCTTAAAAGTGTAGGTCTGTCCTTCAGAGAAATTGCAAAGAAGCCAAGGTGTCAGTGAGTGCAGTTTCCTCCACCATCAAAAGGCACCTGGAAACAGGAGGAAACTCTGACAGGAAGAGATCTGGCAGACCCAAAGCCACAACACAATCAGAAGACAAGTTTCTGAGAGTCTTGCATGATAGGCGGCTCACAGGACAGCAGTTTCAAGCACAGCGTAACACTGGTCGAAGTAAGGAAGTCTCAGTTTCAACTGTGAAGAGAAGACTTCGAGCTGCAGGTTTGACAGGTCAAGTGGCAGGAAGAAAGCCATTGCTAAGATGGCAAAATAAGAAAAAGAGGCTTTTCAGGGCTATGAAGCACCGCCAGTGGACTAATAAAAACTGGAAGAAGGTCTTATAGACCGATGAATCAAAATTTGAAATCTTTGGTTCATCACGTAGGGTTTTTGTACGCCATCGAGTAGGCGAAATGATGGTTCCTCAGTGTGTGACACCAACTGTCAAATATGGAGGAGGAAGCGTGATGATCTGGGGCTCTTTTGCTGGATCCAGAGTTGGCGACTTGCACAGAGTGACTTGCACCCTGAACCAAAAGGGCGACCACAGCATTTTGCAGCGCCCTGAAATACCCTCTGGTCTCTGCCTAGTTGGTCAGGGGTTCATCCTACAGCAAGATAACGACCCAAAACATAACTCCAGGCTATGTCAGAACTACCTCAGAAGAAAAGAACAAGACGGTAGGCTTCAAATCATGGAATGGCCAGCACAGTCTCCAGACCTAAACCCCATCGAGCTGGTTTGGGATGAACTGGACAGAAGGGTGAAAGCAAAGCAACCAACAAGTGCAACACATTTGTGGGAACTTCTGCAACAGTGTTGGGAAGAACTTTCCAAACAATATTTGATTTCCATTGCAGAAAGAATGCCTCGAGTATGTTCGGCTGTTACATCTGCAAAAGGTGGCGACTTTGATGAGTCAAAAATTTGGATTAAATTTTGTTCAACAAAACGATTCCATGATTTATTTTTATCTGCAATTGTTTATTTGTTCTTTGCTTTAATGTCAGAGTACATTGAAACATTAAACTGCTTAAATTTCAGTAAAAACTGGAAAAATGTGGGTGTTCCAAAACTTCTGACCAGTGGAGTAGGCAGGTGTGTGTGCAGATCGACCCTTGCACGTGGTCCTTGATGGTGGGGCAGTTTCCCGCTTTAGGGGGGGAGTAGGCTCGCCATCGCGTGTGGGTGACTGTTTGGTGTCGGGGGGTAGTTGTCGCTGTTGGTTCCTCGAGGAAGTCTGGTTTGAGGTGGTCAATTGCAACCATTTCATGTCGGTCATTGTGATCTATCACAAAGGTTTTGCTTGTTCTGCTGATTATCAAGAAAGGCCCATCGTAAGGCCTTGATAGTGGTGTATGGAGCTCACCATTCATCACAAAGATATGTATGGTGATGATGAAAGAGGCAGCCATGTGCACCTTGTGTCAGCTGTGCAAAGTTGGAAAGACTGGTTGTTGCGGCTGCGGAGGTGGTGTGCAAAGTCATCCGGCATGGACTATTGTGATTTGATGCCGTCACCAACTCACCTGGCAGTCATAGCGGTCAGCCATAGACCAATTCTTCCACCTTGCAGTTGAGATCTTCCTTGAGTGTGGAATGGCGAAGTATGATGGGAGTTTGTTCACTCATATGGGGCTGTCCAGAGTGGCCCAGTGGTCCTCCTTCAGCTGGTGGTGAAAACATTTGATGATTCCATTTGACAATGGGTGTTACACTGTCGTCCTGTGTTGATCCTTCCCAAGAAGATGATCGAGAGCACTTCAGAGGCTTGACTCAAACTGGTGTCCCTGGTATGAGACGTTGGGAGAAGGAATGCCAAAGTGGAACACCAATCCGGACAGGAATTTGTGGGTTGTCTTCGGTTTTTAAGGTAACCATGGATATCACCTCAGCCTAATACGTAGGCCGATCCACACTTGTGAACAAGTACCAAAATCCTCGCGAAGGTGGCAATGGACTGACAATGTCGACGTGTATGTAGCTAAACCAATCTGATGGCTCGTCAAAAGTGTTGTAAAAGGAGCTGCCACTTGGCGGTATATTTTGTAGGTTTTACAATCAAGGTGGGAACGTGTCCACATCCAGATATCTTTGTGCAGGTGGCTCCATACAAAAAGTGACGAGAAGAGGCAATGTGTGGCGTACATCCCTGGGTGTAACAGATTGTGGAGAGCGCCGAAGATGAATCGGCAGAAGGCGAGGGGTACAATTGGTCAAATGGCCCCTGCAGAGATGTCACAAAGGAGGGTGAGTTCACTACCCAGCAGAGGAACATCCTCTAATTTAATGATGTTGTTCCTGCAATGCCTGGACCGTGTCATCATTCCCTTGTGCCAGTGCCATCTGCTGCATGACGCTTGTCTCCTCAACTACGTTCATGGCAGAACGGAATGGAGCATCTGCCACTAATTGTCAAGTCCTACAATACACTGAATATCCGACATGAACTCTGTGATGAAGGATACATGCCAAGTCTGTATTCCTGTGCAACCTTCCTGTAAGTGGCTTGTGGTCCATAAACACGCAGACATCTCGACCTTCTAGGAAACCTCGGAAGTGTTTCATGGCTAGGTAGCTGGCAAGCAGTTCTTTATCACAAGTACTCTCGAGAGTTTAAGCAGGCGTAAGCTTGCAGGGGAAGAATGCTATAGCCTATAGGTCTCCAATCAGCTTATATGAACTACTACCACATGGTCTGAAGCATCCTTGATGATATTGGTAGGCATATGAAGTCGCAGAAATATCAGCAATGTAGCTGCAGAGAGAGCTTCTTTAGACTTTGCAAAATCATTCTCTCAAACATCCGTCCACTCGAACACCAGTAGAAGGCAGAAGAAGGTTGTTTTGGAGGAGTGAAATAATTTTTTGGGTTTTTATTTTTCTTTCTGAAGGGAGGATGAATAAGCTAACGTTGAAAAGGCAGAATGGCAAAAATAAAGTTCGGTATCGATAACAAGGTACGACTTATCACGGGAAATCGTCGATGAAAATACAAACAGCATACAGGGACAAAAATATAACAGACAAACACGACGGATCTGGTTCAGAAAACTTCACTTTGATTCAAGTGGAAGGAGCAGCTATCGCTCCGACCTGCACATGGAGCCACCCAGAACCGGAATATACCGTCGCATACTATTTTCACGTAATAACAGCCACTCACAAACACTTTGCTCGCAGACCGTTTGTGAATAATACTGAGCGAAAATGTTTCTCAAAATTTCCTTTCAGGCGAGGTGTGATCGGATTTCAAACATCGCATGAACGACACATTCGGTAAAGACAATGCGTGTGGTCAACTCTTTTGGGGATCTCAAGGTGGCGGTACACTGACTTCAACATTCAGCAATGACAGCCAATCAAGTTTGTTTCTAAATCAGTGCTATCGGAGTTCATATGTATCGTAAAGCAGAGTGAGAAGGGTGGGGGGAATGAAAGTCGGTTATGTTCAGTTGTTTCGCTGCTGACAGTCAGTGCTATATGGTGCTGTGCGATGCAGTCCAGCCCTGTGCCATTCCATGCCCTGCCCGGGCCAGAGTGCTTTGTGTATCACTTGTGATTTGTCATTTAAACTTTAGATTAATGCAAATTTGGACTGCACTGATCTGCCAGGTCAACAACCACCAATTTATGATCTTTGTGTTTTGACATATGGTTCATCTGATCAAAATCGTATGGTACAGGCTGAAATGTTTTTTCTTTTTAATGTCCATCGGTATTTTCTGGGAATTTTATGAATAGTCTGAAAGGATGGTGCACAGAGAGCACACTTTGAGCTGTGAATTCCACATTTGATTAGCAGCCTGACTATAAACTGTCATACTGGTGCTTTGCAGGCAAGGTGATGCATCGAAGAGTGCACAATCACAGAAATGAGTGTTAAGCTGGGGACCCATCTATAAGCATTAGCTGGTGGATGTTAGAGATCCCTCGTCCGTAAGTACTATGCTGGCCACAATTGCCTTCTCTTTTGAAAAGGTAGAATGGGAAATGTAATGTCTACAGGTAAATAGTAGCTGGTGGGACAACCACCTTAATGTCAACTCGGAAGGCCACCATGCGTTATGAAGCAACGCCCTGCCACCATGCGTATCCCGCAAAACACCAGGATGACTGACTGCCTGTTCCTAAGTTGGTCCGGAAATTGAACCCAGAGAAGACAGTTGAAAGGTGAGTGCACTACCTCTGAGCTATTGAGTCAATCAGGAAAAACTGCAGTCTTGACTGAACAGATTACTGGATAGTTTTTGAGTTGTCATCAAAATTCTGCAATTTAATACAACATGTACAGTTACGATGTGATTTTCTGAAATGGAATTTATGATAATGTTATGCAAGTCATCTCTCCCCCCAGACAGCATTTTACAACTATTATTCTTTCCTCGCTTAACAAACACGATAAGTTATGTTTGCTTCCTTTGCCCCTCCAAGTTTGGGGGAAGGGGGTGGAGTATGCAAGGCCTAAACAGAGGGCAGCCTCTTGTCCTCGCAATCAGCCTAAAGTGTCCTGTGTGTCACATTGGTCCTGAACTGAGCCCGAATTTCCCACAGCCCTCGGTGGTCCTCTGACCTCCAGTCATTGGAGCGACACCCTCAACGAAATTGCAACTTCCATCCCCGTATGCCTGGCAACTCATTCAGCGCACCCATTAGCACCTTAATTAGATCCCGGGAAAGGATCTCGGTACAAAACCCGCGCCACTCCATGCCTTGGCGGCGCCCAATCGGCGCATTCACGCTCAGGCTGCGGCTCTCCCTTTCTGACCATCCTTTCTGTCGGCTCGCTCTTTTGCTCTGCTCTCTCCTTTATCTGCCATTGCCCTTTGCAAGCTTCCGCGCACACACACACACACACACACACACACACACACACACACACACACACACACACAGACACACACACACACACACACACACACACACACACACACACACACACACACACACACACACACACACACACACACGACTCCCAGCCTCTGGGAGCCCACGGCCACTTGTGAGCATGCAGATTCCCGCCAATACCGGATTTGTAATATAACGACGAGCAGACTCTCACTCATGGCCCTGTGGGCAACCTCCCAATGAGACAGAGCACAGCACATTAATATATACACTAGCGATCCGCCTTTTGTGTATTGGCGAGCGATCGCTGTTTGTTTTACATCGATGTGAGGATTATCGCCCGATCTGGACGTGCTGGACCATGGACCTGGAGGTTTATAAGATGTGCGAGGTCTCGCATTGCATTATAGCTGCGAACACATTCATTGGTGTTTGATTATTTGATTCAATTATATACTCTATGGCTCCTGCAAATTATTTTCGGATTGTGTTTGGATTAATTTAGGCCTACAGGCCTCTTTTTCCCACACTTCTTTTTCGACCCTTTGATCTCCTGAGGAACAATGGAGTTAAAGTAGGAATTTGCGAGTTTATCGCCACATTACGATTTTTCCAGTAGTCTTTTATTCAGATTAAAAATTCCAAAAGTTGCAATTGCGGGTTTATATATGTAATGATTGACGCAGTCACAAACTGGTATTTCTGAGTCACAAACGGGATTGATGTAGTCACAAACGAAATTAGGGAAGGGGTGGGGGGGGGGGGAGTCCAGGTGTCATAGAAAAACAATAAAGCAAGCAATAAAATAAACCTTACAATGCATCCAGTGATGGACATCTCTCATCCAAACAATGTGTGAACATAATTTTCAATGAAAGTTAAATTTTTGAAACAAGGCATAATGGATGAATAAAAATTGACGACCAGATCCTCTTGATATTCCCTCCAACGTTAACAATTTGAATTCAAGAATTCCTGCCCCAATTCCAAATTTTGTGCATCTGAATTGTTACACATTTGGCCACCTATACCTCAAGTATATACCCTTCCATTACTTCAGCAGCTCATGAGGCTGAGTGCTTGCCTGCTGATGCTGGGACTCAAGTTTGATTCCAATTATTTACTGTGCTCATTTTGTCCGAACTTACTTGTTTATAAAGTACACTCCGATGTGTCTGTCTTTGAGAAAATTCAAACACAAACCCATCCATGAACACTTTTTTTTTTTTTTTTTTTTTTTTTTTTTTTTTTTTTTTTTTTTTTTTTGTATACCTTGGTCGAGGCTCGTATGAGAGCTAACACACAACTCACAGCAAGGAGGCATGAGACAAGAGGGGTGGGAGTGGAAGGGACAAAACATTGGGGAACAGACACAGGTGAACTGTGGAAGGGAGAGGGATGGGGATGGGACGGGGAACATGGCGAGGAGAAGATGGACATTACAGGGACTTTCAGGAAGGAAAGCAGGAGAATTGAAGGAAGTGGGCATGGGTGGATTATCGGGGTAGAAAAGATCGAGGATTTGGATGGGGAAGATAAGAGGTGGTGGTGAACAGCTGTTTTGAAAGCCTGGAGGGAAGAATGGGAAAGAATAGAGTGAGGGAAGTTTATTCCAAAGGCGGGAAAAAAAGAGGAATGAAAGAGTGAAGATGAGCAGTGATTCGTGATTTTGGTAGTTTTACCAGAAGGGGTTGTTGGCGGACCTTGAGCGCCCTGTGGAAATGTGGTTGGGACAAATCGCAGAGAGAGCAGGGGGGCAAGGCTGGAGAGGAGTCGGTAGAAGACAGAAAGACCACCGACCAACCTGCGGTGATTGAGTGAGAGGCCCAAAGACTCAGCTTCATTGCGGGAGATGCCAATGATCTTAAAAGCCCTGGTTTCGACAGCGTGAAGTCGAGAAAGGTGGGAGGCAGGAGCACCAGCCCAGAGGGGAGAGCAGTACTCCATCAGGCTACGGACAAAAAGCTTTGTAAGTAGTCAGGAGCTCAAGAGGGCCGAGGAAGGACTTTGCACGACGGAGGATTCCCAGCTCGGCGACTGGCTTTTGAGGCAAGGTTGGAAATGTGACTTTCCCAGGAAAGGTCATGGCAGATAGTGAGACCCAGAAGCTTGAAAGAAAAGACTTCTTCCAGAGGATTGTTGAGAAAGTGGATGGGGGGTTTTGTAAACGGTCCTTTCGAAGAGACATAGTGAGAGTGTGAGATTTGTGTGGATTGAAAGACATGTTCCACGTGTTGGACCAGTTTGTGATTTTATCCAGATCTGCAGTGAGCGAAGAAGCTGCTGCTTGCCGGTCTGAGGGATGACAGATGGTACGGCAGAGGGTGGAGTCGTCGGCAAAGAGAAATAGAGGGATTTTCCAGAGAGTCCGAGAGATCATTGATGAAAACCAGAAAAAGAACAGGGCCCAGAACGCTACCTTGAGGAACTCCAGCCTGCACAGGAAGAGGGGATGAAAGAACTCCATTTAGGGCCACACGTTGACTGCGACAGGAGAGGAAGTCTGCGAGCCATGAGTGGAGATGGCCTTGAATACCATGGGAAGAGAGTTTGGTGAGTAGGGCAGGGTGCCAGACTGTGTCAAAAGCACGTGATATGTCCAGGGATACGGCTCGGATTTCCTGTCTGGCATTGAGGACCTCCATCCATTGATGGGAGAGCAGTAGCAGCATATCCAGGGTAGAGTGACCTGGTCTGAAACCAAATTGATGATTGGAAATCAAGCCATTGGAGAAGAGGAAGGATTTCATGTCTGAAGCAATGATGGATTCCATAACCTTGCTGATGATTGGGAGAAGGCTGATTGGTCTGTAGTTACAGGGATCTGTTTTTGCACCTTTTTTATGCAGGGCAGTGATGTTAGCAGATTTCCAAGCAGATGGCAGATGACCTTGGGAAAATGAGAGGGTGAATAGAACAGAGAGAGGGTGAGCAAGAGCAGAAGAGCAGGCTTTGAGGACACGTGGGCTGATGCCGTCTGGACCGGTTGCAGAATCTGACTCGAGGTTTGAAAGCAAGCTCTCCACCTTGTCAGGAGAAAAGGATACAGAGTCCAGGGACAGTTGGGTGCGACTGGGTAAAGTGGGTAGAGATAGTGATGGGTTTGGGACACAAGATTTAGCTGCAAACACCGAGTTTAGACATTCAGCTTTATCACGTGTGGAATCAGCAGTGCGGCCATTTGAGGTAAGGGAGGGGATGGAAGGGGAACATACACCAGAAACAGATTTGATTAAACGCCACCAGGATTTTGAGGAGGGAGAGAGGTTTGAGAGTTCAGACTTGAGATGAGAAAGATGTTGTTTTCTGGCTCTCCTGAGGGTAGATACACACTTGTTCCGAGCTTTGTGGAAAGAACTGAGATTGCCCTCAGTTGGGTTTGCTTTCCATGAGGCAAAGGCAAGTTGTTTCAGGACAACTGCCTCGCCACAAGCTTCAGTAAACCAAGGGCGGGAGGAAGGGTAAGACAACTGAACTTTGACTTTGACAACTTCAGAAAACGAGCACATTTTGAAAAAACGCAGACATTGAAATCGCAAACCGTTTTTTGCAGGGACCTATTATTGATCATCAGCACACGTCACCGTGCCCCCTGCTGGCACTTCACCAGACAGCAATTAAAATCTGGCGATTCCATCGGTGATCGAAACCAATGCCAAACAGCACAGTGGCAAGCGACCAACCACTAAGTTACCTTGAAAGGTAAAGTGTGCCGCATTGATGAAATACGGGAAATTTTTTAACTTCACAAACTTATTCCTTGGGTTTGAAAAGAAGAAACGTCATGTTTCCTGTGTATGAAGGATATTATCTCATGCCTTGTGTTAAAAAAGGACAACAAAGAGCATTGAGCACTATAGAGCTGCCGAGGTAGTTGTAGACGGACCGCCAGATCAAGTGAAAATGAGGCAAGTTGGTCAACCTTACTTACACTTGACCCTTTTTTAAATGCAGAATTTGAGGTTCATGGAAAAGTTGAATGAGGGAATGTGGAATGCAGAAAACCCAAATATGAAGTAGAACGGAACAGACAGACATTTCATGGACATACAGACAAATCACATAATGGTAGATAAAGCTGCAAGACATACATTTGAGGCAGGGTTATCGAGAATAGAAAAGCTCAGGGTCGAAGAGAAAAATCAACGAAATTTTCAATTTGAAGATTTGAATATCTAGATGTCAGATGTCAATACCACAGCCATGTACAACGATTGGTTTAATAGGTGATAAATGTAAGATGTTTACCGCTCACATGTAGCCTGTGCGATCGTCTGTTACCGCTTTTCCCATGGTATCCCTGGCGAGGTAGTCGGAATGCGAACGGACGGCGTTAAGCTGCGAGCAAACACGCCGCGCGCCTCGAACAATCTCGCAGGTAAACAGTGCCCGGGCCAGCCCAATAACGGAACAAAGTATGCATTTCTGTGCATGAGAACAAGCAAAACATTTTTCCCAGCTTCAAATACAAGGCTGATAAAAAGGCCTCAATTGGGAAGAGGCTTGAAAGAAATTCCTTTTAGACTTTCTCTCTCCCCCCCCCTCCCCCCCCAGCCCCTCTTTGCTGTCTAAGAAATCTCTGAAAAGGCTCAGCGACTGCCAATAAAAGGCTCTCATATTGTCGGGGACTGTTCACCACGGTGAGAAATTACCAATTCTTTTTCTTGTCTTTTTTGATATATATATATATATATATATATATATATATATATATATATATATATATATATATATATATATATATATATATATCGGGTGACCACAAAAAAACGGTAGCAACGTTACCTCAAATAACTTCCTCCATAATAATAATATCTTTTTACATTTTGCAGGTGCACAAAGTGGAGTTCGTGCAAAGTCAGCAGATTTATATTTATTAAATAAATTAAAGATACGGGCCCCATTTTTTTCAAAACAGCAATAATTGACAAAATCCGTTCAAACACTGCAGCTGAGTTTTTCAGGGTAATGAACAATTTTGCCTGTCAAGTCAAAATGTGCCTGTGATGGTGAGGCTGAAGTCGATGACATCTGGAGCATGTGCCCCAACCTCAATAAAATCAATGACAGTAAATATATCCATCTGAAAGTTTCCACAGTGCTCATGCATCATGTGAAGCAAGTATGAACAAAAGATATGTCATTACAAAAACAAAGAAACTATAAAAAATTGAATGAGTTTTATTTGGTGTGTGTGTGTGTGTGTGTGTGTGTGTGTGTGTGTGTGTGTGTGTGTGTGTGTGTGTGTGTGTGTGTGTGTGTGTGTGTGTGTTCGATACACACGTCAACCAACTGCAATATACAAGAAGAACCAAACTATCCATAACCTGGATTGACGATTAAAAAAAAGAAGCTTTTGACAGTGTTCCACATTCATGGATGATAAAGTGCATGCAAATGTCCAATATCAATCTCCAAATAATCAAGCTGATTGAGAAAGTCATGGATATATGGAATGCCACACTATTTCTGCAGCACTCGGAAGGATGGATCGAAATACCAAGAGTGAATAGAAGATACGATGTGGGATCTTCCAAGAAGACAGCTTTTCTACCCTCCTGTTTTTCCTGGCTCTGGATCTACTAACTAACCTCCTTAATGAGCAAGTACATGGACACTCCCTAACATCCAATAAAAGAATGTCCAAAGAAACAAGAAAGGTGACACATATACCTGTACATGGATAATTTAAAACTCTTTGCACCGAACGAAGAAAAATTGGCAGAACAACTGAAATTAATGAAATGCTAGTCTGATAACATTCAAATGGAAATTGGCCAATATACATGTGCCAAGTGCATATTCGTACAAGGTAAACCAAGAAAATGCCAAACATAAAATCAACCGAAATACAACAATACAGTAGCTGGACAATGAAGCATCGTTCAAATATCGTGGAGTAGAAGAGGGCCACCTTATAGGTCATTAAAAAAATGTGCAAAATACTTACCAAAGAATACCTGCGTATGACGAGGCTGATGCTGAAAACATACCTCCCCACCCCCCGAAGGAAAAAAATCAAAGCCATAAACCAACTTGCAATATCAGTGTTCCAATACAGGTGCAGATTAGTGAACTGGCAACAAGCAGAAATAAGAAAACTAGATTTAAAAACAAGGAAACTGCTCACCATCCACAAAAATCAATGCATGCCAAGAATGTACCTGCTGAGGAAAGGAGGTCATGGCCTACCGAAACTCAATCGAGTGAACAGAGTGATGACTGTAGGATTAGCAGAGTACATAAAAAGTTCAAGACTACAGAATACAAGTTGTACACAAGCATGAGCACAACAAGCCAGAAAAGGTATCTCTCATTCACCTTGCAAAAAAACTTCCAAAAACAGCTGTGAACCAGATCAAGCACACAGCCATGCAATCTCCGTAGACAAACATTGGAAGTAGAATGGGCCGTACTGAAGACCTCAGTGACTTTCAACGAGGCACCATCATAGGATGCCACCTTTCCAACAAGTCAGTTTGACAATTTCTGCCTGCTCGAGCTGCCCCAGTGAACTGTAAGTGCTGTTATTGTGAAGTGGAAACCTCGAGGAGCAACAACGGCTCAACCGCGAAGTGGTAGGCCACAAAAGCTCACAGAACGGGACCGCAGAGTGCTGAAGCAGAGTCTGTCGTCGGTTGCAACACTCACTACCGAGTTCCAAACTGACTTGGGAAGCAACGTCGGCACAAGCACAGTTCATCAAGAGCTTCATGAAATGGGTTTCTATAGCTGAACAGCTGTACACAAACTTAAAATCACCATGCGCAATGCCAAGCATCGGCTGGAGTGGTTCAAAACTCACCACCATGACACTCTGGAGCAGTGGAAATGCTTCTCTGGAGTGATGAATCACGCTTCACCATCTGGCAGGCTGAGTGACGAATCTGGTTTTGGTGGATGCCAGGAGAACGCTACCTGCCCGAATACATAGTGCCAACTGTAAAGTTTGTTGGAGGATGAATAATGGTGTGGGGCTGTTTTTCATGGTTCTGGCGAGGCCCCTTAGTTCCATTGAAGGGAAATCTTAACGCTACAGCATACAATCACATTCTAGATGATTCTGTGCTTCCAACTTTGTGGCAATAGTTTGGACGAGCCCTTTCCTGTTTCAGCTTGACAATGCCCCCGTGCACAAAGCGAGATCCATATAGAAATGGTTTGTTGAGATCGGTGTGGAAGAACTTGATTGGCTGACACAGAGCTTTGACCTCAACCCCATCGAACACCTTTGGGTTGAATTGGAATGCCGACTGCGAGCCAGACCTTATCGCCCAACATCAGAGCCAGACTTCACAAATGCTCTTGTGGCTGAATGGAAGCAAATCCACGTGGCAATGTTTCAACGTCTAGTGGAAAGCCTTCCCAGAAGAGTGGAGGATGTTATAGCAGCAAAGGGGGGAGGGGGGGACCAACTCATTATGAATGCCCACAATTTCAGAATGAGATGTTGGACGAGCAGGTGTCCACATACTTTTGTCCATGTAGTGTACATACAGTTTTGGTTCTTTCAAGGAAAGAACCCTTGAGAGAACCAAAATGGACAGAACGGAAGGAGCCAGACACACTTGGGCAATATGTACTGCGACACAACACGGGCCTTTCTGAAAGGATTGGCAGGATAGTATGTGGCACACAGATTGACGTAGCCGACAAGCCTCTACGTAGCCGACAAAGAGCAGGGTTAAGCGATCGGTAGCGTATATACGTATGTCGTACGTACATATGTCATATGTACGTATGTCATACGTCGTACATGTCTGCATTTTGTTGAGCGTACATCAAAAACCATTCAGCGGAGGAAATTGAAACTTTACCACATGTTATATGACCATGTGATATAGCGGTCACTCTTTTGAGGTCAACATAGGCCAATTTTCTAAAATCCTCAATTTTCATCCAATTGACTAGAAATCTGAAGAGGATTTGCATATCAAGTCACTGAATTCAACCACAAACTATTTGTGAGTTCAGCATCAGTCACATTTCTAAAATCCTCAATTTTCGTCCGATTGATTGAAATTTGAAGAGCATTTGCATTGGTTTCAACCACCTACTAACCCTAACACTGAATTCAACCACCTACTATTTTTGAGGTAAACATCGGCCAGTCAATATCGATCAAAAGGTCAACATAGGTCAATCGGCCAATTTGGGCCAAATTTTCGAAATCCTCAATTTTTATCCAATTGAGTTGAAATTTGAAGAGCATTTTCATATCTGGTCACTGAATTCAAACACTAAATAAATTAATTTTAAGGTGAAAAGGTAAACATTCGGCAGGCCTGATTTCTAAAATTGATAGATAGCGTCAAAAACTAAATATATCACTATATCTCAAAAAGTTGTGGACGAGTTATGACAAAACAAGGTGGACGAGTTGAATATGTGACAAGAAGAAGCAAATTGGATTTTGGTTCGGATCCAGCCCATCAGTGGGATACAAAATGTAAACTGTTCCACCTGGCAGAGGCATGCGCTTTACCAAGTGCCATTCTACTTTGTGCTGTTTTGCCAAGTTGTCACTCCATGAGTGATTTTTCATTAGTTGGCAAAACAAAAAAAAATTGTGACAAGGATGTTGATCACCTCCGTTTGTTTGTTTGTGTGTTTGTTTGTCTGTCTGCTCGCCTCCAGCCCAAACCGCTCAACTGATCACTCTGAAATTTTTAGAGATTAATGTGACCAACCCTGCGTTGCTCATGCATTGAAGTTTCGTAAAATTTGGTCGACTGAAAAGGTCTACATAGGCCAATAGGCCAATTTGAGCCAAATTTTCTGAAATCCTCAAATTTCATCCAATTGACTTGAAATTCGAAAAGTATCTGCATATCAGGTCAGTGAATTCAACCACCTATTACTATTCAAGTTATCACAGGTCAAAAGGTCGACATAGGTTATCAGGTCAAACCAAAATAGACCAAATTTTTAAATTTTTCGAAAATTGTCAATTTTCATCCAATTGACATTAAATTTGAAGACTGTTTGCATATGCGGTGGCTGAATTCAACTGCCTATTGAGTTTGAGATTAACATTGGCCATAAGGCTAATTTGGGTCAAATTTGCTAAAATCCTCAATTTTCATCAGATTGACTTGAAATTTGAAGACAATTTGCAAATGTGGTCGCTGACCTCAAACACCTTTTAATTTTGAAGTCAACATAGACCAAAAGGTCAACATAGGCCACATTTTAAAAAATGCTCAATTTTCATCCGATTGACTTGAAATTTGAAGAGCATTTGCATATCAGGTCACTGAAATCAACCCCCTATGAGTTTTGAGGTAAACATGGGCCAAAAGGTCAAAATAGGACAAAATGCCAATTTGGGCCAAATTTTCTAAAATCTTCAATTTTCATCCAATTGACTTGAAATTTGAAGAGCATTTTCATGGCAGATCACTGATTTGAACCACCAATTAATTTTAAGGTGAAATTCCGAAAGCCATTATCCCACGTAGGGTTCTGAAATTTGGCACGAATAATCTACAAGTGATGCTCTATCAAATATATTCCGGTTTTTGTGTTATATGGAATACTTTACCCGCAGCGCCCCCTACAATTAGGGTATGTGCAAAAATTGGCAAAAATTGAAGGCCTTCTAGCGACCAGGTGAGTGCATCGATACGAATGAAACTTTGCAGGTTCATGGTACTCAATGAGTACTACAACCTTGCCTCAGGACATATTGCGAGAGCTGGAGGTGCCTTCGTGCCAAATGCTACTCCTCCTCGGGTTATGATCGGGTGGTCATGAAAATTCACACTAATCGTCTGGAATACATTGTCAGTCAGGTCAGGTTAGATCTGTGACCTGCTACAGGTACCATGTAAACCTGTACTAACCTGTTCCATGGTCAGGTGTCGGCGACTAAACCATCTCCCCCACCAGGTTTTCTGGTGAGGAGGTGTTTGGATATGGACACCCAGCAGGATTAAAAACAAAACCTGTCAAAGGGCGGAGTGGCTCCTTGTGAGCCAACGGCTATCCATATCTAGTGCCCGACTGTGTCTGCGGACGTCCTCCTGCAGTTGGGTTACTTTTTTATCAGGTTGGTGGCAGGATTTGCACTCCGGCCACCGTAAAACCCTTCATTCCGCAAAACACAAAAACGCCAAAAAAATCTGAAAACCCACTCCGTGGGAGTTCCTCCTGTGCAGCTTCCCTTCGCAGGGCAGCTCACCGGATGACGGGATTGGGGCAAAGCTTCGGGACCCCCAATCTTTGATGATAGGAGGGAAACCACGGGGTAACATCCCTGGGTCAGATTGCGGGAGAGTGTGTCGGAGTGGTGCTGAGGTGTCGTCCACCAGATGGCGGTCTCCTTGGGTTAACCTGAGGCGGTCCCTTCGGGTGGGTGCCTGGAATGTCCTATCCCTAAGAGAGGATGATCACCTGTCTCTGTTATCATCTGAGCTCAAGCGTTTGGACATCGGGATTGCAGCTCTCTCTGAAGTTCGGAAACCGGATTGTGGCAAGATAATGATGGGTGGTTACACCTACTATTGGTCTGGTCGCTCTGATGGTTACCATACCCAAGGAGTTGCTGTAGCTGTGTCCAATAAGCTGACCCCAATGATAATTGAGATAACACCGGTGAACGAGCGTATTATGAGATTAAGGATTCGTCACCCCTTCGGTGTCATTTCCCTGGTCTCTGTTTATGTTCCGACTGAGGCGAGTGATCTCACCGTGAAGGATGCATTCTACGCCACGCTCGAGTCTGTGGTTGATCAGTGCCCCAGACGAGATACACTTTCAGCCTTGGGAGATTTCAATGCATCGACTGGAACTGATGGGGATGGTTATGAGATGTATGTTGGTCCCCATGGGTCAGGAACTATGAACCAGAATAGCACTAAGTTCCTCACCGCAGGGCAAAGAAGAATTTTGTCTCTCAAGGGACACTGGATGCCATTGACCAGAGTCGCAGGGCCAGGCTGAATGGCAGAGCTGAGCTGTTCAGGGAGCTGAGGCGTAAAACTGTACGTGCACTGAGGGTGGACAAGGAGGCCTATGTGCGAGGAATCTGTGAGGGGGTAGAGCATCACCTGTGGACAGGTGATTCTCGTCCCGCTTACAGGGGAATTCACACATTGCGTTCATCCAAGCCCATCCCTCGGAGCACTGCAGTTAGAGCAGAGTGTGGTAGGCTCTTGACAGAGGAGTCTGAAGTGAAGGCCCGCTGGGCCGGTTACTTTGAGCGGTTGTACCTAGCTGATCCCCCAGCTTTCGAGTTGGACGTCAAGGGTGTTACAATCTCTGTTGCTGACCCTCGAATCAACTGTGGTCCACCTTCGCTTGTGGAAACACAGGCTGCGGTGAATCGGTTGAAAAGGGGCAAAGCTCCCGGGATCTGTGGCATCCATGCTGAACTTCTCAAGGCTGGTGGAAATGCTGCACTCGTGTCATTGCATGCAGTTTTGTGCTCTGCCTGGAACACAGGCATCATCCCAACTGATTGGAAGAGGGGCCTTATTGTTCTTCTCTGGAAAGGGAAGGGTGATCGCCAAGACTGCAACAACTACCGAGGGGTGATGCTGCTCTCAGTGCCGGGCAAGGTCTTTGCTCGGATAATTCTTGATAGGGTTCGCCACCATCTGCTTGAGCACCAGCGTCCAGAGCAGTCAGGCTTTACACCAGAGGTCAACGATTGACCGTATCCTTGCACTTCGTGTCCTCACCGAACGCAGACGAGAGTTTCGGCAGGGGCTGCTTGCAGCCTATGTTGATCTCTGTAAAGCGTTCGATTCAGTGAATCGGGATGTCCTCTGGAGGATTCTTGGTCTTCGTGGGGTGCCACCAAAACTGATCGATCTGGTGTCTGAACTCTACTCTAGTACTGAGAGTGCTGTGAAGTTTAGTGGTACCATCTCTGACTTATTTCCAGTTGTTACTGGAGTTCGTCAGGGGTATGTACTGGCCCCCACACTTTTCAGCACTTGTATGGACTGGATTCTAGGGAGGATGTCGGAGAGATCAAGCTGCGGTGCATCGTTTTGGAATGTCAAGATCTCGGACCTTGATTTTGCAGATGATGCAGTCATCTTTGCGGAGACTTTAGATATCCTTTTGGGGGCCCTCGAGGTGCTGAATGAGGAGTCGGAGCCGCTGGAATTACGGGTTTCTTGGGTCAAAACTAAGATCCAGGCTTTCGGTGACATCTTGGATGCTGCTGTCCTGTCTGTGTCTGTTTGTGGTGAGGATGTTGAGGTCGTGGAGAGATTCACTTACCTTGGCAGTGATATTCATGTCTCTGCTGGCTGTGAGTCAGAGGTCAATAGACGTCTGGGTCGGGCCTGGGGAGTCATGAATATCACTGCCAAGGTAAGTGAATCTCTCCACGACCTCAACATCCTCACCACAAACAGACACAGACAGGACAGCAGCATCCAAGATGTCACCGAAAGCCTGGATCTTAGTTTTGGCCCAAGAAACCCGTAATCCCATCGGCTCCGACTCCTCATGTGTCCGGAGACAAACACCGCCCTGACGCATCCAGAGACAAACACCGCCCGGACGCGTCCAGAGACAAATACTGCCCGAACGTATCCGAAGACAAACATCACCTGGACATGTTCGGAGACAAGCACCACCTGGACGCATCCGGAGCCAAGCTGTCCAAAGACAAACACTGCTCGGACACATCTGGAGACAAACTCCTGTCTGGACATAAACACCGCCCAGACATGTTTGGAGACAAAGACCACCCGAACACATCTGGAGACGAATGCCAACCAGACATAAGCAACATCCAGATACATGTGAAAACAATCACCATCCAGACAAAACCACCATCCGGATCCACCCAGAGAGAGAGAGGGAGGGGAGGGGAGTGTGAGAGCGGTGTTGGAAGAGGATGCTGCACTGTTTTGGGAGAGGGGAGAGCAAAGATGGGACAAAGAGAGAGAGAAAGAGAGAGTGAGAGAAAGAGAGAGATAGAGGGGGGGGGGGGGGTAGGTGAGTTAGCAGAGAGAACATGTTGTGCTTTATGAACAACACACACACAGAATATATATATATATATATATATATATATATATATATATATATATATATATATATATATATGCACATATTAGTGCTTGGCCGATATCAGCAATTTTTCAGGAATCGGCAGATTGGAGTCAGTGTGATTACCTTATACAGTACGTATTGTTTTCCAACCAAAAAATAAAATCTTGAGGAGCGTTCACCGAAAATCAACATTGCATTTTACCTCGACATTTCAGGGAGATGTGCACAAACATTAATCTTTATAAACAGCTGCGTGTGATGAATGGAAAAAAAAATTGGGTTGGTAATTTAGAAAACACGTTAATAAAGCAAAAGGCTCAGAAATCACGTGTTATCAAATACATTTTGCGCTGAAACTCACAAAGAGAACCACATCACCTATGAAAAGAAATTCCAATAACCAAATGCTTTTGAAACAGTCACGATGACAAAGGAAAACCTATTAAAACCTCCATAAGACATGGGATGATAGTTTGCCACCACAGCACCCGAAACAGGCATGGCATGCCCACACACCTGCGATGAGTTCCTGCAGATCCAAATCTACCAAAATGTACCACGTCTGTGTGCGCTGTATACGTACCTCTACCTTGTAGTGGCTGTCGAGTGTACATACCGATCGGGACACAAACTGTACCGCTCTCGACTGTAGGGCACTCGGTAAGTGGCTTACACACTCAAACAAATATGCCAATGGAACGCCTGGCTTGGCAAGCGATTACCAATTGCCATCAATAAAACTATACATCCGGAAATGCCCAAGCAATGTCCGAATTGGACAAATGATCACTTTTTGATCCAAACGATCACGTAGGAACTGCTGCCGAGTTCAAATCTGTCACTTAAATTTTGTAATTCTGCTCAGTTTAAGAGATTCTTGAGGTTATCACATGGGCGGAAATGAAATAAACCATGAACACTTGCATCTCCGGGCATTTATCAGCATTGCAATATACATATCGATTCCATAGCTCTGATGAACAGGCATTCAATAATATGAGTGAGGAAAGTGAAAAAAATACTTTATTGTTCAGAAATCATTGTGGCCTGTTCCAAGTCAAGGCATGGTTGAGCAGGTGAAAAAATATGGCAGCTTCAGCTCCCAGTGAGGTAACCCAGGAAATGCCGAAAGATCCCATGTGCAGCGAGGTGGCCAATGATTGCGTGATAAAGGAGGACATTGGAACCATACTCTGTTGGCTGGTGATTGGGAGCATTGGTGCTGCTGAAGCAGTCTCCTTGGCTATGGGACACATTCCTGGATGGGTCACCACTCCAACACAGTATACCAGCATGCTGGCATTCATTTTGCCAACCTCAGAAGGATGACAGGCCGAGTTAACCCCACCTGGTATTAATTCAACAGCTGAGTAGGATTTGAACTCAGGACCCAGGGATCCAAAGCCCACCAACCGAACCAATAAGCCAACACCAAGCATATCCTGATAAAGGATATCCAACAAATATTATTCATCGGATGTCTGTCTGTCTGTTTGTTCACGTTTTTTTGCAAGGACTGCTGGACCAACAACTACCAAATTTGATACACAGCCCAAGTCCAATCCGAGGATTGTCCTCAAGGAATTTCATCCACCACCTGAGTCTTTACAGATCACTTTTCTGGCTTTTTCATTTATATGCAAGCTCATTGGTTAACAGATATCACGTTGACATATAACATGGCCAAAGGCCAGCACGCCTAATTGGTCGAGCTGTGTCTTCCACCCATTGGCTCACTGCACAGCTGGCCTGATTCCATGCACAATTGGAACCTAACGAACAAAATAATGCATTCACCGTTTTCGTGCTGCGATCAGCCAAAGCTATCTGCTCAGGTACAGCCAGAGCTGATGCTTACGGACTGTGCAGGTAACAAATTTCATTTGAGTCTCTCTGAGCAACCGCTCGTTGGACACAAAGTCTGACCAGTGATAGCCAAGGATTCTCCGAATAGACCTGGTACCAAAGGAATTAAGTCTCCATCTCAGATCCTGGTCAGAGTCCAAGTCTCACATCAATATAGCAAGACTGGAAGCACTTAGGACCTGAAGACTCTGACTTTCGTTCTCCTGCACAGGTACCGACAGTGCCACACCCCATGATCCAGTGAATCCACGATTCCCCAGGCCTGATCCAGATGTCCATTAACCAATGGCTCACAGCCAGCAGAGACATGATTATCTCTGATAAGGCAAGTGAATCTCCCTGTGACCTCAACATCCTCACCACAAACAAGTACAGACAAGATAGCAGCATCCAATATGTCATTGAAAGCCTGGATCTTAGTTTTGTCCCAGGAAACATGTAAATGCAGTGGCTCAGACTCCTCATTCAGCACCTTGAGGGCTCCCAAAAGGATATCCACGCTGTCCACAAAGACGACTGCATCATCTGCAAAATCAAGGTCTGAGATCTTGACATTCCCAAACTACGCAATGCAGATTGAACTCTCTGCCATCCTCCCCATAATCCAGTCCAAAACAAGTGCTAAAAAGTGTGGAGGCCAGTACGTATCCCTGAACAACTCCAGTAACAACTGGAAATAAGTCAGAGATGGTATCATCACATCTTATAGCACACTCAGTCCCAGAGTATACTTCAGACATCAGATTGATCAGTTTTGTTGGCACCCCACGAAGAGTAAGAGTCCTCCAGAAGGCATTCTGATTCATTGAATCAAATGCTTTGCAGAGATCAACATAGGCTGCAAGCAGCCCCTGCTGAAGCTCTTATCTGCCTTCGTTGAGGACCCGAAGAGCAAGGATACAGTTAATCGTTGACCTCTTTGGTGTAAATCCTGATGGCTCTGGACGCTGGTGCTCAAGCAGAGGGTGGAGAACCCTATCAAAAATTATCAAAGCAAAGACCTTGCCCAGCACTGAGAGCAGCGTCACCCCTCGGTAGTTGTTGCAGTCCTGGCGATCACCCTTCCCTTTCAATAGAGGGACAACAAGGCCCCTCTTCCAGTCAGTTGGGATGATGCCTATGTTCCAGGCAGAGCATGAGTACAGCATTTCCACCAGCTTTGAGAGGTTAAACAATGATGCCACAGATGCCAGGAGCTTTACCCCCATTTCAACCGGTTCACCGGTGGATCACAGTTGATTGGAGGGATCACAGGAAGGTTGATCACAGATAAGTGGAGGGTCAGCAACAAAGATAGTAGCACCACTGACATCCACCTCAACAGCTGGTCGATCAGCCTGGTACAGCTGCTCAACCTAACCAGTCCACTGGGCCTTCACTTCAGACTCTTCTGTCAAGAGCCCACCACCCTCCGCTCTCACTGCAGTACACTGAGGGCTGGGCTTGGAGGAATGCAATGGGAAAATTCCCCTGTAAGCAGGACGAGAATCACTTGACCACAGGTGATCCTATACCCCCTCATAGATTCCTCACACATAGGTATCCTTGTCCAACATAAGTGCACGTACAGTTTTATGGCTCAACTCCAGGAAAAGCTCAGCTCTGCCATTAAGTCTGTGACTCTGGCCATTGGTATCCAATGTCCCTTGAGAGACAAAATTCTTCTTTGCCCAATGATGAGTTGCAAGACATCCACCGGCAACATCAAGGGAAGTGGTATGGAAGGCACTCAACAACTCGTAAGGATTCCTAAAAGCACCCAAACCCCCCAAATACCCACTCAGCCTGTTCACAAACTCCTCAGCTACCCTCGCATCCTTCTGAAAGTTTGCCAACATCCAGCCTAGGTTGGGATGGTACGATTCTCTCAGATTTAAGGTGCAACTTCAGAATTGCTACCACAAGCCTGTGATCGGTATTGAGGAACTGAGCACTCCTGTAGACCCTGCATCTCTAGATCATCCTCCAGTGACCATCAACAAGCACATGGTCAATCTCCTTTGCCACACCACCTGCGTTGGAATACCAAGTCCAGCGATGAGCCTGTGGGTGCTGAAACCATGAACCAGCCACCATAAGTCCATGACTTCTTGCAAAGTTAAGCTATTCTGGTCCACAGTTCCAGACCCATGGGGACCAATACATCTTTTGTAATCATCCTTATCTGTTCCAGTCGATGCCCCCAAGAATGGAAGAGTATATCGCCTGGGGCTCTGATCAACCACAAACTCGAGTATGGCACAGAATACGTCCTTCATGGTGAGATCACTCGCCTCAGTCGGAGCACAAACAGAGACCAGGGAAACGACACCCAAGGAGTGACGAATCCTTCGTCTCATAATACGCTCGTTGACCGGTGTTTCCTCAATTATCATGGGAGTCAGCTCATTGGACACAGCAACAGCAACTCCTTGGACATGGTAACCATCAGAGCGACCAGACCAATAGTAGATGTAACCACCCACCATGATCTCACTGCAATCTGGTCTCCGAAGCTCAGAGAATGCTGCAATACCAATATCTAAACGCTTGAGCTCAGATGATAACAGAGACAGGTGATCATCCTCTCTTAGGGATAGGACATTCCAGGCACCCACCCGAAGGTACCGCCTCAGGTTAACCCTACTAGACTGCCGTCTGGTTGACGACACCTCAGCACCACCACAACACACACTACCCCAATCTGATCCAAAAAGGCTACCCGGTGGTTTTCCTCCTATCATCAAAGAGTGAGGGACCCGAAGGCTTTGCCCCAATCCCATCATCTTGTGAGCTGCTCTGCGGAGGGAAGCTGCACAAGTCGCACTTCCACGGAGTGGCTTTTCAATTTTCTTTGCATTTTTCTTGTATTTTGTGGAGTGATGGGATTTTACGGTGGCTGGAGTGCAAATCCTGCCACCAACCTCGTGAAAAATAGTAACCCAACTGCAGGAGAATGTTCATAGACACAGTTGGGCACAATAAATGGATGGCCGTTGGCTTACAAGGAGCTTCTCCACCCTTTGACAGGTTTTGTTTTTAATCCTGCTGGGTGTCTGTATCTTACACCCTCCTTACCAAGAAACCTGGTGGGGGGCACGGTTTAGTTACCGACAACCCGACCATGAAACAGGTTAGTACAGGTGGTACCTGTAGCAAGTCACAGATCTAAACTGGCCTGACCTGACAAGAGTTTCAATTTATACAGGTTGTTTCAATATATCCAGATTGTTCCAAAAAGACCTGGACAACTTTGTTTGTCAATATATTTAGTACACAAATGATGCAATGATACCCTTTTTTTCATATGATATGAAAACTCATAAAGTGTTCTTTATATTGTGGTCTGGTGGTTTAATATAAAATAAAATGTCGACTCCACAGGAGAAAGCTCAGTGCGCTGATTGGTTCATTGAGAAGACATCTGACATAAGTTCAGAGTAATTTCCATGTCAGGTAGGGAAGGAATCCACCATCGTAGTTTAGTAGTAGAGGGTGGTACAAGAGGTATAACGAGACAGGAAGTTGACAGAAATAGAAAAGTTTCAGAAATAGAAAAGTTTCAACAATCCCCTTGAATGTCCTTTCGTTCAAGCTTTTGGGCCTCACTATCTGCAATGATATTTCCAGGGAAAGCCATATCTCCAAGCTGGCCTCCAAAGCCAGTCGTCGACTGGGCATCCGATGTTGCGCAAAGACCTTCCTTGGCACACCTGAGCTTCAAACCACTTTCAAAGCTTTCATCCGCAGTCTGATGGAGTACTGCTCTCCCTTCTGGGGTGGTGCTCCTGTGTCACACCTCACTCAACGTCACGCTGTGGAAAGCTAGGCTTTTAGGATCATTGGTATCTCTCGTGATGAAGCTGAATCTTTGCGTCTCTCACTCTCTCACTGCAGGCAGGTCGGTGGTCTTTCTGTATTCTACCGTCTCGTTCCCCTCGGAGTACTAAACCACAATTTAGGTTTTTTCCCCCTTTTTCTGCCAATGTCCGAGCTGTATCCTGGGTCCGGCTGGGAGTTTCAGAATAAAAGTTTGCATCAATAATGGGAAAAGAAAGGAAGGTGGGGTAAAGCCATTTCAATTTTTTTTTCCCCAACACTCGACTAAGGTTAGTCTGATCAGAACAAAGTTGCCCTCTCTAGATAACCCAGGGCAAGTTGCATTTATGCTTACTTTACACCATACCCCTCCGAGTAAATAGTCAAGGTCAAATGGCGGTCTGAAAAAAAAAAGTGTTTTTTATCATCCCTCCGTTTTGCCAATGCAAAATCCCCAAGACAGCTTGGCCTTCTCAGACGTTCTCACATCATAATAGTGTACCTGCACTGAAGATGTGCACCTGATATTTGCTTTGTGTCCTTGACCTCCTTTTTTTGGATTGTGACATTATTAACAAAAAACATATTTTTGATCAAATCTTGAATAATGTTCCGATTTTTGTGATGTTTTATGGATAGATTGAATATGGGGACACATTTTCTTTATTTACACTCGATCCCAAGGCTTCCCCTTGGTGATCACTTTGTCATTGCAGATATATAGGTATATTTTCCTTCTTCCCCTTTTCTGGCCTCTCAGATATTCCCACAATTCCCCGGGGCACCCCTCATCTCTTATAACTAGGTTCTTAGCCCTTTCCCTATGATGGCTTGGCTGGCCACCATTTAATTTTGTGTGGTCCTCATGTTGGCTCCACGGCATCTAATGCTGCCTGGCCGGCCTCCAGCTTGGCTCTCATATGAGCTAAGTCAGCCCCCATTTTGTCCTGCCTGGCCCCATTAACCTTTAATTTTGACCCCACGTTCTGAAACAAGACCATCATAGCCTTCTGGGTGATGTCCAGTAGCTGTGGTGATGCTGACCTGCTGCAGTTTGGCCCTGTGCTACTGGAGGGCTCGAGGCTACCAAGTGGGGGAGGCGAACGTACTGAGCCCTCTACTGAACACTCTGTATCCATCTCTCCCAGGACATGGTGGTGTTAGTGCAATGATGCCCCTTCTTTACCCGGGTAAGCGAGTTGCTCTCCATAGTGCTTTTAGTTTAAAAAAATTCCTTTTCATATTGTTACAGCCAAAGGTCCGGGGTTCGTCACGAGGGGAAACTCCTCAAACTCTTCCAAACTTCCAGTCCTGCAAGTTGATCTGCCGTGGATAAGTGCGTGGCTCGGCGGGTTGTGAAGCAACCATGGACATCAATCAGACAGCCAAATCTCCCAGTGTTCCTCTTTCTAATACTATTTATCTGGGGTTGACGTAGCCCAACTAACCAAGGCTCGCGCTCTGAGCATGCACTCGGATTACTGCTGAGCAAAACAGTTGGGGTAAAATTTCCTGGCTTATCACTAGTGCAGACTATGTTTGATCAAAAGGGAGAGGTCACCACAAGCAGGTTGGAAGAAAACACGAGCAGTGTTTCCCTTATATAAATATATATATAAATGTAGGGGAAACACTGGGAAGTTTGTGTGGCACATATATGGCACACATATATACAGCAAAGGTTTTATTCACAATGAATGGCAAAGCACATATGTAGGGTGTTTGTGAGGGTGTGACATGTATACAATGGGGGAAATTTGTATGGCATGTATGTACAACAAATAAAACAGAGAAACAGAGCAGAACTTCTTCCCTTGCCACTTATGAGCCCCTTCTACAATCTTACTTAATTATCTATATATGAAACTTGGCGTCAATCAAAATCACAACCAAGGAAATGTAGAGAGAGAGAAAAGTAGAGAAGATGGAGCGCAGAGCATGGATACGGCTCCTCTCACCTCAGTCAGATGCGTGCAAGCTCATACCACGTGCGGACTCGTGTAAGCTTCCCCTTGTTGGCTCTTGCAGTCAGAACAGCTGAAGATGAGTGCAGGCTTGGCCAAAAGACTCATAAGGAGAACTTGATAGATTGAATGCCCGTTAAGATTGAGATGCTCAGTGGATCAAGATACATGATAGATCTAACACCCAAATTTGTCAAGATGCTCAATAGATTGAGATGCTCAGTGGATCAAAATATTTAGAAAGGGTGCTTCAATGTCCCTTGTTCAACATCTTCCACGAACGTTCTCCTGCGACAGAGGTCCAGCTGCTCTCTGCAACCGACCCCACTTGGTTTCACGTCCTTCCTCGATGGAGGTTGAGCTAATCCGTTGTTGTTCCATGGAGCGCACGATAGCACTCTTTCTACCTCCTCTCACCTCGAAGTTCAAGCTCGTCTGCACATCACGACACCGAGAGAGTTTTATGTAGTTGTTTGCTTCGTTAAATGATGGTGTTCGCACATCACATGCATCAATCGCACACGACATGTGCAACAACTGCAGGTAAATGATCCTGCAGCTCTAAATATGTTGTTGGTTTCCAAGTAAACAAAAGAACCAATAGACCACTGCAGGGCTAATAATTACCTGCATTGTTTTCAAATGGGGTTTTCACACGAATTGAAAGAAGGATTCAATTTACTGATTAGACTATTTACTTTCCATGTGTTCAAGAACCTACTTAAGAATCCTTTATGTGAGTCGAACGGTAATTGTGGTCCATTATTTTGAAGCAATGGTGATGCATGGCGTGTGGACTCGTGACAGGGGGTAATTTGTGACGTGGAATTTAAAAGGAGGGAGAGGGAGGTTTGAAGGGCAAATTACAGGATTGACAGGGCACGGGGAGCCAAGAGCTTGAAAGGTGAGCATGGCGAAGGACCGGTGATGGATGGGTAGGTGGAGTCATGTCATAGGAGGATCCAAAGATGGATCGATAGATGGAGGGGGTAGAGAAAAACCAAACATTCTAACTAATGATGCATTTTCCTCCCAAAGTTCCTCTCCACGTAAGGTGGGAAATCCATCTCACATAAACTAAAGAAATATCTGTCTGCGAAAAATCCTACATGTCTCTGAATACACATGGGGGTCTTTTCCACAACCGCAACAATATTAATATAAAACAAGTCATTGTAATTTGGATTTGAGGGGGCCAGTTGTTCCCATTGGGTTCTTATCTCACTGGTGAACACCAGTATAACAGTTGCTGGTCTTCAATGACTCAGGCATGTTGGACAGGGAGCGGATGAGTGATCTGGGCGTCCACATGTTAATTTGGGCCTGAATCTGTGTTTCTAACCACATGACCGTGACAAATCAGCCTGCTAGAAGTGGCTGAGAAAACCGTAACAGGCGATTAGCTTTCTATTGTGCCTTAAAGGTGCGAACCCAATTTACCCATCTGGATTTATATGCCAATTATAATATATACACTGCGGAGTTCCCATTCCCTGATGACTATACGCAGTTCCCACTAACAGGGAATTTATTACAGAGCCCAGGAGGGAAGGGAGAAGAACAACATGGCCTCACATGTGGCAAAAACAGACTGTGTCAAATTAAACTAAAAAATAAATGCCGAACGTGCCCTCAGAACCATGACAGAATTTGGGTGACATCCATGTGGGTGACAAATGGACAGACAGAGAGAAAGAGATAAGACAGAGAAAGAATATCGAACCGAACTGCACGGCAATGTTTGCCACATGGCGAGGGGTCTTTCCAGCAGCAGGCTTCATGCGCCAGCCAGGGAGGGTGAAAAACTCCAGAGTGCTGTTGCCTCCACCAGTGCTATGTAGGACCACCAAAGAGTGATACAGCTCCATGGATGGGATGCCAGAAATCAGAAGCTGCGAAGCACATGAAGCACTTCAGTGTCCAGCACGCAGACTCTTTTGAGAAACTCACTCATCGCAACTCGTGCTTTGGGTTTTTTATATTAGTTCTCATGGGGTGGGCCTGGACCGCCATGGTGCCTACTTCTTGGGTGCTTCGGACATTGAGGCAGGTTCACTGGCTCACGCTGATTGGCCTGGGAGCGAAAAAGGGAGGGAGTGGGGTGATTTTCCAATAACGCAGTGGCTGTGCGCCTGACACATGAAGGAGTCCCTTACCTGATCACTCGTGTGATCTTTCACACAGTTGGCCCATGCCATGGTCGAGTGGAAAAATCGAAATTTTCAGGGATCGAAAAAATACTTGTAAAGATTATATTTGTGAAAAGGTCAAAAGTGGAGGAAAGTATATAAAGCTCTTTCTTACTACTGACAAACTCTCTCATGTTTAGTACTTTCTCGGTGGGGTAGAAAGCTGACATTTTGCATACCGCTGCATCTCAAAGACAACATCCCAAGAAAAATCACAAAAACCGTTGAAAAATGTCCATTAACAAAAATATCCGTAAATAAGAGTCGGCCGGTACCACCTCGCTCTGCTCATGGTGGGTCATGTGATTCAAGACGATGGGACGTCGCATGATCTTGCACGGGTATGATCGCTTCCTGAGGGAGCTGGCGCTTCTCGGTTTTGTGGCGGCATGATTCGAGAAGTGCAAGTGGGTTTGTGTTCTTTATGGACAATGTACATTGAGTGGTTGGAAGTCTTATTAATTACAGATTATGGGTGTAATTGGGTAACCAGTGGCAAGCAAGTGTCTTCAGGTATTGCATGCTTACATGGACTGTCGGACCTCTGTATCAGACACCCTGGTTATTACAAACATTCAGAAATGTTTCGTAAATGATTATTTCCCTGTATTCACGAGCCACAGAGCTATAAATTAACCCAGAAATAAAGAATGATAGCTTTGTCCTGGCAGGAGCCTGGTGTTGGCGCAGTGGTTAGGGCAGCGGCTTGGGATCCAAAAGGTCCTGAGTTCAAGCCCCGTTGGGCCACTGAATTAATACACCAGGGGGTTGACTCAGCCTGTCATCCTTCCGAGGTCGGTGAAATGAGTACCAGTGTACTGGGCCGGTGTATACCCCGGTTAAAATAGGTGTACCATATCCCTGTGTCGTAAGAGGCGACCAGGGTTGCGTCAGGAAGGGCATCCGGCATAAAACATGTGCCAAATCTCTATGCGGATCAGACGGATGATCGGCTGTGGCGACCCTTAACGGGAGCAGCCGAAAGAAGAAGAAGCTTTGTCCTGGCAAGTTGAATGTAGATACAAGGCAGTGCATTCGAAAATCCTCAAAATACAGATGAGATTTCTTATTATCAAGATAAACAATAATTTCAATTTCAAATAATTCAAACTTAATCATGCTTAGCAGCAGCATTTTGTCTTCCCAACAAGGCATACCTTATTTCTCATCTAATCAAAGCATGCAGAATTACATGTCTTGTATTGTACAGGACGGCCGCAATGTCTTGTTGCCCCTTGTAAAAATTATGACATTGCTTTTGGGTGCAGAATGTTAATTAGTTTCCTTTTTTTTTACAGATTGAGTGAACGTAACCATGGGTGATACAAGCAATTACACCATTGAAGAACGGATTTTCTGTCAGTGTCTGGGTTCACGAACGTCCACAAACAAGGAAAACAATGGAAGAGGTGCGCATCGACTTCCAGCAACACTTCCGTCAAGAAGCTCCCTATAAAAAGATACTTCTGCATTGGGAGCATAAACTCTTTGCAACAGGCAACATAAAAGATATGCCAAGAACTGGAAGGCCACTAACCAGAGGTTAGCCGTGCGAATTGATCGAAGAATCTGTTGACACGTCACCAAAAACATCAACCTATAAACGATACACCGAGCTTGGAATTGAGTGTTTGACAATGCAAAAGCGCATGTTGCACCCACATTGTACCCATACCCATAAAATTGCACCCATAATTGCCCAATGTTTGTTCAAGAGTTATTGGTCAAAAATGCTCCGGAAAATGTCCCGCAGAATGTGGTGCAAAATTATTCTCTGTAATACAATTGATGCAGCATATACAGATCCACTGGACACTTAAGGCTTGTGTCACACACTGTAAAATGTGTCGTAAAGCAAAAGAGCACTGCAAATGTATGTGATATAACTTGGAGAACCCTTCAGTGTTGTCAGCTAATATGATAAAAGGCAATGCCCAATTTTCACAATGGGTGACAAGACATTGTGGCAACCCTGTACTTATACTACGTTTATCATTGATTTGGCGATTGAACCCAGATCAAGCAATATCTCTTGCAGGCTATTACATAAATCGTTACTAAATATAATTAAATCAACGTCTAAATAAAAAAAATGGAATATGCTAACTTAACATAGTGTAAACTCGAATGGACTCTATTGTTGACGATGTACGGGGTAGCAACTCCATTAACACTGAACAACAAATTTCAAAAATTTTTTTTTACTGGAGATGTGTAAAGTGATTAAGACTAATTTGGGTACGCTGATTTCAAAAATCATAACCGTTTTGCTGTATCACGTCAGGATTTTCAGGAACAGAAATATTCCCATTACCTAGAAGTCAGGATTTCAATGAAATTTACATATGTCTTTAACATGTCTATTTCGTACAATTGTTGTTAACTTGTGTTATATTTCTTTCTTTCAGATAAAGATGAGTAGGCGTTCCTGTACCAATCATCCTGACAACTTCTATTATGTCTGTGGTCGGTATACCAAAAAAGATCAACAGCGAAGTATATCTACAGCAGTGAAAATGAAGGCCGCCTACTTTCACTACTTCGGGTGTAAGGTGGGGGACCAAGAACAGAGCTGGGCACCACACATCTGCTGCACAAGCTGTCACACAACCTTGACTCAGTGGTTGGTGGGCAAGCGCGCGAGCATGCCATTTGCGGTGCCCACGATATGGCGTGAGCCGCAGAATCATCATGATGATTGTTATTTCTGCTGCACAAGCATCGCCGGCTTCAACAAGAAGAATAAAGGTCACATCAAGTACGCTGACTGCGTCTCTGCTCGTAAACCTGTGCCTCATGATGACGAGAACCCCGTTCCAACACCTCCAGCTGATCAGAACATAGCTGTAAGCAGTGGTGAAGAGGATGGTGATGATGAACCTTTTGAACCCGACACTCAAGAATCACACCTTCTGAACCAGGGAGACTTAAATGATCTTGTAAGAGATCTCTCGCTGTCAAAGGCGAAGGCAGAGCTGCTTGGATCAAGGCTGCAGCAGTGGAATCTACTTGAACCTAACACCAAGATATCCTTGTTCAGAGCACGTCACAGAGACATGGCTGAGTTCTTTGAGATGGAAGACACGATGACATTCTGCAGTGACATCAACGGTCTGTTGAAAGAACTTGGGTGTGATCATGATCCTGCAGACTGGCGCCTCTTCATCGACTCGGGGAAGAACAGCTTGAAGGCTGTTTTGCTCCACAATGGCAACGAGAAACCATCAGTCCCACTGGCTAACGCGTTCGGCATGACAGAGACCTATGAGACTATGCGGCAGCTGCTTGATTCCATCAAGTACAATGACTTCAACTGGCACATCTGCGGAGACTTGAAAGTGGTGGCGCTGTTGTTAGGGCTGCAGTCAGGCTACACGAAATACATGTGCTTCCTTTGTCTCTGGGATAGCAGAGACGACAAGAATCACTGGACGAAGAAAGATTGGGAAGAGCGAAAAGAGCATGTACCTGGTCGACACAACGTGAAGCATGTCGCCCTTGTCGACCCAGCCAAGGTTTTCCTTCCACCACTCCACATAAAGCTCGGCTTGATGAAAAGTTTTGTACGGGCAATGGATCTGAATGGGCGTGGGTTTTTGTATCCACCTCATATCCACCTCAAGGAAAAGTTTGGCAACACCTTGTCGGAGGCCAAGATCAAGGCTGGTGTCTTTGTTGGACCGCAAATCCGACAGATTATGAAGGACGAAACTTTTCCGACAACTCTAAACCCCAAAGAGCTGGCAGCGTGGAGGAGCTTCAAAGCTGTGACGGACAACTTCTTGGGGAACGAGCGCGCGGACAACTATGAAGAAATAGTGCAGCAGCTGCTGGAGTCCTTCAGGAAACTTGGCTCCAGGATGTCCCTGAAAATCCATTTCCTACACCAGCACCTGAACTTCTTCCCTGACAACTTGGGAGCAGTCTCGGACGAGCACGGCGAGCGATTCCACCAAGAGATTTCACTCATGGAGCCGCGTTACCAAGGGCGGCACAACCCGAACATGATGGGTGATTTCTGCTGGTTCCTGCATCGTGAAACTGACACAGAGCAGCACAAACGCAAAGCCAAATGCCTAAAGCATTTTTAATTACATTCTAGTGGAGTTTTTCTGTAATTTCTATAATTTTGAAGCATTCATGATGAAATAAATGAATAAATGAATTTTTGTAAATTTCATTGAAATCCTGACTTCTCGGCAATGGCAATATTTCTGTTACTGAAAATCCTGACGTGATACAGCAAAACGGTTATGATTTTTGAAATCAGCGTACCCAAATTAGTCTAAATCACTTTACACATCTCCAGTAAAAAAATTTTGTTGTTCAGTGTAATATGACAACTACTGTTTGTTTTCCACTTTGGTTTGCAAGTTCCAGATCAACCCCTTTACGCTTATCTTCAATTTGGAATCACAAATTAAGATTCATGGTGTTGTCTAGCAATCCAGTATAATTTAAAGTGTGGTTTTGTTTTACAACTTTTGTTGTATTTGCATTGAAAACGAGAACGGCATTCGGTAGAGAGCATACCTCTGCCAGACTAAACAGTTTACATTTTGTATCAAACTGAAAAGTCGGATCTGCATCCGGACCTTAACCAAAAACGAATGGGCTTGTTCCTATCACCTATTCAACTCATCCACCAAGTTTCGTCCAAATGCGTCTCTAACTTCTTGAGATATCGTGCAATATATCATTTTTGGTCCGATCTCAAAATGGTGAATAATTGCTTAAAAAAATTTAAAATCTCGTATCTGGATTCGGATCTTCACCAAATTTAAATCAATTCGTCCTTGTCATACATCCAAACTGTACCCCACGTTTCATTGGAATACGTCCTTAACTTTTCGACATATCCTGCAATGTATAATTTTTGGCCCTATCTCTTAATGGTGAAACATCACATAAATTTTTGAAACCCCATCTCCCGGATCCGGATCTTCACCAAATTTGAATCAATTTGTCCTTGTCACACATCTAAACTGTACCACCAATGGTTTGTACAATTGGCTCACAATTTCCAAGATGTTCAAACTTTTTTCTTTTTTGACAAGAAATATTTTCAGATAAACTTAATTAATCTGCCTTACAAAAACATGTTAATCGAGTTTGTATTTTGGCCCTCATGTTAAAAAAAATTTAGACCTCTTTGTTCTGTTACAAATTTACACTAACCATCGGCGAACCAGTACTTCAAATATACCTCAAATGTTTAGGAACATTTTAGTCATATTGTATTCTTGCAGTGCAATATTGGTTTGCACATCCCATCCCACATGAAGGCCAGGAGGTTGGGTGGTTGGAGAGATGGGGGCATAGCGGTATAATAAGACCACTCATTCACTTCTGCATCGTCCCAAATTAAGGCCACAATCTCTTGGGCCGAAAATAAAGACTTGAGCTTTTGACATTATATGAAACAAAACCGGGTTATTAGCTCATCCTCTGAGATTTATATGCAACTCACGGTACACACTCTGCACATAATGATACAAACAACCTTCATAAACTCTGAACCTCCAATGGAAGATTGAATAATGGTCCAATGCAATTCCATTCAAGAACCTTATTTGATCAGATACTTGTTCCCTTGGTTGTGTGTTTCTGAAAACGTAGATGACTATACCAAACTGTGAGTTATGTTAAATATCCAATTGCAAAGCAGACGAGTAACTGCAAACACAATACATTGAAGATGTGCTTTCTATCCTTTGTATAGCAAATTATAAGCTCTCCTTCAGACGTTTTTACTGACTGTGTTTGGACAGGCATGAGTGATTCATGCTGTTATCACCGCAAATCCCTGTGTGATGATGCCTTGGTCGGGCAGGCAGCCGGCCGCTCATTGTATGCCTATGTCTCTTGGCCTTAGCAGGAATGCACTGCCTTCATTTGGACCGGTTGCTCGTTCCATGCAAGCGTTAAAATGTTTGAACACGGAGGAAATCTCTGCCATGAAAACACGATGAACACTGGCAGTTTCAAAGCACTTTCGTTGCAAAATGGGCTGCGGTACACCTTTGATTTAACACTAATAATGCACAAAGCCAGTTGGTTCGGAAAGCCCACGGATAATACCTGCAAAAAGTTTTTGGGTGCTTTTTGAAAAGAGATTGAAAAGGCAGCGTGGGCAGAAGGGCTCGAGCCTGGGCACTCAGCAAGGCGGCTTTCAGGTGGAAAAACAGGGCGTGTTTTCTTAGCGTCAACCTCGGGCAGCTCCCACTATTGTGTGGGGAAAGGAGCGGGTCACAGAGCTCGGGAGCTGCAAGCTTCAGCCAGGCTTTTGCTCGTGAGATGCCACAGGGAGCGAGAAAAGGAAGCCATTAGGAAGCCTGACTTTAGCCATGATCCCACCGGTAGCTGTCTGGCTTAGGGCCCAAAATCTCTGACTTTGCCTTGGAGTTAGGAGTCCAGGTGCTCAGGTTGACAGCAGCTGGAGCAGCCAGCTGTTGGCACGCGTGCGACCCTGGAGAGAAAAGTGTTTCATGTAGAGCATGGAAAGCTGTTTAATTGGAGGGCTTAGTGGAAGGAATGGAGAAACTAGGGAGGGGGTAGGCTAATGCAGTTAATGGAGCTTTGAGTTGAAACCCAGGGGCCTCGTTTTAATTCCCCTAAGTTTCTTCAACTCTCATTTGGCCTTCAATTGCCTTTTGTTCCATGAGTGGGAGGGCAGTGGGTGGGGTGGAAGACGGGCTTCCCGTAGTTGCTGCAGCCTGCCAGAGGCTCAGTGTTCAAATGCTCTTGCCTTTATGGCGACTGTTGTTATCCAATCATTGTCACAGTTCTCGTGACTTTCTCTAGGACAGTAAAGATGATATATCTGTAATGTGTTATTGGTAAACTTCCATCAGAGGAACAAGTTAAACATAGCTTTGTGGCAGAATTGAGATTTTTCTCCAAGCTCATACACCAGGCAGTGTTCTTGGTGCGTTAAATATTGTACACAAATTAAAAGCATGACCTTGTTGGAAATGCCTTCACATTAAAACCACTAAAAAAAATCCTGATGAATCTGAAAACAACGTTTCATGTTTACAGATAGAACTTGTGATATATTTTTAGGTACAAAGCTCATGCAAGTGCTCCATATAGACTATTTAATTGCTCTGGAGCCACTAGATGTCGCTACCTGTGCCACTGATGCCACATCTGCAAGGTAAAATATGTTTATGTATTGGTATTGTTATAAACTATGGGGTATAACATGATAGAGTTTGTGATGCAGCGTGATGTGATATAACGGTCACATGTTTATGATTTTACATGTGGAGCATTGTTCATTAAGAGTTGTTTTTGTGGCTGTGACTTGGTACAGTTTCGCTCTGAAATTCCGGTCAGAAAAAGTCGCGATTACTTTCGTGAATCACATCGATATAATTCAAGGACAGTACCAGGAGGAATTAATTAAGCTTGTATCTTGTTCTATGCCCTTGGTGCTCCCTCCCATCAGAGAGACTTACAGATAACGAGGTTGATGTCAATCCATTGTCCAAGATTAGCAAACGTATCCTCTTAAGCAAGATGCCATGGAAATGATTATAATAATTAATATATAGCCCAGCTAATCTGCTTGCATATGATCAGTTACAGGTATGGCAGATCTTGCAACATTCCTGAATAGCGGAAGGAAGGAACACAGCTGGACACAGCCCATGGGAAGACCGAATCTCGGATCGGGCCACAGGGAATAAAAAGGCAGGCCATCACACAAAGATGCAGAGAAGAGATCTGAGGGATCACAGTGAGATATATGGATGAGACAATAAATTGGGCCACTTTTCATTACAGTGACACACAGGTGATGATATGCATTGCTGTCCCTCTCTTGCAATGTAGGATGGAACCCCTTAATTGTTTTCATTGGGAGAACATCTGGTTTCAGATTGGCAAATCAGAATCATGTGATGAAGATGGTGATACTGTTGGAAAGTTGGCCTGGGAGACCACGAAAGCGTGATGAACAGTGGCCTGGGAGACCACGAGAGGCCATATCTGCACAGGACATCAATCACCTGTATGGACAAACTCTTATGGAGTGAGACATGCATGATGTTCGATGATATTGCCAAGTCTTCAGCCATGGTACCGTGCAAATGATTATCCACAAGGAACTCAACTTTTGAAACGTGCAATTTAAGAGGTTGCCCAAGGATGTCAAAAATACCCAGTGTTTGGAAACAGTACAGTCTTAAACAAGTGACTTCATAATGAAGGGGATGACTTCCTGTCACATATTATGACTGCAGGGTCAAAATCTGGGTGATCCAAAATGAAATGGAATCAAAGAGTTCAGCATTGAGTCGAAGCATCAAACATTTCCTGAAGAGAGGTTTAAGGTCCATTGGTCTGTTGGCCAAATTATGATAGTGTTCTCGGACATGAACGGTCCGCTTTTGATTTAATTCCAAAGGCAGACTGTGACCAGTCCAATGTACTGTGACCAATTCTACCAATATTGCAAAACGAGATTCACAAATGTCATCCTGATCTCCTGTCCCAGGGTGTTATTCTTGCCAGACCTCACACCACCCTCAGGAGATGAGGGACCATTACCAAGCTTAAGTGTGAGGTTGTCCCACACCCGCTGTACAGTCCAGACCTTTCCCCAACTGACGACCACCTGTTTGTATCCCTGAAGGAGGCCTTATGTGTTGAGCACTTTGCATGGCTTGATGGTGTCAAGAAGGCTGTCCAAATGTGGCTATGCACCAACTGTAATGCTGCAGGCATCAGGAAGCTGACATTGAGATTGGACAAATGCAACTCACCCATCAGGGATTATACTGAAAACTGTTTGACAAAAAGTTGACAAAATTATTGACAAAATAAACAAAGATGAAGTGCATGCCTGAGACTGGTCTGCTCTTGCTTGTTTATTACTTAAATCAGCAGAGTCGATCGAGTTACCTTTTGGTTGGATGCATCCTCTTTTTTGAAAAAAAAAGAAATGACTGCAGTTCTGCCACAGATGCTCGCCCCAAGGCAATGGCACACAACATATCGCGGCCCCAAGACAGTGATTACCCTGCGCTCGCGAAGCAAAAGGCAGGGTTAAGCAATCGGTAACAAACGCACGTATGTCGTACGTACATATGTGATATGTACGTATGTCATACGTCGTACATGTCTGCATTTTGTTAAGAGCGTACATCGAAAACCATTCAGCGGAGGAAATTGAAACTTTACCACATGTTATATGACCATGTGATATAGCGGTCACTCTTTTGAGGTCAACATAGGCCAAAAGTCAACAAAAGCCAATTTTCTAAAATCCTCAATTTTCATCCAATTGACTAGAAATCTGAAGAGGATTTGCATATCAAGTCACTGAATTCAACCACAAACTATTTTTGAGGTAAGCATCAGCCACATTTCTAAAATTGTCAGTTTTCATCCGATTGACTTGAAATTTGAAGAGAAGTTGCATTTCAACTCACTGTGAATTCAACCACCAAATATATTTGAGGTCAACATTGGCCAACTGGTCAACATAGGCTAAATTTCTAAAAAATGGCAATTTTCATCCGATTGACTTGAAATTTGAACAGGATTTTCATTAAAATGACCATCATGTGTCACGTGGTATGGCAGCCATATTGGATCTAAGAGAAAAGCTTTGAAAATCTTCATAGGAGAAACTGCTTAACCGATCAATGCAAAATTTAACGAATTGATCAACTACCCATGGGAAATATGGTTTGATAAAGATGACATCATCAGTCACATGTTCTGGCAGCCAGGTTGGATCAAAGGAAAAAAAAAACCTAAAAAAAAACAAAAGAATTGGCTCACACAAAGTCCTTCTCAAGACTGAGCGGGTTATGTATTCTCTGAATAACATCTAGTTTTATGAGTATTCATTTTATATAGCCCTTCCCTTATGTATAGTGCGTTCATGGGACATAATGTGCTGCATGAGCTTTTCGGTCGGTCTTTCTTCATATTCTTTGTCCTCTACATATTTTACTCCATCACGCAAGCATGCACACATATCAACAGGCAATTCATTAGCATATGTGCGCCATTTCCAGTTCAAACCTCATGCCATTAACCCAAACGGCACTCACCTCAGATCTTTGCCGTACTTGAACCCCAATGCTGCAACATTTATACAACCATCACAATGCCTTCAGAATAAATCCCCATATCATCAGACCCCAATTCAAGCTCTCCTGCACTCACCATTGATGCCACGATGACCACAACCACCTCCATCATTAACTCTCCACACAACTGCTACATCACCACTGCCGTTGCTCAACCACAGTCGTCACTAATGACCACCCACCACCTTTTGGGAGCAGCGGGGACAAAAATTAAATGTCAAAAGTACAAAAATTGCAGAAACAAGAAAAAAAAAAACATTTACTTTTGTTGTGGGATTGTGATGGAACAATGTCAAAAGGTATCATGATGCTAAACCAGAAGAGGATTGTGGTGTCGTATTGTGGCATCGCAATTTGGTGTCATTCCTACCTTGTTTGGTTAATTTTTTTTGAGATTTCATCCCTCTGTTTTTTTCTTTTAAATTAATGTTTTTTTTTTCTTCTTTCTGCAATTTTTTAAAGAAATAAAATTCTTCATGTTTTACATATTTTGATATTTTGGGATGGATTAAATCTATCCATGTGATAAAATTCAGCTCATGGTACATTGTAACCCACCCCTCTCAATTCTGGCTTTTGGTTCAGTCTATTTCGTGGATTACCACAAATGCGAAACGATATCATTGCTACAGTGGGGCAAACACCGCCACATTATTAAAAACACCTTACCGCCATGTAACCATGTTATTAAAAACACCTCACCACCACATAATTCAAAACAACTACCGCTGTGCAATTCAAAACACCTCACCACACATCGCTCTAGAGACAGGCTTGTTTCAACTGAGGATAAGTAAGTAATTTGTCATGATTTATACCAATCATAATACAAACATTTCTTTTCTACAAATTCATTTGTAATATTCATGATATTACATTTTTATAAGCAATTGAAGTTGAAGACTTAAGTTAAAATTAAAAATTCCTGAAGAAAATACCCTAAACACAAACACATGGGAGAGGGAGGTGCAGCATGGAGGTTTGGTACAATTTCATAAAAGTTTGAGGGAGCAGTTCAGTGATGATACAGGACAGGGCAACACAACATAGACACTGCACAGATACATATATATATATATATATATATATATATATATATATATATATATATATATATATATATATATATATATATATATATATATATATATCAGCAGTGTATAGATATTAAGTGAAGACATGCGGTTGGGTGTAATATTACATCAATTCATTTTGAGTTCTCCAAACCCTTAATTGAGCAAACTATCATTCAACGTTTCGATCAGCAATACTGAGCAACCGTACATCCACTGACCTTTCTCAAGATTGGATAAAAACTCCAAATCCCCCTAACAATGTGAATGGGGGGGGGGGGGGCACAGCAGCTAATTAATTGGCTGAGCGAACCAACACCGCATTCCACATTATATGGGCTCCCATTGGAATTGTAAACTTGAACCAATCACCTCCTGGAATGCTATTTGGACCAACCAAAGCAAGATAAATCATGACGCAGTTAACACTTCATTAATGTATTACACAGCAGGGAAACAAAAGAGCGAGGAATGATTAACAGGAATGATGAGGAGAAATGCAGACAAGAGGAGAGAAAAAGGCAGTGAGGGAAGGGCTTGGAGTAGGGGTGGGATGATCATTACCTCAGAAAATGGTGAGGGAAATCATACATAAAATTACAAGAGTTCAAACATATACAAAGCACATTAAACACACATATGCATTTTCTATTAAGACTTCACTAACATTACCGCATGGCAAAACTTGTAACATTCACTTGTTCACTTGTAATAGTGGGGGGTATGAGAACAATGGGACATTTACATGTTGTGGCAAAAGCGATTTTTCTTTGGAAATGTATTGTTGAGGATGCTTTGAAAAAAATTCTCAAAAACACCCAAAAAAATTGCCCCACTTACACTCCTGGAGGGCCCCTTTTCCCCCCCATCCCCCCCCCCCGAGAGAGGTGCATTTTGTAACATCCATGTTTGAGGAACAATTCTCACAAATGATGAGTCATATGAGAGCTCTTCTCAAGACCAAACAAGATATTAAATCACTGTTATTTAGAAATTAGCAAAACTCATCATTTGCCAAACTTTCATGAATTTCAATAGGTATTGCAACATATTCTCGGACAACAAAAGGAAAATCGGCCACAAATTTACGTGTAAGCCTCATTTACGGCATCGACAGAGGTCCAAGCACCCCACTTCTTCTTTCTTGCAGCGACACCTTGCTGTGATGCATCCCGTCTTTCAGGCGCATTGGATAAACACCTTTGCCGCTTTTGAGAGAGTGGGGATTTTTAACCACTGTAATGGCCATCCATTCCCCCCTTCCTTCTTCTTCCACCCAAACTTATCTGGGGACACCTCTGGGAGCAATTATTTATAGTAAGACATCCAAATGCTGGCCTGGAGGATGGAGTGTCGGGTATCTTAGAGAAAGACATCTTTTGTGGGAGGAATTTGAGACATATTCTGCTTTCCTTGGCAGAATGCCTTGGCAAGAAGTTTCCATGATACTTGCATTCTGAGAGAACATGTGCTCCTTCATTGGAAGTTCCTTCTCCCCTGCTGTTTGTGATGGCGGTGTAGCTGGCAAGCAGACAAGCTTTCAAGCACAAGCATTGGAGCGGTTTTGGCACTCACACCGTATACATGGAATATTGGGCACTTGGTTAATTTTTATTTGATGGGTTTCAGTCTGTGATCGCCGCTTGTGGCCATTTCTCTTCCTTTCTCCGCAACCCCATTTATGCTTAACGAGGCATTTTACCCGTTTCTTTGCTGAGAGACTTTCAACCTCTCATTTTCCCATGGACATCTTCCATCTGCTTGGAAGTGAGCTAACATCCCCTTCATCAACAACCGTCTTCTTTTTAACGGTGACAAATATTCTCATGTTTTTTCCAGGTTGGCCGGGGGAGTTTGGCTCAAGTCTTTCACAAACTGGCTGGCCAGGCCTGATGTTTAACTAAGGTTAGGGCAGGAATTTGTAGTTTGGCCAGTGTGACGGCACTAACTTGCCTACTCTTCGTAAAGGACACTGTGGGATCTTTAACGTCCACAAACTAACACCAGCAGACAGGACTCCCAGTTTAGCATCTATTGGAGGGATGACACACACATTGATGAATCACACTGCCTGTGAAACACCTGGATGACAGTTTATACCTGGGTCTTGATTCTAACTCAGGCTGCACAGTTTAGAAGCGAGTATGCGTACCTCGATGCCAACCCGCCAGCCATATTTCACCATGTATATGGATGGTCCTTTGGGATACAGATCACCCAAACATTTTCTTCTTGCTTTGTCTGATTTCAGCAGCCATTGTACTGTACCAGCTGGATGGGAGAACCCTTGTTGCAGGACAATTGTTCAGATTGCTCAGATCACATTGATGCCTCACTCTGCATGGGAAGTACTGAGATGATAGTTTATAAGGAAATGGAAGACCAACGAAGAACCCGAAGAAGTAAAGAGCAAATATGGAGTCATCAGGAGGAACCTGGATAGGATTCATGTTTCAATCGCGCACTCCACAACCCTCAAACCCACCCAGGCACAGCCACGTGAGTCTTCCAGAAAAAATTCTGCAAGAATTCTCTTCTCCTGAGAGAGATAGAAAACGAAAGAGAGGAATAGGAAGTGAAAGAGATGAAAAAGAAAAAAATTAGAATGAATAAAGAGAATTGTGATAAAAAAAAAATTAGAAAGAAGAATGAAAGGAGGAATGAACAAAGATGTCAGGAAGAACCTGAAAGTAGTGTCAAAACGGAGGGTTTGCTGCAGTAATCTGTCCCATTCTCAAAGTCGCAATATTTGCTCGCTTACGCTCTCATATTTCTCCTTTTCAAATGGAACACATGACTTCATCAAACACCTCCCTTTTGACAATACTACCCTGTGGGGCTGGACTTCGCCTTCCTTTCATATGATCATTTATTTGACCAAATTGAGATCTCCTAAATATTTGTTTATGTTTTATTTTAAGGAATAACTTAATTTTCTTACAACACTCATCACCATCAAAAATACCAGAACTTGGTTCTTGGTTTAAGTATTTTTGTTGAGAAGAGTTCAAATGACCAATCTCTCTTAATGCTCTTGGCTGAGCATATCATTTTTCCATTGATTAAATTATCCATGAGGAAATATAAAGAGGTGATGATATATATATATATATATATATATATATATATATATATATATATATATATATATATATATATATATATATATATATATATATATATATATATATATAAGGTCCATCTGAAAAGTAACGGGACTGAGCCTGCTGTGTGCTACACTTACACAACTTGAATGAACGGATTGTGTCACAGTCTTTCGCAACATTCCAACAATATGCATGATTGGTGATGGTTGACTGCGCTCATTGTGTGATTTTTTTACAGGTCATGCTTTACACGTTGTCTCGTCTGAGTTGTTGCGCTATCAGTCGCGAGCAGAGAGCTAATCATGAGCAGAGAGTCAATCTGAAGTTTCTTGCCAAGCTTGGCAAAACAACTTCCGAATCCTTCATAATGCTGCAGCAAGTCTACGGGGAAGAAACGATGTCACGTACACGTGCATTTGAATGGCACAAGAGGTTCGAAGAGGGACGGGAGGAGGTGGAAGACGATCCACGGTCTGGAAGAACTTCAACAAGCAGAACGGCGGATAACATCGTGCGTGTGAAGATGGTGCGTGCAGATAGTCGACTCATGGTGCGGATGATTGCTGAGGAACTTTCCATCAACAAGGACACTATCTGAAGCATCATCACTGAAAATCTCGAAATGCACAAGGTGTGTGCAAAGACGGTCCCCAAGCTGTTGTCCGAGGACCAGAAACAGCAAAGAGTCACTGTCTGTCAAGACATTATTGAGCGCTTCGAGGACGATCCAGACCTGCTTGGGAGAGTCATTACTGGCAATGAATCGTGGATATTCCAATACGATCCCAAGACCAAATGGCAGAGTCGCCAGTGGAAAAGTCCGGCATCACCAGGACCAAAGAAAGTAAGGATGTCGAAGTCGAAGATAAAGGTGATGCTCATCACATTTTTTGACATCAAGGGCATCATCCACTTCAAGTTTCTACCACAGGGTGAAACAGTGAATCAACACGCGTACAAGGAGGTCTTCTGGCGCCTCATGAGATCAGTCCGGGCCAAGAGGAGGGATCTGTGAGAGACAACACCTGGGTGCTCCAACATGACAATGCCCCTGCTCGCAGTGCCCTGAGCATCCGACAGTTTCTTGCGGAGAGGAACGTGCCAACTCTGGAGCAACCCCCGTATTCGCCAGACTTGGCCCCTTGTGATTTTTTTCCTATTCTCCAAGCTCAAGGGGGTGATCTCGGGTCCCGATTTTCTGATGTGGAGGCCATAAAAATGGCCGTGACAACGGAGCTCCGGAGGATTTGAGAAGAAGCATTCCGGGGGTGCATCAAAGTGTGGAAGAAGGGGATGGACAAGTGTGTGAGACTGGAGGGAAACGATATAGAAGGTGACAAGCTGTGATTTCAACATATTTTTTGTAATAAAATTTCTGTGAAGTCAGTCCCGTCACTTTTTAGAAGGACCTCGTATATGTGTATACAGTATATATATATATATATATATATATATATATATATATATATATATATATATATATATATATATATATATATATATATATATATATATATATATATGCATTTCTTTTACAAAATCAGTTTTTATATGATTCTTCAGCCTGCGTGAGAATGTATCACCCGAGAAACCAGTTTTACACTATTCCCCTTACCTGAGGCAAAACATACCAAACTCTCTTACCCAAACATTATTTTAAAACATTTAATCTTTTTAATAATGTTAAACAACACACCTCAAATCCACAGAAAACCCATTGTTCTTTGATTCTATGACCACACCCAAGTTTGCCTATAAAATGCAATCCAGAGATCGGCTTGCTTTCATTGATAATGTCTTTTGAAGAACGTTTTCCACAACAAGATGATTTTCACTCATTTCCACAAGAGGAGAGGTAAGTTATGTTTTAAATTACAATATTAATTATATAATATAGTAGAAGCAAATAACCACATGACTAACAATTATTCTTTGACAGTTTCTTCTCAATTAGAGAGTTGGTTGTTGAGGTTGACCATCCATCCATTCCATTGGGACCATACTTTGTACAGAGCATTGGTGCTGCTTTAGCAGTCTCCTTGGCTATTGGGCACAATCATGGACAGGTCACCACTCCAACACAGGATACCAGCAAGCTGGCACTCATTTTGCTGATCTCAGAAGGATGACAAGCAGAGTCAACCCAACCTGGTATTAATTCAACAGCCAAGGGGGATTTCAACTGAGGATCCAAGGATCCCAAGCTCACGACCCTAACTATTAAGCCAACACCAGGCATGTTAAACATCAAGCGAATGAATATCGCAAACAATGGGAGAATGTGAATGAAACCCTTAGAGAAATTCAATCAGTTTGAAGGGAACTACATAATGAAATTATTATTTTTTATTATGAGATGTCAACGAGTGTATTATGAAACTCAGGATTCGTCACTCCTTTGGTGTCATTTCCCTGGTCTCTGTTTATGCTCCGACTGAGGCGAGTGATCTCACCGTGAAGGACGCATTCCATGCCACGCTCGGGTCTGTGGTTGATCAGTGCCCCAGGCGAGATGCCCTTCTAGTCTTGGGGGATTTCAATGCATCGACTGGAGCTGATAGGGATGGTTATGAGGTGTGTGTTGGTCCCCATGGGTCAGGAACTATGAACCAGAATAGCACTAAGTTCCTTGACTTTGCAAGACGTCATGGTCTTGGGGTGGCTGGTTCATGGTTTCAGCACCCACAAGCTCATCGCCGGACTTGGTATTCCAACGCTGGTGGTGTGGCAAAGGAGATTGACCATGTCCTCGTTGTTGGTCGCTGGAGGATGATCCAGAACTGCAGGGTCTTCCGGAGTGCTCAGTTTCTCAATACTGACCACCAGCTTGTTGTAGCAACTCTGAAGTTGCACCTTAAATCCAGGAGAATGGTACCATCCCAGCCTCGGCTGGATGTTGGCAACCTCAAGGATGAGAGGGAAGCTGGGGAGTTTGCGAACAAGCTGAGTGGACACTTGGGGTGTCTGGGTGCTTTGGAAGGTCCTGAAGAGTTGTGGAGTGCCTTCAAGACCACCGTCCTTGATGTTGCCAGTGGATGTCTTGGAACTCACCATAAGGCAAAGAAGAATTTTGTCTCTCAAGGATCACTGGATACCATTGACCAGAGTCATAGGGCCAGGCTGAATGGCAGAGCTGAGCTGTTCAGGGAGCTGAGGCGTGAAACTGTACGTGTGCTAAGGGTGGACAAGGAGGCCTATGTGCGAGGAATCTGTGAGGGGGTATAGCATCACCTGTGGTCAAGGGATTCTCATCCTGCTTACAGGGGAATTCGCGCATTGCGTTCATCCAAGCCCATCCCTCGGTGTACTGCAGTTAGAGCAGAGGGTGGTAGGCTCTTGACAGAGGAGTCCGAAGTGAAGGCCCACCGGACCGGTTATGTTGAGCAGCTGTACCAGGCTAATCCACCAGCTGTCGAGTTGGACGTCAGGGGTGTTACAATCCATGTTGCTGACCCTCCAATCAACTGTGGTCCACCTTCGCTTGTGGAAAGACGGGCTGCGGTGAACCGGTTGAAATGGGGTAAAGCTCCAGGGATCTGTGGAATACATGCTGAACTTCTCCAGGCTGGTGGAAATGCTGCACTCGTGTCGTTGCATGCATTTCTGTGCTCTACCTGGAACACAGTCATCATCCCAACTGACTGGAAGAGGGGCCTTGTTGTCCCTCTCTGGAAAGGGAAGGGTGATCGCCAAGACTGAAACAACTACCGAGGGGTGACGCTGCTCTCAGTGCCGGGCAAAGTCTTTGCTCGGATAATTCTTGATAGGATTCACCACCATCTGCTTGAGCACCAACGTCCAGAGCAGTCAGGCTTTACACCGAAGAGGTCAACGATTGACCTTATCCTTGCTCTTCGGGTCCTCACGGAACGTAGACGAGAGTTTCGGCAGGGGCTGCTTGCAGCCTATGTTGATCTCTGTAAAGCGTTCGATTCAGTGAATCGGGATACCATCTGGAGGAGTCTTGGTCTTCGTGGGGTGCCAGCAAAACTGATCGATCTGATGTCTTAACTCTACTCTGGTACTGAGAGTGCTGTGAGTTGTGGTGGTACCATCTCTGACTTATTTCCAGTTGTTATTGGAGTTCATTCAGTTCATCAGGGGTGTGTCCTGGTCCCCACACTTTTCAGCACTTGAATGGAATGGATTCTCGGGAGGATGTCGGAGAGATCAAGCTGCGGTGCATCGTTTGGAAATGTCAAGATCTCTGACTTTGATTTCGTAGATGATGCAGTCATCTTTGAGGAGACTTTAGATATCCTTTTGGGGGCCCTCAAGGTGCTGAATGAGGAATCAGAGCCGCTGAGATTATGGGTTTCCTGGGTCAAACCTAAGATCCAGGCTTTCAATGACATCTTGGATGCTGCTGTCCTGTCTTTGCCTGTTTGTGGTGAGGATGTTGAGGTCGTGGAGAGATTCACTTACCTTGGCAGTGATATTCATGTCTCTGCTGGCTGTGAGTCAGAGGTCAATAGACATCTGGGTCGGGCCCTGGGGAGTCATGGATTCACTGGATAATGGGGTGTGGCACTGCCAGTACCTGTGCGGGAGGACGAAAGTCCGAGTCTTCAGGTCCTTGGTGCTTCCAGTCTTGCTCTGTGGATGTGAGACTTGGACTCTGACCAAGGATCTGAGACGGAGACTTAATTCCTTTGGTACCAGGTCTCTTCGGAGAATCCTTGGCTATCACTGGTCGGAATTTGTGTCCAACAAGTGGTTGCTGAGAGTGACTCGGATGAGATTTGTTACCTGCATAGTCTGTGAGCGTCAGCTGCGGCAGTATGGACATGTGGCTCGTTTTCCTGACGCTGATCCTGCTCACCAGATTCTCTCAGCGAGGGAGTCTCGTGAGCGGAGGAGGCCAATGGGCTGACCACGTGCCTCATGGTTGCAGCAGGTTGATCGGCATCTCAAGGAGATGGGGATGGGCCAGGAATCTGCCTGGGGGATGGCCAGATGGAGGCCCCTGGTGTACCCGCGGAAAGTGGAGGCAGCGACATGCTGCTCTGGTGCATGCTCCCATACCTGACCCACATAATGAAATTATGAAGTGTTTCAAAGACCTATCTCATCCTTTAAGTTTCTCCCGAGCTGGGAAGACAACAGAACAAACGATCGACTTGAACACTTTGTATGAGAAGTTATGTGAGGGGTAAGATGTATACTTATTCACAGACTTTTATCATCAGAGACAACTTGGTGTTAATTTTACCCTGCTTGTGTATTTCCAGCATTAAAAATGAACCAAACAACATGATGGTTGGTGATGAAAGCAATGAATATCATGACCTTGAATGGGACTATTCTGAAGTTCCATGGAGTGTTGACTCATTCCCAACCTGTTGCAGTTTCAACTTCCATCTTGATGAATTGACACAAAACTCAGTTTTCTGGAGGGAAACGTTATATTATATTACTTTATTAATATTATTACATTATCATCTTCAGATACTCTGATGGTTCTTCCTTTGTTTAAAACAGAAGATGGCATTCGACTTTCAAGATCGCAAAGTATCCGAAGCAGACTGCTGGGAAAGAACGATCATTTTCACAAATGAATATTTGCCCCCATCCAAAGAAAAATGTGTGATGTTTTCAATGTCGTTTAATTATAACTGCTTTGCTTACGATTATTTAATTCTTAATGACAAAAAAAGGATAAAGGAGGGGCAAAAGGGAAAGTGCGATCCCCCAACGACCCACCACCCCCTCACTCCACCCCCCCTCCCCATGTTTGTGTGTGGAAGGGTGGGCGTGGGATGAGGGGGGGTGGTGGGTCAAGGGTGGGGGTGCACAAGGCAGAAGGGGATGATGGGGATAATGGGTGTGGTCTGTGTGGAGGTGTGTTCTGCGTGGGGGTGTGGTTTGTGTGGAGGCATGGTATGTGTGGGTTGAGTTAATTTTTTGAATTTATTTATTTTAAATTTATCATCTTTGACTTGTAATTCCTGTGAATAAAATGAACCCTCGATTTCTTCTCCCTTTAAATCATATAATTTGAAAATCGAAGGAACTGTATCCATTATATAAATTAAAAGTTCATTCATCCATCGCTTCGTTTAGCTTTTTCAAAGTGTGATTTCCACCGATATATTCTTACTATATCCCCAACTTTGAACTTAGGCTCTCTCAGATTAATCTCTTTTTCATATTCTAATTTCATAAATGTTTCTGATGGTTTTGATTTGGTTGAGGAATGAACTGTATTGTAATTATCTACAACTAGTGCGTGCCCGTACGTGTGTGCCCATACGTGCGTGGCCATACGTGCAAAAAAAAGAAAAGAAGAAGAAGAATTGTGACGTCAATTGTGATGTCATAGCACTGTGTCCTGTCATTGATTTGGTAAATAAATGGCCATAACTTGGAAACCACTTGTGCGATTAATATCAAACCTTGAAAAGGCACATCCACATGGTCTCAGCAATATATCTGGGAAGTTTCAATTAGCTCAGACCAGTGGTTGTTGAGAAACAGCGGTCACAGACAGACAGACAGACACACAGAAACACAGATATTGCTGGAATTATATATACTAGTGCATGCCTGTAGGTGTGTGGCCGTACGTGCAAAAAAAACAAAACAAAAATATTTCAAACCGTATGCCAGAAACAACCGCACAGGCCGTTCCTTCACTCTCACGTGCCCGTACGTGCGTGCCCGTACCCGTTTCTTCTGCACAGCGTCTTGCCTCACGTCCAGTGTTGTCTGCCAAGCGAGCAGTTCGTTCTTCATCCGTTTCAGCTGCACGACGCCTTGTCATGCGCGCTGCGTCGCGTGTCAAGCGAGCAGCTCATGCTTCGTCAGATTCCATTGTGCGTGCACGACGCGCAGCTTCGTTCCTTCGCTGTTGTAAACGACGATTGGACTGGGGCATTGTGTTGAAGAAAATCGAGAAAGAAAGAATACAGTAAGTCGATAAATCAAGAAAAAAAAATCGAGAAAGAATACCATAATCGTCACTGACTGGATTGGGGTATTGGGTTTAAGAAAATCGAGAAAGAAATCGAGAAAGTACAGAAATCGAGAAAGAAAGAATCGAGAAAAAAATACAGTAATCGTCACTATCCAGAAGTGAAATCCTCACTGTCCGGAAGTTCGCATATGGCAGTTACGATTATTCGCAATTTATTTTTAATGGCTAATTATTCAATTAGCGCCAACGTATTTTGCTTTTTCCCAATGTCATCGCAAGGAAAAACACAAAGAGAAGAGGAAAGAGGAAAGAGGAGAAAAAAAAACGTGCAAAAAAATCATTTACTTCCTGCTTCAGAGCATACCAGCTAACTCTGATGTTACCCAAATTTATGCACCGTGTAATATGAAAACGATCATAACTTGGGGCATTGTGTTTATCTATAAATGCGCATAACTAATCGAGAAATTATTGGAATACACGAAAAAAAAACGTGAAAAAAATTACTTCCTGCTTCGGAGCATACCAGCTAACTCTGATGTTACCCAAATTTATACACCATCTAATATGAAAACGATCATAACTTGGGGCATTGTGTTTATCTATAAATGCGCATAAGAAATCGAGAAATTATTAGAATACACGAAGTCATCATTCTCCGGAAGCCTGTACATTGTAACCCGTAATGGGGAACGCGGCTGAGCTTCCCTTCCCCATCGGCCACACCCAAGCAACAACGTGTCTTGTCATTGGTTTGGTAAATAAATGGCCATAACTTTGGAGGCACTTGTCCAATTAATATCAAACCTTGAAAAGGCACATCCTTCGGTCCCCAGCAATATACCTGGCAGGTTTCAATTAGATCAGACCAGTGGTTGTCGAGAAACAGCGGTCACAGACACACACACACACACACACACACACACACACACACACACACACACACACACACACACACACACACACACACACACACACACGCACGCGCATGCACACACGCACACACACACACACACACACACACACACACACACACACACACACACATACACACACACACACACGTTGCTGGAATTATATATATATATATGTATAAATATATATATGTATATATATATGTATATATATATATGTATATATATATATATATATATATATATATATATATATATATATATATATATATATATATATATATATCACAACCTCTATAGTTCCTCATTGCGAATTTAATCAATGAAAAAATAATCTACTACAATCTCAAAATGATTTGCTCAGACAAGAGCATAAAGAGAGATTTGTCATTTGAACTCTTCTCAACAAAAATACTAAAACCAAGAACCAAGTTCTGGTGTATTTGATGGTGATGAATGTTATCAGAAAATTAAGTTAGTCCTGAAAATAAAACATAAACAAATATTTATGAGATCTCAAATTTGGTTAAATAAATGATCATATGAAAGGAAGGCGAAGTCCAGCCCCACAGGGTAGTATTGTCAAAAGGGAGGTGTTTGATGAAGTAATGTGTTCCATTTGAAAAGGAGAAATATGAGAGCGCCTTATTAAAATATTACAATAAAATATCCTGAATTAAAGATGCCCATTGTTGAGAACCGAGTTAAGTGACTATTTGATATAGTCTTTCTTTTAAAGTGTGATTAAAACACTCAATAACAACTGCTTTTCCTTCATTAAAGGTGCTGTATAATGTAATTCCGTTATGTTTAAGAATATTCAAAAATGTTTTCTTGTAAAACCCTGTTCCCTCATCACTCCACAATTTATTGGGTTTTCTCTTGCTTTTATTTTATATATCTGTTGTAAGGATAGCATAAGAGTATTACCCTTTATATTTTTCAAAGGAACAACCCACGAATATCTACTTCTCAAATCAATAACGGTAAAAGCATACTTGTACCCCTTATCAGTATTGAGTTCAATCAATCAGTGGAACAGATATTATCAACTTCTTTGGAATAAACCTTCCTTCTTTTAAACTGTGTGATTATTGATTTATGTAATTCATCAGCAAATTGCTCTTCAATGTTAGTGACATTATTTGAGCTTATAAATATTCTGAATTTCCAAGCCGAAGTCTTAATTTAGCACTTATCATCTTCTTCGCGATAAACCCATCAACTTTTCTCTCAATGTTGGATTTCGTATCAAAGTCAAATTATACATTTCTCTATCCTCTTTGTTTTTCTTCCAACGACATGCTATTTCCATGATCAATATCATTCTTCATACACACTTCATCAACTTTGTTTTTAGGTTTAGACCAAGGTTTAGGATTGTTAGCCTCATCTAATATTTTATCCAAGTTTGTGCCCACACCACAGAAAGAATATCCTGGTAGATGTAATTCCCCTGGTATTCCAGTTGTTATAAATTTACTTCCTGATAAAAACTTTTGTATATCTCACCCACTCTTATGCATAGAGATGAAATGCAACTTTTTGGAGCCACACACTAAACATATCCCCTTTTGATAAACTCTATTATATTTATTTTTTAACATACAAGATATTTTAGTATGAGTTTTCTGTTTTACATTTGAGACAATAACTAATTTATTTACGAGAAATATTAACAGATTTACATGAAGAAAATACTTCTTTTGATTTTTCTATCATTGTTTGTAATACAGCCCTTAATACCATAAGCACTTAAAAAAAGCTTTCAGATTTTCATCTCATATTTAGGATTAAAATCAACTGTGAAAGTTATATCTATATTTTTTCCCTTCCTTCTCGCAACTGCCTTATTAAAATATTCCTCATTCAACTTATCTAATTTTGAGGCTTTTTTTCTTCTTCACCCAAAACAGTCATTTAATCTTCATATCTAACCTTGAAAAATCTTCATCTCATTTTCTCAATATTTATTTCACTTCTACTTCACTAAGCACCTTATCAACCATAAAGGTTGTATCCACATCTATTCCCTCATTGAGGGCTGTTGACTTTTCAAAATATTCATCATTCAAGTTTTCTAATTTCAAAGTCTTTTCTTCTTCACCCAAAACACTCATTTTAATCATTATATCAATCTTTGAAAATTATTGGTTTACTTTATCTAACCTTTCCCAAATTTCCTCTCCATTTAAATTTATAATGTGTTCCTTTTCATCTGTCTCATCAATATCCCATTGAACCCTTTGAACTATCTCCCCAAAGAATGTCATATAAACACTACTTGGCCAAAAGTATGTGGACACCCCTTCTAATTAGTGGATTTGGCATTTTCAGCCACACCCTTTGCTGATTGGTGTATAAAATCAAGCACACAGCCATGCAATCACCATAGACAAACATTGGCAGCATAATGGGCCATCCTGAAGAGCTCAGTGACTTTCAACGTGGTACCGTCACAGGATTCCACCTTACCAACAAGTCAGTTTATCAAATCTCTGCCCTGGAAGAGCTGCCCCGGTCAACTGTACGTGCTGTTATTGTAAAGTGGAAATGTCTAGGAGCAACAATAGCTCAGCTGCGAAGTGGTAGGCGAAGTGAGAGTGCAACACGCACTACCGAGGTCCAAACTGACTCTGGAAGCAACATCAGCACAAGCACTGTTCATCGAGTGCTACATGAAATGGGTTTCCATGGCCGAGCAGCTGCACACAAGCCAAAGATCACCACGTGCATTGCCAAGCACTGGCTAGAGTGGTGTAAAGCTTACCACCATTGGACTCTGGAGCAGTGGAAACGTAATTCTCTGAAGTGATGAATCACGCTTCGCCATCAGGCAGTCCAATGGACAAATCTGGGTATAATGAATGCCAGGAGAACACTACCTGCCAGAATGCACAATGCCAACTGTAAAGTTTGGTGGAGTAGGAATAATGGTCTGGGGATGTTTTTCATGGTTCAGGCTTGGCCCCTTGGTTCCTGTGACGGGAAATCTTAACACTACAGCAAACAATGGCATTCTAGATGATTCTGTGCTTCCAACTTTGTGGCAACAGTTTGGGGAAGGTCCTTTCCTGTTTCAGCATGACAATGCCCCCGTGCACAAAGTGAGTTCCATGCAGAAATGGTTTGTCGAGATCAGTGTGAAAGAACTTGACTGGCCTGCACAGAGCCCCGACCTCAACCCGATCGAACACCTTTGGGATGAATTGGAATGCCGACTGCAAGCCAGACCTAATCACCCAACATCAGTGCCCGACTTCACAAATGCTCTTGTGGCTGAATTTAAGCAAATCCCCGCAGCAATGTTCCAACATCGAGTGGAAAGCATTCTTAGAAGAGGGGAGGCTGTTATTGCAGCAAATGGGGGACCAATTCCAGAATAATGCCCATGATTTTGGAATGAGATGTTGGACGAGCAGGTGTCCACATACTTTTGGCCATGTAGTGTGTACTGTGGTGCCGTGCGGTTGGTGCCTCAGGAAGGGTCTCATATACTGAAAATGTGCAATTATATTTGTACATGACATCGTTTTGTTTTACCTTTTTGTGTGATCTCCTCATATAATCCACCCCTCACTGAGACATCGATACATATCTAACAAAAATAAGGTCCATATGATCAAGTGTTTGCCACGATGTCATTTTGAAGTCACAGAGCATTGATCGATATTTTGTGTTCAGCACCTTGATGTATTTTTCAATTGAATTTTGCTAATTTCCCACTTTAATTCCTCTTTCAAAGAACTCTGTTTAAAGGTAAATCTTTGTGTTTGTCGTTTTTATGTATTTTATGCGTGTTTACTTAAATAAACTATGTTACCATAACGGAAGTGTGTGTGTGTGTGTGTGTGTGTGTCTATCTGGTTGGTATCTCCATATATGGGCTTCAGAAAGTGGAATGGAGCCCGTGTGTGTGTGTGTGTGTGTGTGTGTGTGTGTGTGTGTGTGTGTGTGTGTGTGTGTGTGTGTGTGTGTGTGTGTGTGTGTGTGTGTGTGTGTGTGTGTGTGTGTCGTTAATTGGTATCCATTTTGTGGGTTTCAAAATATTTAATGGAGTCCTCCCAGGGCGGGCTCAAAGTATCCACCTTCATATCGGTAAGGGGTCACGATTCATGGACCAAGCTGTGATGTTTTCTGTTCTCAAAGTTTTGTGCCAAGGGCTCTCTTTAGGATCGTTACTGAGCCCAGGACGGCTTCCAGCTGTAGTTCGTTTTTCATAATATTCCCAGGGATGGTTTTTAATATCCCTGTGAAGTTCTTCTTCATCATTCCCATGATGTTCTTCATCATCACTGGTACAACTTTGGCATTCTTCAGCTTCCAAGATCATTTCACTTCATGCTTGAGGTCTTGGTATTTGATCATTTTCTTGATTTCTGCATCGTTGGTCCAAAATCACTGGTATTAACACGTCAATTAGTAATGCCTTATTCTCTCTTTTTTTGTACCTCAGTATTATTACTGGTCGCAATGCTTTGTTTTCGATGTTCACGCTTGATGAGATCATTCGGTCGTACGTCAACTTCCACGTTTTCAGTGATTACTTTTGGTTCATTTTCCCACAAATTTTCTGGAAATGGAATATTAAAGATTTTGCAGATGTGCCAGTGGATTACCTTACAAAGTATGTTGCGTCATTGTGTGTGCAGCTGTTCTGGCATGTTTGTTTTTTTAAAACGTGTTCGGTCATTAAGCATCACATATCATTCTCTTTGTGAACCCCATCTCCACCCCTCACCTGTCTTTCCCCCCCTCCTCCCCCCACCCTCCTCCTCCCACCCTTTCTCTCTTTCTCTCTCTCTCTCTCTCTCTCTTTCTCTCTTTCTCTCTCTCTCTCTTTCTCTCTCTCTCTCTCTCTCTCTCTCTCTCTCTCTTTCTCTCTCTCTCTCTCTCTCTCTCTCTCTTCTCTCTCTCTCTCTCTCTCTCTCTCTCTCTCTCTTTCTCTCTCTCTCTCTCTCTCTCTCTCTCTCTCTCTCTCTCTCTCTCTCTCTCTCTCTCTCTCTCTCTCTCTCTCTCTCTCTCTCTCTCTCTCTCTCTCTCTCTCTCTCTTTCTCTCTTTCTCTCTCTCTCTCTCTCTCTCTCTCTCTCTCTCTCTCTCTCTCTCTCTCTCTCTCTCTCTCTCTCTCTCTCTCTCTCTCTCTCTCTCTCTCTCTCTCTCTCTCTCTCTCTCTCACGCACCCTCCCTTCCGCAGTGAATAGCAAAGTTTGGTGAGGTGTCACTCTTCCCACCTCACCACTCTTAATCCTCTCTGCCTTCCCTCCCCCTTCTCACCCGACACCTGCCTCCTCTCTTTCTCTCCCTCCCTCCCCCATTTATTGTCCCCGTCATCAAAGTGACTGGTTGTATTTGTTAGTATGTATATATTCCACAATGGAGGGTGCTTTCTGTCATTTCCAAGATTTATTCCATCTCGTGTGCATCTATCATATCCATTTTCTTGACCCTGGTACTCTAAATCCTCACACAGCCAATATATGTTGTTGCGGAAATGACTTGTAGGGGTTAATAATGTATAGCTCACAATAGTTATTTCCCTTAGTTCATGTTTTCGCTTCAGAGTGAGATAAAATGAACTGTAATAGGAATATGCATCTATATACAGTAATTGTACAGAAAGCATGGCATCTCTCATCTCAAAATGAATTTGTAAAAATTTCTAAAAACATATTTTCACTTTGTCATTATGGGGTATTTTGTGTAGATCAGTGGCAATTTTTATTTAAATTTAATCCATTGTAAATTTAGGCTGTAACACAACAAAATGTGAAAAAGTAAAGCAGTTTAAATACTTTCTAAAGGCACTGTGCGTGTCCATGGAGTGAAGGCAGTCGGTGGACAAAATGCAAGCTCCAAGACTCCTCATTGGTAAACGTGCAAAATTACATTTTCTTCTATTACTAATAAAAACGATGTATTCATTTAATGGTGTACATTCATGTTTTCAGGTTGTTGCAGTTAATACTAGAGAGTTAATTGAACACGATACCGCACACTGTTACACAAGAATAAACAAGGAAGGTTGGTGAAGGAGGAGGTCATTTGGCTCACCATGTCTGTGCCACATCAACACCAGACCAATTTTATCTGTCAAAACGAGTTTAATAAGGGGAATGAGAGGAGGAATGTGGATAAGTCAATGTGGCACGCACAAGGATATCCCGAGGGTGTCAAAATAAAAATGAGGAAATATATTTATAATAACTAATATAATAACTCGTCTTGAAGTGAAAGACCCTTGCCTCCCGGCTTAACCCCTGGTCCTCTCACTGTCTACTCTTCTGAACAATTATCTGCACTTACTTTGTCTATACACTTCATTATCTTACCCATCTCCATCATGTCCCCTGGTAACCGCCTCCTTTCCTATATATCCTATGTAATTGCCTCCTTTCCTAAAGACCTGCCTCCTTCAGCTGCTCCTCATAGCTGAGTCTAGCTTGGCTTGAAATCAATCTAGTAGGCGATCTAGTAGGTGAGCTAGCACCATGGTCAAATTCCAAATTCCTGCCCTAACCTTAGTCGAACGTCAGGCCTGGCCAACCGGGTAGTGATAGACTTGCGCCAAGCTTCCCCCGGCCAACCCCACAATAATGTGGGAATAATTTTAGCCGTTGAAGAAGAAAAATAAATTAAAACACCGCCCTCTATATGCTATCATGGTATACGCATACACATGTCCACCCAACCTTCCCCCATTCCGCCAACCTCCCCAACCCCCGAACCCCATTCCCGTTCCGGGAGGGAGTGGGTGTTTCTAATCAATAAAATATGTCGATTCTCTGCATGGAAACGATAGACATCAGAAATTATCATGATTATTGGAGCTGTTTGTTTGACAGATATGTACTCCTCCACCAATGAACACCGCTGGACCGAAGTAGACTCAGTAGTGACCCAGAGAAATTGGGGGAGTGGGTGAAAAAGTACAGGGGACTCGATGAATCAGTAATGAAGGAAGTCAGTGAAGGGATAGAGGGGAGTGCATGAAGGAGTTAAGGGAAAGGGGAGAAAAGGTAAACCTTTGACACAAACATTGAGCCACTGTGGTATCCCTGTGTTCAATCACCATACTGTTTTGTTTTCATGGTGGAAAGCAAAAGAACATTAACATGTCAAGTCTTTCCTTGATAAATGTCAATTTTTCGCAGTCTATAATGCTCTTTTCTATAATGAGTACTGCACTCCACTTCCCAGGTCAAAAAACCAGTAAAGACCAGTAGCTTACTGGTCAACTGGTACCAGTTGAAAACCAGTAGCCAACTGGTACCAGTAAAGCCAATTGGTTTCTTACTGGTTTTAATATGGAAATTGGAATAGAGTGATATATTACCAGTTGAAATACAATTGTATTTAACTAACTGGTATCAACTGGGACCAGTACATTGTAACTGGTATCAACTGGGACCAGTACATTGCAACTGGTATCAACTGGGACCAGTACATTGCAACTGGTATCAACTGGAACCAGTAAGACTTTAACTGGTACAAATATGAGCTACTGGTTTTTTCAACTGGGAAATTGGAATTCTGACTGAATTTAACTGGTAGCAGTTGAAACCAATAGAGACCAGTTAAAGACCAATTAGAACCAATAGAGACCAGTTGAAAATGTGTACTGGTTATAACTGGTTTTTCGACCTGGGTTATACTAAGGGCTGGTGCTTCTAACTTGTCTCTCCTGGAAGCTGTATAATACAAAGCTTTCAACATAATTAGCATCTACCACAAAATATCAGAGGCGCAGGACATACTGTTGTCTCATCATAGATAGGTTGGTGGTACCTACCACTTCTTCTCCAGTCTTGCTTACTCTGTTGTTTCATCCCTTCATCCCCCACGAGTTATTTCCGGTCACACACATTCTTCCACCAACCCCATCCTTGTGAAACTCCCAAAATCCAGGCTAACTGCTAACCTCCACTCATTTTTCCCCACTCTTCTCTTGCTTGTAGAACCTCTTCCTTAGAGTGTTCAATTCTTCTCTTCCATCCTGTACTTCAAGTTGGCAGTGCACTATTTCAGGCCATTGTCCAACTTACCAGTGATATTTTTTATTCTCATTACCCTCCCCTGCCTCAATCTATTTACTTGTAGGTTGCTATGGTTTCCTCCCTTTTCTCTCTCTCCTCCTGTTTGTTCATCGCCTTATTGTGTCCCCGCATTGTCCCATTACCCCACTGACAATGCATTTCCTTCCACCCTCTGTCCCCACATTGCTGTATGAGGATATGTTTTGTGTACAAAATAACAACTAAAGAATAAGCTTGATTTTAATCTTATGACAATATTTAGCTACGTCACAGATTTGTTTTCTTCACTGATGCAAACCGAATTGCAAATGATCTGGGGGATATTGACAAGATTTTGAAGCACCACGGGAGCATGTCTTCACTTCTTTTTTTTTTAAAGTATTTGAGAAAATTGTCCTCTTGCAACAGGTGCATGGTTTCTCAGCGTGAGTTGATTCAATCGGGTAAATCCTCCGCAAAGCCTCTGTAATATCATCCAGGATTTCTATAAGCATATATGCAATTAAATGCCTCGGTAGATTTCCCACGTGCACATAACTGCTGGTGTAAAACAATGTTACGTTGAGCAAATGTGGCCAAGCATAATCACAAGATTTATTAAACACGAAATTTAAAGCAGAATGATAATTACAAAACATCATCCACCCAAACCTGGCACTTTCCTTTGCACTAATACCTTCCAGTATGCAATACGCTTCGCCTAATCTTCATCTAGCCTCAAATTGCAAGGCCCGTCTGGGTCTAATTCCTCATCCTTTCCGTCTCCCGCAAAACAGCCACCACATTGGTGGGGGTTTACACCATGGTTGCCCGCTCCCCTCCCTTATTGTTAGCCTCCATGCTGGCTTGAGCACCTGCAAGGTAGAGTCCATTGGGTATCTCCTGTATGAGCATGCTGGAATGAGTTAATCAGCTGTAGTTTCAAACAAAACACCATATTTTGTTTATGTTTTTGTTTGCTGGAAGATATTAAACCATCCATTGTCAACAATCAATTTTCAGTCCCCAAAAGTTATGAAGATTCGTTATAAACTGAACATACAGTGAAAATGTATTCCAGTATATCTCTGTGGAAGGATGCTCATCTCTGCCCTCTGGTTCTGTGGTCCTTTCCCAGAAGGCTTCCTCGCATAGCAAACCATATGTCTGAAAAGATGTTAAGTTGAATGTCCCATTTGCAATCCTTTTAAGGTAAACAATTATTTGGTGCATTTTGCAAAGTTCATTACTGTGTCCATATTTAGACTCTGCAAGTCGATTCAGCAAAAGTAAACTAACCAAAGTTAGCTTGTTGACTTACTGGAGATGTTGCATAAAATGAATGATTCAGTAAATTAATGTCAATATGTTGTGGTGCATACTTCTGACAAGCAATGCCTGATCCACGAGAACATATCAGCCTGAATACACTTTTGAAATATCCTGATATACATCGTTTTTGGCCCTATCTCTCAATAGCAAAGAATCACTTTAAAATGAAATAACACTCGTATCCAGATCCGGATTCGGATCTTCACCAAAATTGAAACAATTCGTCCTTGCCACACACCCAATGTGTCCTCAAGTTTCGTCCGAATCTGTCCACAACTTTTTGAGATATCCTGCACACAAACAAACAAACAGACAAACAAACAAACAGACAGAAAGGGGTGAAAACATAACCTCCTTCACCTTCAGTGGCAGAGGTAATAAAGGCGAAAAACTTTTGGGTGGAAGAAAAAAAACCGAAGAGGGCCTCGGCCAACATTCCATAACATGGTCAAGGATGGTTGAATACGTTTTTGAATTATAATAATAATAATACTTATCACTAGTATTATTATTCAAAAACTTATCCAAGAGGATTGAAGAAAGTAGATGTGGGTTTGCCAGACAGTAGGTCCTTCTGGGGAGAGAGTGACAATGTGAGATTTGTCAATCTTCCCCACACCCATTATTTGTCCAAGTCTCCCCATATTTTGTCCCTCAACATTGCTGTTGATATGCTTACCCACTCTCCTTCTACTGTTTATTTTTTTGTTCGGCTATGTCCTTATCCATTCTATGTTCTAACTCTTCCACGAGCCTTAACACTTTGTCATATTTGTACAACACTTTGGCATTTCTGCTAATCGTGGTAAATATCAGCATGTCAGCTGGGATTTTAATTTTAGTTATTATACAAGGGCTAAACAAAGATGTAGAAGGAAGTTGGCTACAAGAAGAGGCCATTTGGCCCATCGTGCCTGTGTTGAGTAGTTTTTTTTTTTAATTAGAGGGTGTTTTCACACTGCAGTAAAATTCAAACAATAAACTTCAGCTCTATTTACCACCTGTACCATTGCAGGCATTTTGCCTCATGTTAACCATCATTGGCTCATAACTTCCACCAGGAAATGTGCCAGAGAGTAAACTGACAATACAGGTGTTTTAGTACTTTGAGTGACCCCAAATTAACATAATTATGGAGGTGACATCACTCTCTACTGTGGAGCTGCTGTTCTGCTTAAAGTGAAGACTGGAGTGTTCCGTTCTTGAATTTCTGCTCTTCTCTGGTGTGTTGTGGCTGTTATGCCTCTCTTCAGGGAAGGAGTAAAAATGAATGTAAGGAGTGTTAATTGTAGGTAGATCATCCTGGGATTAGTAGAACATGCTCTCCATTATTCTATTAAACTCATTATATTCGTTCCTCTTTGTGTTGCTTTGATTGCATCCTTCTGAGTTATTGAAATTGCTTAATTTGCAAACTTCACCTGTTATTTGTGCAGTTTATGGATACTGTGAATTTCTTTTTACAATCCGTCTTTCTGTTCATTTGTACTTTGTTTTCATATTTGTTATTTTGACTTTTTATGATTGTGACTTTAATTTTTGGTCTTTCCAGCAGTACAGGAAGCCTGACATTGTGCCTTGAACTCACCACTGTTGTCATATTTTGCCTTTGCTTCGTTACCCCACGTGCAGAGTGCAAAACTGGATTAAGCAATAATTTCAATCTGTCTGTGTGTTTGCAGACGTCAGTCTATGATCGAGGAACTACTTACTTTCAATTTAATTCTATATTTTAAACACTGCAGAACATGAATTGGAACACGCATCGGAACACGAACCTGCACTCTAGCTGTGCTTTGGCTCTGATTTTGGCAAATTGCACGGAATCTCGTCCCGAGAGCGCATGCGCACAGAAGAGTAAGGTAATTGTTTTAGTCTGTTTTCTGTCTGACAGCCAAACAAAATTGAAAATCATTCCAAACAGTAAACTTACTGTTTTTATGGACGTCATAAATGACACAAACAACAGGCATGACAAGCTAATTTAATCAATGGCTGTAAACGTCCAAAAAAAAGTCTGTTTTGTATTTTTTTCACCAGTTTCAAAAACTTTCATTTTATTTCAATTGAATTATATTAGTGAACACTACAGAACACAAATCACCCTTTTTACACTTCCAAAAACCTCCAGTTTAGCGATACTTGGACAAAATATTAAGCCATTTTATGCCATCTCGGCCAATCAAATTTGCCGCTCATACTCTCAGCACAGGGGAATATCTATATTCAGACAAAATTGAGGCTCAGAGGAAATATAGATTGTGCTCGGAAACACAAAGCAAGAGTTGAAAATACTTTTTTCTCAAGACTGTGGAGGGTAAAGTGTTCTATGAACTCTCTAGTTACATCCGCCACCTAAGGTGGACGGAGTTTTGGTTTCACTCGTTTTTTCTTGCAAAATCGAAGATTTATTAAGTATATTGGTCAGTCGATTTGGTGATTCTGTCTGATTGTCTGTCAATCGCCAACAGGTCACAATTTAAAACCGATCTTCACGAAACTTCACCAAGTTGTTGAGGTCGTCTCAACTGATAAGCCTATTGATATATATATATATATATATATATATATATATATATATATATATATATATATATATATATATATATATATATATATATATATATATATATATATATATATATATATATATATATATATATTGTATACACTGTCGAGGCTTGTGTGAGCAGGGCCGGATTAAGGTCTTCGTAGGCCAAGGTCCTTGAGATTTCGTAGGCCAGATTCAAGAGTGACCAAAACGACGATTCTGAACATGAAATTTAATCAAAACAGATTGCGGCAAATGGCGATTTGTCCGACTTTTAAATATACAAGTGCCTGTAAAATCCAATTCGGCTTCAAAATTGAGAAACGTAGGATACAGAAAAATAAATTGGGAGGAATGTATGTATATTCAATTTGCACCCTGCTGAAACAACTTCTGATGTGATCATATGGTTCCCACGCTCGCTGTCGATGATCACTGTGTCTGGTAGCTTGCCAGCCGCCTTCGCTCACGGTGTGTACAGCCTTCCTGCACATGTCGAGTCATATAATTAAGACTGAAAAAAACGTCGTCGGAAATTTTCGTAGGCCAAATATTTTTCGTAGGCCAAGGCCCGGGCCTCATGGGCCTAGTGGTTAATCCGGCACTGCGTGTGAGAGCGAACATACAGAACGTAAAACAAGGGGAGCAGAAGACCAGAGGGGTGGGAGAGGGATGGAAAAAACAGTGTGGAACAGAGACATGAGGAGATCTGTGGGAGAGGGATGGGGTGGGGTACACAGGGTAAATAAGATGGACACTAGAGGGTCTTTCAGGTCCTGATGTAAAAGGGACTTGCACGAAGGAAAGCAGGGAATTTGAAGGAGGTGGGTTTGGGGTGGATTAGCAGGGGTAGAAAAGATCATGGTTTGTGTTTTGGATAGGGAAAGATAAGAGACGGTGGTCAACAGCTGTTTTGAAGACCTGGAGGGAAGAGTGGGATTGAAGAGAGTGTGGGAGTTTGTTCTAAAGGCGGGAAAAAAGATGAATGAAAGAGTGAATGTGAGCAGTGATTCTGCATTTTTGTAGTTTTACCAGAAGGGGTTTGGTTGCGGACCTCGAGCACCGTGCAGAAATATGTGGCGGACATATCTCAGACAGAGCGGGGGGGGGGGTGAGGCTGTAGAGGAGATGGTAGAAGACAGAAAGACCACCGACCTGCCTGCTGTGAGAGAGTGAGAGATCCAAAGACTCAGCCTCATTGTGGGAGATACCAATCATCCTAAATGCTTTGGTTTTCACAGCGTGAAGCTGAGAAAGGTGAGAGGTGGGAGCACTAGCCCATAGGGGAGAGCAGTACTCCATCAAGCTGTGGACGAAATCTTAGTATGTGGTCGAGAGCTCAGGTGAGCTAAGGGAGCCTGGTGAGTGGAGGAGGCCAATGGGCCAACCACTTGCCTCATGGTTGCAGCAGGTTGATCAGCATCTCAAGGAGATGGGATGGGCCAGGCATCTGCCTGGGGGATGGCCATATGGAGGCCCCTGGAGTTCCGGAGGAAAGTGGACGCAATGACGCGCTGCTCTGGTACATGCTCCCATACCTGACCTGACCTGAAGAGCTCAGGTGTGCCAAGGAAGGACTTTGCATGACAGAGGATTCCCAGTCGGCAACTGGCTTTTGGAGGCCGGCAGGGGAGGGGGGGTGGTGGTTTCCAGACGATCCTTACGGAGAGACATAGTGAGAGTGTGACATTTGTCATGGTTGAAAGACATGTTTCACATGTTGGACCAGCTTATGATATTATCCAGATCTGCAGACAGTGACAAGGCTGCTGCTTGTCGATCTGAGGGACGACAGATAAATATACACGACCGGTCAAAAGTTTTGGAACACCCACATTTATCCAGTTTTTACTGAAATTTAAGCAGTTTAATGTTTCAATGTACTCTGAAATTAAAGCATAGAATAAATAAACAATTGCAGATAAAAAAGAAATCATGGAATCGTTTTGTTGAACAAAATGTAATCTAAATTTGTGACTCATCAAAGTCGCCACCTTTTGCAGATATAACAGCCGAACATACTCGTGGCATTCTTTCTGCAATGAAAATCAAATATTGTTTGGAAAGTTCTTCCCAACACTTACAGAAGTTCCCACAAATGTGTTGCACTTGTAGGTTGCTATGCTTTCACCCTTCTGTCCAGTTCATCCCAAACCAGCTCGATGCGGTTTAAGTCTGGAGACTGTGCTAGCCATTCCATGACTTGAAGCCTCCCGTCTTGTTCTTCTCTTCTAAAGTAGTTCTGACATAGCCTGGAGGCATGTTTTGGCTGTTATCTTGCTGTAGGATGAACCCATGACCAACTTGGCAGAGACCAGAGGGTGCTGCATGGCGTTGCAAAATGCTGTGGTCGCCATTTTGGTTCAGGGTGCCAGTCACGATGTGCAAGTCACCGACTCTGGATCCAGCACAAGTGTCCCAGATCATCATGCTTCCTCATCCATGTTTGACAGTTTGTGTCACACACTGAGGAACCATCCTTTCACCGACTCAACGGCGTACCAAAACCCTGTGTGATGAACTGAAGATGTCAAATTTTGATTCATCGGTCCACAAGACCTTCTTCCAGTTTTCAGGAGTCAACTGGCTTCATGACCCAGGCAAGCCTCATTTTCTTATTTTGCCATCTTAGCAATGGCTTTCTCACCACTACTCGACCTGTCAAACCTGCAGCTCAAAGTCTTCTCTTCACAGTTGAAACTGAGACTTCCTTACTTTGACCAGTGTTAATCTGTGCTTGAAGCTGCTGTCCTGTGAGCCGCCTATCACGCAAGCTGTTGACTCTCAGAAACTTGTCTTCTGATTGTGTTGTGGCTTTGGGTCTGCCAGACCTCTTCCTGTCAGAGTTTCCTCCTGTTTCCAAGTGCCTTTTGATGGTGTAGGAAACTGCACTCACTGACACCTTGGCTTACTTTGCAATTTCTCCACTGGAAAGAACTGCACTTTTAAGGGTTATAATGGTCTGTCTGTCTTCCTTTATTAATTGCCTTTTTCTCACTATTATGATAGCCATATACTACTTCCTGCAGTGAAATATTGTCCAAATAATGCTTCAGAGGGTGGAACAACACAGTCTGTTCCAACACTGCTTTTATGCAGAAAGAGGGTTTGTAACGAATCAACAAAAGTTGGGACACCTGTCGGAATTGTTTGCATCAACTTTCAAGGCTTAATTTATTTCCTTTGCTGCAGAACAGCTGCAGTTGCTAAGCCATTACTTGTTCCCTGAAAAGGGCCTTTTTTAACAACTCCAAAATTTTTCAGTTTTTGGTAACCTAAACTTCTTTTCTAACCTCTGTCAGTTTAACACTTTGCTTTCTGCCATTTCAGGTGATTCACTGGACTTGAACTGCTTAAATTTCGGTACAAACTGGAAAAATGGGGGTATTCTAAATCTTTTGACCAGATACAAATATATATATATATATATATATATATATATATATATATATATATATATATATATATATTTTAATATATATAAATATATATTTTAATATATATAAATATATATTTTAATATATATATATGATATATATATATATATATATATATATATATATATATATATATATATATATATATATACATACATACATTTTCACATATATACATACATATACACATATATAGATATATGTATATACATACATAAACACATATAATATACATATATGTATATACATACACATATAAATATATGTATATACATTCATGTACATATATATATATATATATATTGAACAAAAATATAAACGCACCAAGCGATTGTTACAATTTTACCTCGAACTCATTAATACTAAATCTTCACAACAATTTGGTTATAGAATCCATGACAATTGAGCATTAAATTTCAAAGAGTTCCTTGAGAATTCTGGCGACAGTCTTTGCGCTACAACAGCCGACACAACCGAGGTGTCACTGTCAGAGTTCACACAGTCAGTAGCGGGTGTGTCCACCGTTGGCGTCGCACAGAGCGGTGCCTCTCCGGCGCATGGACATCACCAGATTATCGATGGTGGCCTGAGGGATGTTTTCCCATTCCTCCTGGAGAGCCACACGGAGCTGGCGGACGTTCTCTGGGACTGCGTAACGTTGTCGTACGCGTCGATCAAGAACGTCCCAAAGGTGCTCGATGGGCGACATGTCGGGAGAATATGGAGGCCAGTCGAGGACATCAATGTCCTCCTCACCGAGGAAGTCCATGCAGATCCTGGCAACATGGGGGCGAGCATTGTCGTGCTGAAACGTCACATGGTGAAGGCGCACAAATGGCACGACGATGGGTCTGAGTATCTCGTCCCTGTACCGCTGCCCGTTCAAGTTGCCTTCAATGAAATGATGCCGAGTGCGCTCTCCATGGCATATGCCTGCCCACACCATAACACTGGCCCCACCGTGTGACACCCGACGAAGGACATTGGCGTCAGTGTAGCGCTCCCCAGCCCGACACCAGACGTGGAGTCTGCCATCAGCCCGATACAGCTGGAACCGGGACTCATCGGTGAACAGCACTCTCCTCCATCGTGCGAGGGTCCAGCGCAAGTGAACATTGGCCCAGTTCAGTCGGGTCTGACGCCGGACTGCAGTGAGGTCGAGTCCCCGGTGTGGTCGGCGGGCTCGGAGGTTGGCCTCCCTCAAGTGGTTACGCACCGTCTGGGCTGAAATTCACCTGTTATGCAGCCCGACAGTCTCATCGGCAGTCCTCGTGGCCGGTCGGAGTCGATCCCGGAGATGTTGCAGCCTCATGTGACGATCCTGACCGGCGGTGGTCACACGTGGTCGCCGGGCATGTGGGCGGTTCACGGTGCTTCCAGTCTCTCTGAGGCGTGTTCTCAGGCGGCTAATGGTGGAGTGGTGGACATTGAAGTGTGCTGCAACGGCCCGTACTGACGTCCCAGCATTCAGCCTGCCAATAGCGCGCTCCCTCAAGATTTGTAACATCTGTGGCATGTTGACATTTGGCACCAGTCCACATTTTGGGGAGGCCTTTTATAGGGCAAGCTATAGGGAGTGTTTGTGTCCTGGTCACGCTCACTGACCATCACTCTGTCAAGCCCCATGGTGCTCATGGGAAGGATTACTCAACGTGTGAGTCCACACACTCAGAGTGGTCAATTTCAATGGGAACATCTGTCTTGAGCAAAACAAAGGAACGATTGCTCAAACATATCATCGGTTTGACCATTTTCCCATAATGGCAATCTTGACTTAGATATTTAGGTTGGTGCGTTTATATTTTTGTTCAGTGTATATATATATATATATATATATATATATATATATATATATATATATATATATATATATATATATATATATATATATATATAAACATATGCATATACATACACTGTATGTATATACATTCATATACACATATATCTATATCCATACATATATACATATAAATATATGTATATACATATATATATATATACATATACAGTATACACATATGTATATACATACATATACACATATATACATATAAATTATATATATATATATATATATATATATATATATATATATATATATATATATATATATATATATATATATATATATATATATACATATATACATATAAATTATACATATGTGTATATATATATATATATATATATGTATATATATATATATATGTATATATATATATATATATATATATATATATATATATATATATATATATATATACATATACAGTGGGACCCGCTTAATAGAATCACTTTGGGCCGGACAAATTTGATTCTAATAAGCGGGTGATTCTAATATCCGAGTTCACCAGAGTTGTGGAGTATCAAGCGGATCAAATGTCGAGTACACATACGGAGACAAATACTCAGCATTTAGTTTAATTTATATGACACACTTGCTCAAAACAATGTAACTTACTACTGAAAATAAAACAATTACACGTACAGTACATATGTACTTTTCAAAGCAAAACAACATAGGTTTGTCGATGAGCCTACTCTGTAATGAAAAAATTGTCGATTGTTGCCTGTTTTAACGAGTCTGTGGCAATGGCGGTGACCTCCTTGTCAAGTTTGCGCAGGAAGGCCATGTCACTGAACCCATGTGATAGCAAACCAAGCCTGATCGTCTTAGCTGCAGACATCATTTCCTTGATGGTCGGGACAGAGATCTCCTCTTCCTCCTCTTCCTCCACTTTAGTGTCGGCGTCAGTAGAAATTCCCATTTCGCGTTGGACTGCCGAAACGATGGCTTCGTCTGTGACATCATCGTCTGTGGTTTGGAGAGTGGCGTCCATGTTGACGAACTCCTGCCATTGGTCGGGATCCATTTGAAGAGGGTTGGCTAACTCGTCGTCGTCATTGCTCTCGACCCTTTCGCCTTCGCTTGCTGCTCCGATGAAAATTCCTCCTTTGCGCCAGCAGTTCACTATGTCGGTAGTCTTCACATCATTTCATGCTGCGTCCGTAAACAGCATAGCGTCGAGGATCGTTATCTTTTTCGCCAAGTCACTCGCTGTCATTGCTCCATCCTCGTTGTCAATCTCAGTGAGCACTTTTCCTAGCATGGCACGGCGGTAATGAGCTTTGAATGAACGGATAATTCCCTGATCTAACGGTTGAAGAACAGAGGTTGTGTTCGGCGGGAGAAATGCCACAGTAATGTTCGACAGTTGAAGTGATTGGGGATGTGCCGGACAGTTGTCGATGAGAAGCAACGCTTTCTGGTCATGACGCCGAAGCTCGCGATTCCACTCATCGAACCATTCAGTGAAGAGGAAACCTGTCATCCATGTGGAGGAATTGGCTCTGTAGCGAACTGGAATTGTTTTGAGGCCTTTGAAACACCGTGGATTCTTGCTTTTACCAATACCGAAAGGAAGACGCTTAGCACCAGTCATCGAGCAGCAAAAAAGCACCGTGATTCTTTCCTTTGGCTTTTTCCCACCCCAGTGCTGATCTCCCTTGAAGAGGAACGTTCCGTCTGGTAAGGCCCGAAAATACAACCCGGTTTCATCAGCATTCCAGATCTCATCAGCCGTGAAGCCTTCTACGAGATCCGGAAACACGTGGTCCAGCCATTGTTGTTTCCCTCCTACGTCAGCCGCCGCTACCTCTCCGTGAAGTTTCTTGTGGACGATTCCATGTCTTTTCTTGAACCGGTAAATCCAGCCGTTTGTCGCACTGAACTTCTTGTTGTTGAACTTTTCCGCGAACTGAGCCGCTTTCTCCCGCATCAGAGGTCCAGAAAGTGGTGCTTCCTTTTCTCTAGAAGTTTGAATCCACTTGACCATTGCTGATTCGACATCGGGTGCGTTGCCGCTTCGCTTGCGTTTCTGAGAAGAAGACGAATCCACTTGACCTTTCAGAATGGCCTCTCGATCTTTCAGAATCTTGCATAGGATCGGCTGGTTAATTTCCAACTTGTCTGCAACTTCTCGTTGGCTCATTCTGGGCAAAGCGTCATAGTCCCTCAGGATTTGTGCTTTATCAATGTTTGAACGATCCGTCCGCTTTCGTTTTCTGTCCATCGTGGAAATGACGACACGCCTAGTGCTTAGACTGCAGCTGTCAGCCGTCTGCCTATCTGTACAATGACTACCGAAATCACTGTAGTGGCATAGCGTTATTTTTAGCGTGACGTCAGCCGCCTGGTGGCAAAAGTTGGAACTGTGCGGCCAGTAGGCGCTGAACTGTCGAAGTGGATTGCCAGCAGCTGATTCTATTAAGCGGGTTTTTGATTCTAATAAACGGGAAAAATTGTGTACATTTAGATACAATGGAATCAGTCTCAACGATTTTGATTCTATAATACGGGTGATTCTATTAACCGTGATTCTATTAAGCGGGTCCCACTGTATATATATATACCAATATATGGGTTGCCTCAGCCTGTCATCCATCCGAGGTCGGCAAAATGAGTACCAGAATACTGGGCCGGTGTATACCCCAGTTAAAATAGGTGTACCATATCCCTGTGTCATAAGAGGTGACCAGGGTTGCGTCAGGAAGGGCATCCGGCATAAAACATGTGCCAAATCACGATGCGGAGAATACGGATGATCCGCTGTGGCGACCCCTAACGGGAGCAGCCGAAAGAAGAAGATATATATATATATATATATATATATATATATATATATATATATATATATATATATATATATATATATATATATATATATATATGCTGTGATCTCAGTTTAGATTCTCATATCCAATGTCGATTGGTCAATTGTCTCATATTTTACTTTACATTTTTCCAAAAGTATGTTACGTCATTTCGCATCATCATTATCATCAGTCTCAAACTCCATACCAGAGTAACATTGCTCATAAGTTCTGAATGATTTTGTGTTTGAGAACCAACCCCAAAGAGGCTGGGTTGCCACTTTGTCACAGACTGATATTATTGTCCTGCATGAATTATGTTTGTAATTATTGTCCTACATCAGATTTGTGACATTGACGATGTGACCGAGTGTTTGAGTAAAACGTAAGCTTCCGGCATGGATGAAAAAAGACGGCACAAGCTTTTTCTTCCTTTCAAAAAAATACCCTGGCTGAATACTTTTAAATCATAGAATCAGAACATTAATACCTTCATCAAGTCCTTTTTTATTTCCTGTCAACACAATCCCAACCTGACTATCCTCTTCATGAATACTTTACAATGACACCAAGCTTCAAATGGATATTTCTCTCTTATTATTGTTGTCTCCTTTTTCTCTTTTGTTCACTTTCTGCTCAGGCTGTGCAACTCAAGCTATCTGGCTGAGGATGGTACTGTAAACAACATCCCTCTTTACCCTTTTCTAACGCGTAGTTTTATAGAGATACAATAATACACTTGTACATCTATGTATGAAGTGTTTGGTACTCTGATTCAGACAATTAGACTTTTAGCCTCGCCCAACATAGATAGACTATTGTAATTGGTGTGTGACAAAAAGAAAGTGTGTGTGTGCACGTGTGCATGTGATGCCGCATGCAGATCAACTTTAATCCAGCTCGCTGTGTGTAAGAGGTTGGCGAGACAAATACTCTAGCGAGGCTCTACATTGTTACGTGCTCTGTCTCATCATACCTGTTGTAGGCAAGCACCCAAAGTGAACATCCATGTGACAGATGAAGTGCTTGCATGAGTGAAAATTTTGTGTGGTTCCAAGTTCAATGCACTGTGCAATCCCCCTGGTGACGTCATATTCTGCCAAAGCAGCAATCATTGAAGCAAATAACACATTGATTGGTTTATAATTGCTTTCCCAAGAGGGTCAGCATTTGAACATGCAATGGGATTACAATATGTTTTCAAGAAGGTCAACCTGTTTTGATTAAGGTTACAATCCCTATTTGGCCTTTGCATAGCTCATAAAGGAGTCTGCAATTCCTTCTTTATGCCTGGTGTTGGCTTAATGGTTAGGGTGGTGAACTTGGGATTCTAGGATCCTGAATTCAAATCCCACTTGTATGCTGAATTAATACCAGGTGGGGTTGACTCTGCCTGTCATCCTTCCGAGGTCGGCGAAATGAGTGCCAGCATGCTGGTATACTGTGTTGGAGTGATGACCCGTCCAGGATGTTTTCAATCGCCAAGGAGACTGCTTCTGCAGCACCAACGCTCTGCACAGAGTATGGTCCTGATGGATAGATGGATGGATGGATGGAATTCCTTCTGCTGTCACAGTAAAATAGCTTTTTCTCTTGTTAGTTTTAGCCTTTCCACCCTAAATTCGCTCAGATTCTTGTGACTTATGCAACTCCAATCTTAATATTGTACGTCTTAGTCTATGTCTGGTGTCGGTCTTAATTCTGGTTTGGAGCCAATAATATATACTGTTGCGGATTCCGCGCCCGCCGGCGTGCTGACGGCCACGTAACTCGAATCGCGGCATGTCGCCCACCGGACGGACAATCCAGTCGTGACCCTCTCGGACTAACGCCGGGAACCAGTCACGGGTGGACCTTTCGGTCTCACCGCGATCGAGCCAATCAGCCCCCGCGTGGGATAGGGTTGCTCGCCAAATTCGACCTACCTAAGTACCCACGCGGAGGGTAGACCGGGCGACCGCACCTCGCCGCAGGTCGACTTCGGACACGGGCCACTTAAGCGACCCGTTCCGTACTATCAGAATAACCGAGCGGTGTTATCGTCGACCTCGACGGTTCGATTAATTATCGGGCGTATTCAGCCCACTACCAACCCTTTACCTGAAGCAAGATGGGGATTCAATAGAGGAAAAGACGAAGCGAAGCGGGAAACAGTTCAACACAAAGCACATTTATTCGCGGCACACGGGAGCACACATATACAATTCCACCAAATGCACACAGAAAAGACACAATGTAATTTACACAAAAAGCAAATGTAAAAGCGAAAACACAATGCAGAGCTAATACCGACTACCGAGCACACGGCAACACTTATACAATTCTACTTCACAGACGGCGCCGACAACACATACCCAAAACCAAGGAAAAGAATACCCTCAAGGATGAGGCGGGCCTGAGGCCGAGACCGGGTCGCGCCTACCCGTCTGGTGATGAGACGCGGAGCGGCGATGGCGCCTCAACCCCGCGGGCCTCGCGGACAGTGTCTGGTAGGGGGTGGGAAAGGGGCCCCCTTGGTCGCACTATCTCAGCGCGGGGGGGAAACAGGAGGGGGTTGCTGATGCTCGGGGTATAGAGGATTTTTATTATCCCGCGACGAGCGTCTCCACCTCGGCCAGGTCGCGCTGTCGGCCTCCCTGGGGTGCAGCTCCCGACGCGAGCACCCCCTCGTCTGGTGTCGCTGCCTTTCCACAGCTCCGTCCCCTCCGTTCCGACTCCAACGCACACGACGACCAGCTCCTTCTTGCCAACTCCACCGCCCGCGAAGTCTTGACTCTCTGTTTCCGACTCTCCTACTCTCCGCCTCTGGACTCTACTGGACTGACGAACACGGTCCTTTTATCAGCCCCGTAGCTTCGCCCTCTCATCTTTGACCCCCTCCCTTCGACCTTTCACCTCGCTCCCCATTGGCCCGAGAAAAAGTGGGCGTGAAGGCTTTTTGATCCATAAATTTGCATATATCGATCGCCCTGGGGGCGGGCCACCCGCCCCTCGCTCACCGATTGGACGGCAAAAAGTGGGCGTGTGTCGTTTTTGATCCGTTTTTGAAGCACAAAATCCGTGATTTTGTACACGCTGTTTGGCGCGCGCCCTGCACGAGTCCAACACCGGTACCCACAGCGGGGCAAGAACGGTGGCGATGCGACGGTTGCGAGGTGTGACGGGAAGGTCGTGGCGGTTGTGGTGAAGCGGCGTTGTGGTTGGTGGTTGATGTTGTGGTTGTGGTGGTAATCATGGCGGTTGGTCCAAAATAAAGATAGCAAAAGAAAAACGGCTATCCTGAAGAGTCGCAGCACGCATAAATGACATGTATTCCCACTAGACAACGGGTTTGGGCCTAACTACACATGTACTTACCGAGATACCTCACCTAAGGGACCTGAATGGTGGTTTGCGAATTTGGTAACCACAACAATACATTATACATATATATATATATATATATATATATATATATATATATATATATATATATATATATATATGTACATACATATATATATATATATATATATATATATATATATATATATATATATATATACACACATATAAATATACGTATACACACACACACACACACACACACACACACACACACACACACACACACACACACATATGTATATATATATATATATATATATATATATATATATATATATATATATATATATATATATATATATATATATATATATATATATATATATATATAGATACATATATGGAGCCTGGTGTTGGCGCAGTGGTTAGGGTGGCTGGCTTGGGATCCAAAGGTCCTGAGTTCAAGCCCCGTTGGCTGCTGAATTAATACCAGGGGGTTGACTCAGCCTGTCATCCTTCTAAGGTCGGCGAAATGAGTACCAGTGTACTGGTCCCGGTGTATGCCCCGGTTAGAATAGGTGTACCATATCCCTGTGTGTCGTAAGAGGCGACCAGGGTTGGCGTCAGGAAGGGAATCCGGCCATAAAACATTGCCTCAAGAAAAAGCTAACCCCTGCTGTTGTTGTTGTTGTTATATATAACGGCTGTTATATATAAACGGCTGTTGTTGTATATATATATATATATATATATATACATATATATATATATATATATATATATATATATATATATATATATATATATATATACATATACATACACACACATAAATGTATGTATATATATATATATATATATATATATATATATATATATATATATATATATATATATATATATATATATCATGGAGTACAGTCGTACTCCATATGGAGGGATGAGATGGGGGGGAAAAATGGCTGTACATTCAAATGTGTGCACAATGATAGGCTTATAAAAGACTACAGAATGAAGTATTTGCCATTGAAAAGCCATACATTTTATTCTCAAGCGTTTTCTGAACAACAAAGACTCAAAAAGATGCAAGAATACATTGCTAAAGAACATCGGGAGATCGCTAAGGCCGAAGTCACATTTGCTCTATGGCGAGGATACGGCAGCCGTACGCCCTCTGAATTGACAGAAACGTGCGGCGGCCGCAGAGTTTCTCTGGTGGCCTCAGGGTGGCCCTACGCCGTTTGGCTATCTTTTACAGGCTGTAGGGTCGCCGTGGAATTATAACGCGGAGTTATAAGTTTTTTTCATTTCTACGTTCGCCGTAGCAATTCGACAAGCCGAAAAAAAAAAACTGGTAAAAAAAAATAAAAAATAAAAAAAATGAACCCACTCGTTACCGTCCGTCTGGCCGCACGTTCGCCTTCGGGCCCCCCTGTGGTCGCCTTGCGAGCACCTTCAAGCTACCTTGCGTCTGCCTTGAAAATTCTATGGCCGCCGCAGGGCCCCCTTAAGGTCACCGTGCGACATCAAATCAAAGACCGTACGGCAACCCCACGTTTTCGGTCTCCACAATTTCTAAATACCACGTGCGGCTCCCCGGAAAAATAAAAACATATGTGACTGCTACATTGTGTGACCGTGGAAATACTGTGGCCGCCGTATAATTGCTAGTGGCCGTAGATTTTGGAGACCCCACGGCCGCCGTGGCAAATGTGACTTTGACCTTAATCACCAATTTGTACTTCTTCTTTCTATCCTCTCAAAACAATGTAAATCCTACCTCAATAACTGCTTCAGCCATGATGGTGATTCCATGGCGAGGAAGTTTCTTTGTCTCTTATCTGGGCTGGGGCACGCAACCCAAAATTTAAACATTAATCGTTCTCATCAGAAAAGAGATCTCACGTAAAGGTGGACTCAACCAAACCAGGCCAGGATTGTGATGGGTGGGGGGGTGGAAACTGACAGTGGACAGAACCATTCCAAAAACGATACATATCCAAATAATCACCCAAATCAACCAAATCAGTATAAAAACAATTTAATAACAGAGATGGATTTAATGCATACCAAAATAACAAAATATACAAAACATTATGCATTTTATCTTCAACTCACAGGATATCTATATTGGACGAATTGTCGGCTTTGATCATCACTGATTAAATCAGGCTTATTTTATGTAAGAACTTTTGGGTATACCACATTCCTGGTTCGTCCATCATATGCATGCATGAACAAACTCATTCCAGTCCTAACTCTGAAGCATTGGACATAAAGCTGGCCATGTGAAAAACATGGTCAGGTGAGATAGAGTCCTGCTTGGTGCAGCGTTTGTCCTTGTGCCTTGTGAATGACAGAGATTCGGGAATTGGAGCCGCTGAATTCAAATGGACAGTCGCTGGGAAGGAGTGGTATACGGGGAATCAACACATTCTCTCCTGAGAACTCTTCGATGGAGATCATAGCTTATATGAGATTTTTCATTAGCTGCCGCATGACCAACTGAGTTCCGATGCATAATTTTGGGCCATCCAGATTGCGAAGAAGCATGATCGGTGTACTGACTTTCAAGTTCAGCTCATGAGGTGGTACACCCGGAGGATGTAGCGAGTTCAGAAACTCAATAGGGAAGTGAACGATTTGATCCACATCTTGAACGGTGTCAGTGGATTTATTGGTGACTTCTTCACCGGGCACACATTCTAATAGTCATCGATTCAGTGTATGAACAACGTCATTTGGGGAGGGGGGGGTAGTATTGCCCGTTGCGACAATGAATCAGTGTCTCCATAATTTGGTGAAAAAAAAATAGTAAACACTTTATCAAATCGTTGTCAGAACACACCACAGCAGCTAGATTTTTGTTAATGGTGGATGAGACAGTCACTGGTATCAGGCTCAATTTTACCATCAGCAAAGCAGAAGAGTAGCAAACTGCTGCACACTATGATCTCCTCGTAAGTGCATGTGAATAGTGGTACGGAGGGTCATGATTTAAACATCTCACCACAGCACTGACAATTCGCATTGACTTGATCGGCTTGAGTACCCCACCAAATTATGGGAAAGTTTGTCTGAAATCACCAGCAAGAAGAACTGTCACTGCTCTCATGGGTGAACATGGGTGAAAGTTTGGTTAAGTGCCTCGAATGCCCGCTTGGTCGGCATGGTCCATGCATCGCACACGATCAAGTTACAGCGTTTGAAGAGCATACCAAGACTGGAATCATTTTTGCCTAATCTGGACTTTAGTCCAGTGACCTTATGCGATCGAGCAGTATCCATAGGTGAGTTAGTTTGTCAGTCAGTCAGTCAGTGAGTCAGTAGACATTTCAATCATTCTCACCAGAACCAAACACACAATTTTCATGAAACTTGGCCACAAGCTAGGATTTTGATGTTGATAAAAATCGCCCCAAAAAAACTTCATCATTTGTGATGTACCAAAGTTTGTTCATGGCATAAAACACAATCAGGGTGTATGTATGGGGGTTTGCAGGGGTTTGACCCCTCCCACCAAAATAGGTATTTTCTCTCTTCTATGAAACAACACACACAATTTCAATGAATCTTGACCACAACCTTCATCGCCCATGATGTACCAAAGTTTGTTCATGTCATTAAAAAAAAAAAAAAAAATCAGGGTGTGAGAGATCTAAGGGGGGTTTGAGTGACTGTAGCTCCTGATCCAGGTGAGCTTCAAGACTCGTGGTCTATTTTTCACATTTCCCTTAGCTTTGTCATCCGTAGCCAGATTGAGGGGTAATTGAAGTTGGAATGTGCCGTCCTCCCGCCTTTGAGCAGCATCGCCGCAATACCCGACGATGCTGATAGGGATACAAAATCAAATACACACACACACACACACACACACACACACACACACACACACACACACACACACACACGACTAATTTTCCACCTATCTGGATCATCAGCTGGGCTTCCACCTCTTCATGAAGGTTTCAATCCCTAAAAACACAATTGACAACATAATATAAATTTATCAAAAACGTGTCCAGTGGTAATAATAAAACAACCTGGATGCCAAAGATCCTGGATAATTACACAGCTGTCTACCCAGATGATTGTCGGAAGCACCGAACTAACAACAATTGCAGTGAAAGGGTTGAGCCTTATGCTCCAACACCAAAAGAGTATCAGAATAATGGGAATAAAATACGATTCGTCCTGATAGTAGAAATAGAAGAAAATGTAGAATGAGCGTTTTCCATTCCCTGAAGAATTTTTCTTTACGGGTCCACATCGAATCGCCCCCTGATCACGTGGTACCTTCAAACATGATACCCGGTAAACCTGCCGAAAACATACTCTCCTCAAGAATCGAGGTTTTCACATCGTGATGTTGGCGAATTAGCAGCGATAGCTTAGGTTACGATGAACACACAGAAACGCCTTTGTCTTTTTATATCGACATGAATAAGTGTGTGTGTGTGTGTGTGTGCGTGTGTGTGTGTGTGTGTGTGTGTGTGTGTGTGTGTGTGTGTGTGTGTGTGTGTGTGTGTGTGTGTGTGTGTGTGTGTGTGTGTGTGTGTGTGTGTCAATGTGAAAATTTTCAATTTTCCACGATCTCCTCTCACGGACTAATAAAAGTAAATCATCAAAATATTTTTTATTTTGGTTCGTTCGCTTTGTGTGTGTGTGTGTGTGTGTGTGTGTGTGTGTGTGTGTGTGTGTGTGTGTGTGTGTGTGTGTGTGTGTCAATGTGTCTCCTCCATAACTCCAAAACCATCAAACCTAGCAGCCTGAAACTTTGCACGCACACTAAAAAAAAAAACTCCAAGAAAGTTCAAGAGTGAAAATTGGGTGTTTGTGTTAATTAAATCATCCCTTTTGAAGGTAATTACGGCCTTATTTAATTATATCCTTCATCAGGCGATCCTTGGCCACCTCATTCTCGAGGGTCTTAAGGCGTTTCCTTGGTAACCTCGCTGGGGTCTGAAGCCGCCATGTTATTTCGCCTGCTCAACCATGCCGTGACTTGGAACAGACTGCAGTGATTTCTTAATGATAAAGGTTTATTTTTTTTTTCACTTTCCTCACTCATATTGTCTTATTCTTATTTTATATTCATATTGCTTTTGTTAGTGCTGTAGTTTTCAAATTAGGAGCTTGGGGGCGATTTCATGCATTATTATTATATGATACAATTTTCCACGATCTCCTCTCACGGACTAATAAAAGTAAATCATCAAAATATTTTTCAACCAAAACGCTTTGCGATTGGTTCGTTCTCCGTCACCCTGAGCAAGTGGTTCGTGCTCCGTCACCCTAAGTGAGTGGTTCGTGCTCCGTCACCCTGAGTGAGTGGTTCGTGCTCCGTCACCCTGAGCGAGTGGTTCGTGCTCCGTAACCCTGAGCGAGTGGTTCGTGCTCCGTCACCCTAAGCGAGTGGTTCGTGCTCCGTCACCCTGAGCGAGGGGTTCGTGCTCCGTAACCCTGAGCGAGTGGTTCGTGCTCCATCACCCTAAGCGAGTGGTTCGTGCTCCGTCACCCTGAGCGAGTGGTTCGTGCTCCGTCACCCTGAGCGAGTGGTTCGTGCTCCGTCACCCTGAGCGAGTGGTTCGTACTCCGTAACCCTGAGCGAGTGGTTCGTGCTCCGTCACCCTGAGCGAGTGATTCGTGCTGCCTCACCCTGAGCGAGTGATTCGTGCTGCCTCACCCTGAGCGAGTGATTCGTGCTGCCTCACCCTGAGCGAGTGATTCGTGCTGCCTCACCCTGAGCGAGTGATTCGTGCTGCCTCACCCTGAGCGAGTGGTTCGTGCTGCCTCACCCTGAGCGAGTGGTTCGTGCTGCCTCACCCTGAGCGAGTGGTTCGTGCTGCCTCACCCTGAGCGAGTGGTTCGTGCTGCCTCACCCTGAGCGAGTGGTTCGTGCTGCCTTACCCTGAGCGAGTGGTTCGTGCTCCCTCTCCCTGAGCGAGTGATTCGTGCTCCCTCACCCTGAGTGAGTGGTTCGTGCTCCCTCACCCTGAGCGAGTGGTTCGTGTTCCGTCACCCTGAGTGAGTGGTTCGTGCTCCCTCACCCTGAGCCAGTCGTTCGTGCTCCCTCACCCTGAGCGAGTGGTTCGTGCTCCCTCACCCTGAGCGAGTGGTTCGTGCTCCCTCACCCTGAGCGAGTGGTTCGTGCTCCCTCACCCTGAGCGAGTGGTTCGTGCTCCCTCACCCTGAGCGAGTGGTTCGTGCTCCCTCACCCTGATCGTGTGGTTCGTGCTCCCTCACCCTGATCGTGTGGATCGTGCTCCCTCACCCTGATCGTGTGGTTCGTGCTCCCTCACCCTGATCGTGTGGTTCGTGTTCCATCACCCTGATCGTGTGGTTCGTGTTCCGTCACCCTGAGCGAGTGGTTCGTGCTCCCTCACCCTGAGTGAGTGGTTCGTGCTCCCTCACCCTGAGCGAGTGGTTCGTGTTCCGTCACCCTGAGCGAGTGGTTCGTGCTCCCTCACCCTGAGCGAGTGGTTTGTGCTCCCTCACCCTGAGCGAGTGGTTCGTGTTCCGTCACCCTGAGAGAGTGGTTCGTGCTCCATCATTCTGAACGAGTTGTTGTGAAATAACTCCCGATTTCCAAGCAGTTTTCCGTATTTACATGTTTTCTAAATTACTGAGCCAATATTTTTTCCATCCGTCACACACAGCTCTTTATGAAGAATAATGTTTGTGAACATATCCGTGAAACGTTGATATAAATGCAACGTTGTTTTTTGGTGAAAACTACTCAAGGTTTCTGGGTTGCATGCAGTGAGTACTGTCGTTGGTAATCAAACTGACTCCAACCTGCTGATTCCCGAAAGATTGCCGATATCGGCCAAACACGTGTGTGTGTGTGTGTGTGTGTGTGTGTGTGTGTGTGTGTGTGTGTGTGTGTGTGTGTGTGTGTGTGTGTGTGTGTGTGTGTGTGTGTGTATGTGTATGTGTATGTGTATGTGTGTGTGTGTGTGTGTGTGTGTGTGTGTGTGTGTGTGTGTGTGTGTGTGTGTGTGTGTGTGTGTGTATGGCATAGTTTTTCTCTCTTAATTACATACGTCTATTAATTAATTACGCAGTATTGAAATGTACCTTTTGACCTTTTAGACTGTTGTGACCGCTTCGACCTCTGAAGACCCCAAAAGATCCAAAACATCCAGAAGACCCTGAGGACCCAACAGACCCTAAATAACCAAAATACCCTGATGACCCAAAAGTCCCCGAGGACCCAAAAGACTCAGAAGAAACAAAAGACCCTGATGACCCAAAGAAACCAAAATACCTTGAGGAGCAAAAACACCCAAAATACCCTGATGACCCAAAATACCCAGATGACCTAAAAGACCCCAAAGACCCACAATACCCTGAGGATCCCAGAAGACCTAAAAGTCCCTGAGGACCCAAACATCCCCAAGGACCAAAAAGACCAAACTCACCTGGAGGACCGAAAAGCCCACAAAGTCCCTGAAGACCCAAAAGTCTCCAAGGACCCAAGAGACCAACAAGTCCCTGAGGACCCAAAAGACCTAGAAGACCCAAAAGTTCCCAAGGACCCAAAATAACGCAAGGTCGGCAAAATGAGTGCCAGCTTGCTAGTCTCCTGTGTCGGAGTGGAGACCAGCCAGGATTGTGCTTAATAGCCAAGGAAACTGCATAGGCAGCAACAATGCTCTGCACAGAGTATGGTCCCAATGGATGAATGGGTGGACCCAAAATACTCCAAGGACCCAAAAGACCCAAAAAGTCCCCAAGGATCCAAAATACCTAAAAGTTCCTGAGGACCAAAAATACTCTCGGACCTCAATGACCCAGAAGACCCAAAATGACCCAAAATATAAAGCAGCTTAATATGTCCATCCTTCCACCATGGCATGGCATTCTAATTACAAGAAAAAGAGCAATCAGAGATTGCAGACCCTTGCTTGGACTTGTTTTGTGTGGTGTTTGTGTTGTTATGTGTGGTATATTTTGTGTGGCGTTTGTGTACTGGTGTGTTACGTAATTAATAAAAGACATAATTAGAAATTCCACTTTACACCTGCTGGCAGTGATGACGGGGTACCAAGACGTTCCACTTTGATGCAACCCCGCTTTGAATGGACACCTAATTCTGACCCATGACGTTTATTATTATTATCGAATTGAATTAAGAATGGGATTAAAATAAATTCAATTCAAATGAAATGGAAGACCAAAGAGGTACAGTCCTGCATTGGAGTCATCAGAAGGAACCCAAACAAGCAAAAAGCAAAGATGGAGTTATCACGAGGAGCCTGGATAGGATTCGCATTTCAACTGTTACTCCTCTACCATAAAACCCATTCAATCACAGCCAAGTGAGCCTCACTCAAAAAAAATTTTTTTTTTTTGTTTTTAAACCAAGATCAAAAGAAAAAAAAATTTCTGGCCGCCAGACCATGTGTCCGATCAAGTTCAAATTTAAAACATGTATCCCCCATCGTTATTCGACCATAATTGTGAAGTTTAATGTCAATTGATGAGGTGGTTGGAGAGAAAACAATTTAATATTTTTCTTCAATCAAATATGGCTATCAAACCATGTGACCTATCAATTATTCCGAAACAAACGTGTACAACCATGGCTTGGGGAACATTTGCGTGAACCTTCCCCTCGATCTGTCAAGCCGTTCTGGAGAAAAAGATTTTTTTTTCATCAGTTTTTGGGTAAATCCAACATGGCTGCCAAACCATGTGATCTATGATGTCATATGCGTGATCCTTTTGTTCCACATGATAAGGTGGTCATATGGCTTAAGTTTTGCCTCGATCTGTTCACCCACTTCAGTGAATATGTTTGAAGGTTTTCTTAAAAAAACAAAAAAACAATATGGCTGCCAAATCATGTGACCGATGACGTCAGCAATTTCTTTTTTTCTGTGGACCATTTTATCCCTGTGTGACCCACAAAAATTTTCATCCTCATTCGATGTAGAATTTTACATGTGCAATTATGACGTCATCATGAAGACATCTTTGATGTAATTTCAAAAAATCACACTTATTCGCATGAGGAGTATTTGCCATGTGCCAAGTTTCAATTTTTCTCATCGTGCGGTTTCAGAGATACAGAGGTCGAAAGTTTTTTTTTTTTGTATACCTTATCGAGGATCGTATGAGAGTTAACACACAACACACAGCAAGGGGGGCATGAGACTAGGGAGGCGGGAGTGGGAAAGACAAAGCAGTGGGGAACAGAGACATTAGGAATTCTGTGGAGTGAGAGGGATGGGGCGGGGAACATGTGGAAAACAAGATGGATATTACAGGGACTTTCAGGGAGGAAAGCAGGGAAGATGAAGGAGGTGGGTTTGGGGTGGATTAACGGGGGTAGAAAAGATCGAGGATTTGGATGGGGGATGATAAGAGGTGGTGGGGAACAGCTGGTTTAAAGGCTTGGAGGGAAGAATGGGATTGAAGACAGTGAGGGAGTTTATTCCAAAGGCGGGAAAAAAGAGGAATGAAAGAGTGAAGGTGAGCAATGATTCGTGTTTTTGGTAGTTTTACCAGAAGGGGGTTGTTGGCAGTCCTTGAGCACCCTGCAGAAATATGGTGGGGACAAATCGCAGACAGAGTGGGGAGGGGGGGACGAGACCAGAGAGGAGACAGTGGAAGACAGAAAGAACACTGACCTGCCTGTGGTGAGAGAGTGAGAGCCCCAAAGACTCAGCCTCATCACTGGAGATGCCAATGATCTGAAATGCCTTGGTTTCCACAGCGTGAAACCAAGAAAGGTGGGATGCAGGAGTACCAGCCCAGAGGGGAGAACAGTCCTCCATCAGGCTGCAGACGAAAGCTTTGTATGTGGTCAGGAGCTCAAGTGGGCCAAAGAAGGACTTTGCACGATGGAGGACTCCCAGTCGGCGACTGGCTTTGGAGGCCAGAATGGAAATGTGGCTTTCCCAGGAAAGATCATGGCAGACAGTGAGACCCAGAAGCTTGAAAGAAAGGACTTCTTCCAGAGGATTGTTGACAAAGTATTTTGGGGGGGGGGGAGGGTGTTTTCCAAATGGTCCTTTCAGAGAGAGAAAGTGAGAGTGTGAGATTTGTCTGGATTGAAAGACATGTTCCACGTGTTGGACCAGTTTGTGATTTACCCAGATCTGCCGGAAGCCAAGAAGCTGCTGCTTGCTGCTCTGAGGGATGACAGATGGTACGGCAGAGGGTGGAGTCATCAGCGAAGAGATAAAGAGGATTTTCCAGAGAATCGGAGAGATGATTGATGAACACCAGAAAAAGAACAGGGCCCAGAACGCTGATTTGAGGAATTCTAGCCTGGACAGGAAGAGGGGATGAAAGAACTCCATTACGGGCCACACGTTGACTGCGACAGGAAAGGAATTCTGAGAGCCATGAGTGGAGATGGCCTTGGATACCATCGGAAGAGAGTTTGGTGAGCAGGGCAGGGTGCCAGACAATGTCAAAAGCATGTGATGTATCTTGGAACATGGTTCTGATTTCATGTCTGGCATTGAGGACCTCCATCCATTGTTGGGACAGCAGAAGCAACATATCCAGTGTGGAGTGACCTGGTCTGAAACCAAATTGATGATCGTAACTCAAGCCATTGGAGAAGAGGAAGGATTTAACCTCTGAAGCAATGATGGATTCCATAACTTTGCTGATGATTGGGAGAAGGTTGATTGGTCTGAAGTTGCAGGGATTTGTTTTTGCACCTTTTTTATGCAAGGCAGTTATGTTTGCTGATCTCCAAGCAGATGCCAGATGACCTTGAGCAATTGAGAGGATGAATAGAACAGAGAGAGGGTGAGCAAGAGCAGAGGAGCAGGTTTTGTGCACATGTGGGCTGATGCCATCTGGACTGGTTGCAGAATATGGGTCGAGTTTTGACAGCAAGCTCTCCACTTTCTCAGATGAAAAGGACAGAGTCTAGGGACAGTTAGGTGTGACTGGGTAAGGTGGGTACAGAAAGCGATGGGTTTTGGACACAAGATTTTGTGCAAACACCGAGTTTAGGCATTTAGCCTTTTCACGTGCGGTATCAGCAGTGCGGCCATTTGAGGTAAGAGAGGGGATGGAGGGGAACATACACCAGAAACAGATTTGATTAGATGCCACCAGGATTTGGAGGAGGAAGAGGTTTGAGAGTTTAGACTTGAGCTTAGAAAGATGTTTTCTGGCTCTCCTCAGGGTAGCTACACACTTGTTCTGAGCTTTTTGGAAGTAACTGAGATTGCCCTCAGTTGGGATTGCTTTCCATGAGGCAAAGGCAAGTTGTTTCAGGACAACTGCCTTGCCACAAGCTTCAGTGAACCATGGGCGGGAGGAAGGGTAGGACAACAGAAGACAAGAGGGGATAAATCTGTGCATGACGGAGAGCAAGTTTCTTTGAAATAATTCCCAGGATGAGTTTATGTTGGAGAAAGTAACGATGGGAGACCATTCGAAAAGGTTGATGGTTGCTTGGCGACCCTGCCAGTCGGCTTGAGTGAAATGCCAGACTCGACGGTGCTGAGGTGGTTCTCTGAGAATAACCACAGATGTTCACTTTGACAGGCATGTGGTCATTAGTACCGGTTTGAGCGGAGGAAGTACAGCAGATGTTTTCAGGGAAATTTGTCAAAATCAGACCCAGAAGAGATCGAGTACTATTGGTTGAGATCCGGGTCAGAAAATTGACTGATTTAATCAATCCCAATGAGTCACAGAAGTCTTTTGTTGAAGTGCCGTGACAGGTGAGAGAGGTACCCACACCCAGCCAACTGGCTTGATGACAATTGAAGTCACCACACATGAGGAAGAGAGAGTTCGGATGAGAAGATAGAAGTTGGTTCATGTTTTCGGATCGTGAGGTTTAAATGGAGTCATCACTGTTTGGTGGATGGTACAGTACACATATAAACATGAGTTGAGAGTGGAGGGAAGCCGTAGCCAGAGGTATTCCTGGGGGTGTGGGGGAGTGAGGGCAGTGCATGGAGAGTGAGGAATAGAGTCTTTGATGAAGAGAGCAACTCCTCCACCAGGACAAGGCTCGGGTCTGTCCTACCAGAGGAGGGAGTAACCAGGGAGAGATATGTGGGAGTCAGAGAGTCTTGAGGGAGGAAAGTTTCTGTTAGGCAGCTTATGTCTGGTTTTTCAGTTGCAACCTGTATCGAAAGATCTGTAAGGTTTGAGCGAAGGCCCCGGATATTTAAGGTCCACACTGTTTCTGAAGAGGGAGGGGACGAGGCTTTGGGTGCAGGGGATGGGAGAGGAGGGGGAGGGTAGGACAAGGGAGGAGGGGGGGAGGTAAGGAGAGTTGTTGAAAGAGTGTGGGGGATTGCAGAATAGCTCGGTGAGTGGCCGTATGAGGAGGAGAAAAGGCTCTGTGGTGCTGGGGGAGAGGGGGGCAAGAGAGGGGAAGAAGGCAGTTGAGGATTTGAGGAGGTGGAGTGATGAGATGGAGGTGAGAGGGCAGGGGAAGGAGGCAGCTTTGTGGATGTGAGGGGGAACTTTAAGAAGGGTGAGTGAGGGGGGTGAATGGTGGGAGAATGGTGAGTGGGGAGAGTTGGGAGAGAAAGGTGAGGGGGGAGTTTTTGAGAAAGGTTAGAGGGAAGCTTGGAGGGAGAAGAGTGTGATGGTTACTTTGAGAGGGAGGGGTGAGTTGGCACTGAAGTTGGAAAACAAGAATGGTTGATGGAAAGCGAACATTCATAGCAAACTGTGGTTTTAATTTTTTTTCGGTCAGAGACGCGATGAAAGACATTTCTTGATGGATGCACAAAAGGCAAATTAAGAGAATGGAGAGAAGAAACGCTGTAACAGTTGGATTTTTTTTGGCAATTTATGAGGAAAAGGTCGAATTGAGAGCAGTCTGTTGAAATAGAAAAGGGAGAGAATACAAATAAAAACGATCGTACACCAAGAGGGGAAAGATGGGTAGGCCTCAAAGAACCCGTAAAGACAAGGTTGATGAAAACTCACAAAACAGCACGATTTTTGAAACAAAACCGAACTAGGAACACACACAGAATCATGTACGTGAGAAAATAAACAGTTAAAATGGGACAGGTAACGACCAGAAACTTAACTTTGAGAAAGTCGGCAAAGACCCCCGAGAGAACCTGCCGTTGCTGCAAACCCAGAACCGGAACTGAAGTTTTTCCATTTTTCCAACATGGCTGCCAAAAGACGTGACCTATGATGTCATAATTATCAACAAAACATTCTACATTTGTTGTTGCTCCTTTGGGGAAAATTTTGTCTCAATCCGACAAGCAGTTGAGGAGAAAAACACTAAAGTTCTGTGCGGACAAACAGACAAATACACAAACAAATGGATCCAAATGCAATACCATGTCCTCCGGCGAGGATAAGAAGAAAAAGACGTTGGGCAGAGCATGATACTTGCAAAATCCACTCCTCTCTCCTAAGGTTGCCATGGATACATCAACTTGTCCATTTCATTAACATTAAAATTGATAATGTTAATCAAAGCTCAGGTCAATCGGATGAAAATTGACGATTTTTCAGATGAAATTTGATGATTTTAGAAGTTTGACCTTGAGTTGACCTTTCACATTTTAACATCAAAAATATTTGTTTTCCAAATTCAGTAATGTACTATGCAAAGGCTGTTTAATCTTCAAATTAACAGGATGAAAATTGATGATTTTTCATTTGAAGATTGATGATTTTAGATGTTTGCACTTGAGTTGACCTTTTGATCTCAAAAATAGTTTGTTTCTAATTTCAGTAATGCACAATGCAATTGCTGTTTAATTTGTTAAGTCAATCGGATGAAAAATGACGATTTTTCAGATAAAAATTGATGGTTTTAGAAGTTTGACCTTGAGTTCACCTTTGACCTTTTGACCTGAAATAGTTGATTTCCCAATTCAGTGATGCAATATGCAAATCTTGTTCAAATTCCAAGTCAATCGGATTTTAGAAATCTAAAAGCCAATTTTAGAAAAATGACTATTTTAGAAATTCGACCTCAAGATGACCTTTGAGCTCAAAATCAATAGGCTTCTCAGTTGAGATTACCTCATCAACTTGGTAAAGTTTCATGACGATCGGTTTGGAATTGTGACCTGTTTGGAATTAGAAATCTCACCTAAATTGTTGACATTTAGCCTATGTTGACCTTTTGGTCTCTGTTGACCTCAAAAACTAATTGACTAGTTGAATTCATTGACCTGATGTAAATCCTCTTCAAATTTCAAATCAATCAGATGAAAATTGAGGATTTTAGACATCTCACCCAAGTTGTTGTCCTTTAGCTTATATTGACCTTATGACCTCCAAAACAATAGGCTTTTTCCTTATGACAAACTTCACCACGTGGTGAAGTTTCGTGAATATTGGTTTAAAATTGTTACCTGTAGATGATAGACAGACAAACAGACAGACAAAATAACAAAATCGACAGACCAATATACTTGAAAAATGTTCGATTTTGCAACTAACAAACAAACACACAGTCAAACGGACCCAAATGCAAATCCCTCTCCTCAGACAGGGTCATAACACAAACAATGATAATATTGTAACAAAGCAGATATAAATTTATGCATATATTTTCAACAATAATAATAGTAGTATCATATGGCAATAATAATAACGAACATATAATCCCCATGCTGGTCCCAAGCACATCTGGGCTTGGTGAAAGGAAAGCTAATACTCCAGCAGTACAGCAGGCGGGTACGCAATAAGGCTGGGAAGACCAATGAAAATGTGGTCCATCTGACCAGCTAGTTACTGAAAAAAATTGCAGAAAAAATAAAAATAAAAACAGAGATGAAATCTCAAAAAAAACAACCAAATAAGGTCAGAATGATACCACATAACAATGCCACAATAAAACATCACAATCCTCTTCTGGATTTCCATCACGACATCTTTTGACATTTCACTTTTGTTGTGGCATTGTGATTTACAAAGAAGAAGAATAACAATGAATAATGACACCACATTATGATTCCACAATACGACACCACAATCCTCTTCTAGTTCAGCATCACGATAACTTTTGATGTTTTACTCTTGTGAGATTGTGATGAAACAATGTCAATAGATATTGTGATGCCAAACCAGAAGAGGATTGTGGTGTCGTATTGTGGAATCGTAACGTGGTGTTATACTTACTGTTATTCTACTTCGTCATTCTTTTTCTTCTTCATCCATCAGAATCCCAAAACAAAAGTAAAATGTCAAAAGATGTTGTGATGGTAATCCACAAGAGGATTGTGGTGTTGTGTTGTGGCATCATAATGTGGGGTCATTCCTACCTTGTTTGGTTGTTGTTTTTTTGAGATTCTATCCCTCTATGTTTTTACATTTTTTTTTCCATGTTTTTTTTTTCTTCGAAATAGTATAGTACAGAAAGAATAGATAGAATAAGATAGATAGATAAATAGATAGACTCAAATAGAAGATAGATGGATAGATAGAATAGATAGATGTGTGTGAAAATAATACACAATCATGCCTCTCACCTGTAGTTAGATGGAATAGCCAAAAAACTGTCATCTGAGCAATTACCCCAGGTGGCTCGGATTATAAATAAGTTGACTCCTCCCATGCTCTTCTCGATGAAGAAAACTGCATAGAGCAACCATGAAAATCTACACATGGTTTGCCCTTTGCTGTTTCAAACACTACCCACATTCCTCAACAGCTGCAAAACATTCACAAGTAGTACATGCATGAAAATCCCAATGCCACACAGTACACACCTCCACAGTTGCCAGACCGGTTACATCGCTTATTGGCGAATCATCCAGGACAGCGAAGACAGAAACGCACAATACCGAGGCTCCCAAGCATGTACCACATGCAATATCAATAGCAGTCAACATAAAAATAACAAGACCCAATCATCTCTCACCATAATTGCATTGTACCAGAACGTACCGTGTTACCCTCCCTGAGTATAATATCAATACTCACCTCCATTCATTCATGATCATCAAAAGGATGTTCACGCCATTGTTGTGGAGGACTTGTCCATCAATGCCATAGCTGCTGGCAAGTCACATGCTCACAATTCCCCATCTTGGTCAGCATATCAGGAACCTCTTCCATCCCGGCCACATGCAAGCAGTGCATCGCAGGGCCAGCTACAACAGCAGTTTTTGTCAGGGATGTTGTAGTTCGTCAGTTAAAAGCTCGACAATATGGCCAGCAAGCATTGGTTGTGGTATTTGTGGATAAGCATTAGTGAATGCCTCTAAATGAACAATTAAAATTGACGGTTACATGTTATAAGTTTGTTGTTGCATGAATCGGTGAATTGTATGAAAAACCGTTTGATGTAATGAGCTAATTTTGACTGTTGATTGACAGTATTGTATTGAAAACTGTCTGGTGAGATTCGTGAAGTTGCTGGAATGTTCTGAAACGAAACTTCCAGTATAGATGAGAATCACATTTGCTGGAAGGCATGGGATCATTCTGTTACTAAAGAAACCCGCAAGAGGGAAGTGCAGAGAGACAGGTGATATGTGACGAGACGTGTGCATCAATCATTCCGTGCTAGATTTAACACTGATGAGTGAATGACGTGTTAATGTCCGGAGTGGTTGTTAACGCGTGGAGCCAATTATAATCAGGTTTATTAAAACTCATTAACATTATGTATCGGGAAAGAATTCCTTTGAGCTCTTCAATTATCTTGAACTGGTCAGCGTATGAGAGAGAACAACGCGACATGAGTCGATCGTTGGACAGCCCCGACATACGCTGCAAGGACACCGAGTGAGAACGACGCATCAGGACTCAATCGTTCGACACCTCGGCAGATGTGGTGAACATGCGTGAGTTGAGTCGGCAGGACAGGGACACTAGGCAGAAACAACTTAATATGGAAATCTGAGTTGGACATTGTATGTAATGGTGAACTTCTCATTTGACGTTGTATCTGTTTATTTGAAATACAAGTTTCAAAAATGTTGTACTGTTGATGTGGTAACTGTAACGTCACTCAGAAGTCACAGACCTCAAATGACAAAGATCCATTTGATTGATAGCTCACCTCTATGATCGTCAGACTTGGGAAGCACAAACCTTGGATTGCAGTCGTGAGAGAACGAGCTGGGTTCGGCACCACAAATAACATACGTACACCAAAGGGAAGGAAACCCCAAGGTGTGGACATCAACTTGGTTCACACTCTTGGTGGAACTGTCCATTTTGGATGCAGTGTGTCACTGGTGTGGTAGGACAGGCCAAGCACCATCATTGGTTTATGTGATCAAAGCTAGCAGTGAGGTTGATCAACTTGGCATATTTCGAGTGACAACAGCTGCAAATGATCCATTTGAGGTGTCCGTCAGTTTGAATGGTGGTAGCCTGAGTGCACCCTCCACTTCGTGCCTACATTGGGGAGTTGATCAAGATGTTGGGTTTGATGGATCTCGTGGTTCATTATTGGGAACAGCAAGCAGTGTTGCCCTTGCATGTGCTTGATGGTCCTGGCCCATCTCTCCTTGGTCGTGAGTGGTTGCACACAATTCGTCTCGATTGGGCAGACATTTACAGTGTTCACATGTCCTTTCCATCTTCCCAGTTGGATTTGATGGAACAAGCAGCATTCGAACGAGTCAAATTTCACCTGACTGCAGACACAGTTCTCGCACATTACGAAGCTTCACAGCGTCTCATTCTTGCGTGTGACAGCTCGTGGTACGGCATCGGTGCCATGCCGTACTTGCGTGTGTCTCAGGTAATGAGTGATGGTACTGAGCATCCGGTGTGTTTTGCGGCACATGCTGTGACGGCTGCAGACCAAAATTATGCTCAAATTGAGCATGATGCGCTGAGTCTGGGAAGGGGCATGTTGAAGTTTTGTCAGTACTTGATAGGTCGACATTTCCTCCTCCAAACTGATCATCAGCCACTTCAGTTCTTGCTCAACCCTCGGAGTGGCATTCCAGTCATTACTGCTGCTTGGAAAGAAGGCATTGCACACAAGCGACTGTTTCACTGTGTGGTGCAGTGAGGTTTAATTATCAAGCCACGTGGTGGTTTCAGCATGCACGTGGTTTAAAACGGGAGTTCCATTTCACTGGAGGATGATCCTGCAGCTCAAAATGCACAGATTTATATTTTCAAAGGAACATATTCAATAAATTATGGAGATCAAGACGCAGGAAGCAACCATGAATAAAAATGATGGAGAAATGTGATCGGGCATGCTTAACTGTGACGGTAATGGTTTCAACAGCTCTTAAACTATTCTTCAGTGGACAGACTCGGTCAGGGACACAGCATGAACAGAAGAGTTGAAACCTGGGTGGTGTAGGTGTGTGTGGTCTTCTTTGTGGTGTAGCGCTGGGAGGCATGACATGGGTTGAGCAGAGACGCCAATGGTGCTTTGCAGCAGGCTCACTCTTCAGACCCTTCTCCATCAGTTTGGCATGTCTCATCTGACGTGCCTGTCATCTCTCTCCGTATCTCTTCACCAAGGTGTTTCCCTTGGTCTCTGATGTGTGTGCTCACCATGTCATCTCTCCCTGAATCTGTGGTGCATGTGAGCATGGCTACCTTTAAAATCCCCCACTCCCGACACTGTGAGCGTTTCACATGTGCTCTCACAACGCTGAAGTAGCTCATGTTGACACATTATCTCATGAGAGCTCATGCGGGGGTTTGCAGTAACTCACATTGACAGGCCACGTAGAAGTGCAGTTGTTTAGTGGAGAAGGACAATGGGGGTGATTTGAGAGTTAAATACAGAGGGGAAAGAGGGATAAGAGACAGACACGAGGGAACAGCCTGAGAAGGAGCTCTCTCGACAGACGATACTAGTCGTTGTTTTGGGGGGTTACAAACACTTATGTGCTAAAATTCATTGAGATGATTGATGAATAATTTACCTCTCATTAACCCCAATAAATTTTCATCACAATATATGATGATGATGGAAGTCACGTCGGTCCGATGAAGACTGGTGGGTTATTACGTCCTGTGGCGAGCACGAAAATGCGCAGCAAGGCCAGCCCCAGTTGCACACACTCTCCCGCACTTGTTTTACTGGAATCTGGTTGATGCCACTTGGTCCAGATTCCTACTCCTCAAGCAGACCTGGTGGATATGCTTATTTCTCACCTTCTCAAATTTTGTGACTCCTTTGTTGACAATCCTTCTCGAAGACGAGCGACCTGCAGTTTGGTGTTCCCACTTGGCCGGGTCAATATCACAGCTTTTTTACAAAGCGTTGAGACAATCCTTGAAGCATTTTATCAGAGCGTTGAGACAATTTCATTGCAGTGAGGCTGTGTCTTTGGGCCTCTCTCAAACACCACAGGCAGGCCGGTGGTCTTTCTGTCTTCTACCATCTCTGCTCTGGTCTCACCCCCCCTCCCCTGCTCTGTCTGCGATTTGTCCCCACCATATTTCCGCAGGGCACTCAAGGTTCGCCAGCAACCCCTTTCTGGTAAAACTGAAAATCACGAATCACTGCTCACCTTCACTCTTTCATTCCTCTTTTTCTCCACCTTTGGAATAAACTCCCACACTCTCTTCAATCCCATTCTTCCCACCAGGCCTTCAAAACAGCTGTTTACCACCATCTTTTATCTCCCCCCATCCAAAAGCATGATCTTTTCTACCCCCGTTAATCCACCCCAAATCCAACTCCTTCAAATTCCCTGCTTGCCTTCCTGAAAGTCCCTGTAGTGTCCATCTTGTATACCTCGTGTTCCCCACCCCCATCCCTCTCCCTTCTGCAGATCTCTTAATGTGTCTGTTCCCCACTGTTTTGTCCTTCCCTCTCCCGCCCCTCTTGTCTCCTGCCCCCATTGTTGTGTGTTATGTGTTAGCTCTCATACGAGCCTCGTCAATGTATACAAAATAAATCAATTACTAAAATGTAATTGGCTTGTTCTTGTCACCTAACCAACTCATCCACCAAGTTTCGTACGAATTTGTCCATAATTTTTTGACATATCATGCTTTTATCATTTTAGCCCTCTCACTCAATGGTGAAGAATTACTTTAAAAATTCTCGGATTGGATCTTCGTATCTTCACCAAAATATAATAAATTCTTCCTTGTTACATACCCAACCTGTCCACGTTTCGTCCCAATCTGTCCTCAACTTTTTGAGATATCCTGCTACATGCTGTTTTTTGGCCCAATCTCTCAATGGTGAAAAATCTCGAATCCAGATCCGGATTTGGATCTTCACCAAAATCTAATGATTTCGTCCTTGTTACATACCCATGCTCTCCACCAAATTTCGTCCGAATCTGTCCACAACTTTTTGAGATATTTTGTTCACAAACAAACAAACAAGAAAGATGTCATGCATAGCACGATACTTGCGAAATCCATAAAACAAATTTGACCTAAAAACGAATTGGTGGTTGAATTAAATGACCAAATACGCAACTCCTTCAAATTTCAACTCAATCAGATGAAAATTGACAGTTTTAGAAATTTGCCTGATGTTGACCTTTGGTGGATGTTGACTTCAAAAATAATTGGCTGGTTGAATTAAGTGACATGAAATATAAATCCTCTTCAAATTTCAAGTCAATCAGATGAAAATTGAGAATTTTAGAAATCTCACCCAAGTTGTGACCTTTGGCCTATGTTGACCTTTTGGCCAAAGTTGATCTCAAAATAATTGGTGGTTGACTTCAGTGACCTCATATGCAAATCCTGTTCAAATTTCTTGTCAATCAGATGAAAATTGAGAATTTTAGAAATTTGACAAAGTTGATGACCTTTGGACGATGTTGACCTTTTTACCTCAAAAAATAGGCTTCTTGCTTATGACAAACTCTACCATGTGGTGAAGTTCCGTGAAGATTGCTTTAAAATTGTGACCTGTCGGCAATAAACACACAAACAGAGACCGAGACAGAATAACACACACAACTAACCAATATTAACGCTATATACTATAAATGGATGAGGTGTGTGTGTGTGTGTGTGTGTGTGTGTGTGTGTGTGTGTGTGTGTGTGTGTGTGTGTGTGTGTGTGTGTGCGTGCGTGCGTGCGTGCGTGCGTGCGTGCGTGCGCCCGCGTGTGTCATACTTTTTGTGTCGATTAATTATGCACATACAGCATATTAATCAATTATGCATAATTGGAATGTACCTTTTGACCTTTTAAAATGCTGAGACCCCTTCAACCTTTGAAGACCTTTAACCCCTCCCCCCCCCTAAGAACCTTAAGATTCCAAAAGACCCTGGAGACCCCAAGGACCGAAAATACCGAGATGACCCAAAAGACCCTAGGACCAAAAATATCCCAGGGACCCAGAAGACCCAAAAGATTCCGAGAACCCAAAATTTCTCAAGAACCCAAAAGTAGCCGAGGACCCAAAAGTCCCAAAAAGTTCCCGAGGACCAAAAGTCGCAAAAAGTTCCCAAGGACCCAAAAGTGTGTGTAGTTTTGTGTCATGTATTTTGTGTGGTGTTTGTGTACTGCTGTTACCCAGATTCAAAAAATTAAATAATTCTGGCTGCTACACCATGTGTCTGATCAGGTTGAAATTTCAAACATACATTCCCTATCACTACTACGCCATTACAACTCTGAAGTTTGACGTTGATTGATGAAGTAGTTCCAGAGAAAGATTTTTTTAAAGATTTTCGCTCAATCCAATATAACTGCCAGACCATGTAATATCAATTATTAGTGAATACCCTGGTACCTCCAATGCTTGTGGAACATTTATGTGAAGTTTACCCTTGATCTGTCCAGCTGTTCTGCAGAAGAAGATTTTTAGGTTTTAGGGTAAATCCAATATGGCTGGAAAAGCATGTGACCTATGATGTCATATTTATGAATGTTTTGTTCCTCATGGATAGGTGGTCATACGTGTAACGTTTCAGCTCGATCTGTTCAGCCATTTCAGAGAAGATGATTTTTGAAGCTTAAAACAAACAAACAATATGGCTGCTGAATCATGTGACCAAGGACATCATCAATTTTTTTTCTTCTGTGAACAATTTATCCTGAGATGACACTCAAAAATTTTCATACTGTTCAGATGCAGCATTCTACATATGCAATTATGACGTCATAACGAAGACACCTATGACATCATAAAAAAATTCACATTTATTCCCAATGAGGAGCACTTGCCATGTGCCAGGTTTCAATTTTTTTCCTTGGTGCAGTTTCAGAGATAGAGGTCCAAAGTTTTTTTTCCGTTTTTCCAACATGGCTGCCACACCACTTGACGTCATAATTATAATTGAAACATTCTACATGAGTACTCGCTCCTATGGTGAAAATTTCGGCTCAATCCGACAAGCGGTTACTGAGAAAAACACTAAAGTTCTGTGCGGAAAAAAACAGACAAACAAACGGACCCAAATGCAATATCCTCTCCTCCGGCGAGGGGAATAACAAAAACAATAACATTGTCACAAAGCATATATTAATGAATACGAATAATATTTACAACAATTATAAGACTAGTAGTTTCACATGGCAATAATAATAACGAAAATATAATCCCCACGCTGGCCTTAAGCACATCAATGTGGGCTTGATGATAGGCAAGCGATTGCTCGAGTCGTACAGCAGGCGGGTATGCAACAAGGCTGTGAAAACCAATAAAAATTTGGTCCATCGAACCAGCGGGCCCATTAGTACTTGAAAAAATCTTCCATTTTCGCAAGTCACAGACAGGGGTGAAAGCATAACCTCAGTCCACCTTCAGTGGGCAGAGGTAATGAGGCACGAACCGCAGTTGCCTGCCCATGAGCGAGAGGTTCAGATGCAATATTAAGAGAACAACTCTCAATTTTTAATGTTCACTGCAATGGTACGTCCCAAACTTGTGACACTTTCCCAGATTTTCCACTTCATCACTACAATTCGGTATAACAAATTGATTGAATGATCATGTCGCAATGAAATGAGATATAATAACGAGGTGAAAGCAAACAGAGGAGGAAGAAACTTCCATTTGAGGAGGACGCAGAGCCCTCAGCAATCAGGGTTAAAATTACCTGATGGGAAGCAAAACTTTGAAGAGAAAACACAAAACCTCCATATTATAAGATTTTGCTACAAATTAAGCTGCAAATCAGCAATAACATCATCGGCCATTGCTGACGAACATGCCATAATTGCCCTTCGGATGAGTATCCGACTGAGAATGGGACTTGATGAGATATGTGTGTGGAAACGTAATCCGAGATCCGCGGAGTGCAGCTGCATAGGATGGAGAAAGAAAAAATGTCCGACGGTCGTTGTGTGAACAGTGTGAGCTGGGATTAGAGCAGTCGACGGACAACACTTGTTGCAACATGCGAGGTTCGACGATTCCTGCTTGTACGTTCCCTTAGGGATTCCCAGTGTAATTGGAAAGGAATCTTGACACAATCGATTTCAATATCTCAAGCCCAAACTTTATAAAATGAAATAGATTCTTCATAAGAGGATAAATTGTCTGCACAAAGCAATGGAAATAGCGATGGTTTAGACAATAAAAACAGTTTAGACAATACAGATGTACAAAAGTGAACCCATTTGTACAACATCAACAACTTATGAAAAATAATTATTTGTAGACAATGGCTTGAAACAATTAAGGGTTAAATTGTTTAAAAATATATCCTATCTGTGCCACTTTACAACTACTTAGGGTGGTGGGCTTGGGGATCCGAGGAGCCTGAGTTCGATCCTGAGTTCAAATTCCACTTGGATGTTGAATTAATACGAGGTGGGGTTGACTCCGCCTGTCATCCTTCCGAGGTCGACAAAATAAGTGCCAGCTTGCTGGTGTCCAGTGTCGGAGTGGCGACCGGTCCAGGATTGTACCCAATAGCCAAGAAGACTACTGAGGCAGCACCAATGCTCTGCCCAGAGTGTGTGGTCCCAATGGATGGATACAACCACTGATATTCAATGATGTAAATTATCCTTGTGAGTCAAATATCAAAGAATGTGTCACATGATGGTCGTTTTAAATATAGAGTCGAGGCTCGTGTAAAAATGTAATGTTATTCTGTCGGTTGAGCGGCGTTCAGAAATTTCTGTGAATGAGATATACTCACTGTAGTATTCGTATAATAAATGTCAACGATTCATTTCTTTTTCAATGGATGGGTGTAGAGAATACATGCTGCCAGGATAGCCTGTAGGTATACACACTGACTCGCCGATGAGCTGCTTACTCTGGGTTTGAATCCAGACCCAGCAATAAGCTGTCATCCTGGTTCTCACAGGCAGAATGTTTCATCGATGTGTGCGCCGTCCCTTGTATGGACAGACGTTAAACTGGGTGTCCCATCTTCTAGTATTATTTGCTGGACGTCAGAAATCCTACACTATTCTTCACAAAAAGTAGGTGAGCTATCACTGGCACGATGAACAAATTCCAAATTTCTGTTGAAAACGAAAGGGGGCACTGCATCAGTAGCAGAGCCATACCCGTGGAACAACTGATGCTAATCCGCAGCCACATCCTAAAATATCGTAAGAAAATAATTTGTCATAGTTGGTTTTATATATATATATATATATATATATATATATATATATATATATATATATATATATATATATATATATATATATATATATATATATATATATATATATATATATATATATATTGTTACGGCTGTGGAAATTTGCAATACTCCAGAAAGGTCCTCAGGTTAGATATATCGATAAGTTCATGTGTAGTTAGTCCACACCCGTTGTTTAGAGGGAATATGTGTGATTCATCCGGGCTGCGACGCTTTGAGTTAGCCATTTTTCTTTACCTGTCGTTATTTTGGAACAACCATGCTATCTCAACAACCACGCCATCTCAACAACCACACCATCTCAACAACCATGCCATCCACACCACAACGCCACTAAAGGAGCAACGGAACCAGCCCCACCCCAATTTCTCCTCCGGTAAACAAGTTTGACGGTTGGAAACCAACTCCCGCCCCAATTTCTCTGGAATGTTCCTCCCCCCACCCACGTGCCGCGAAGGGCGGGGCGGGCGCAGGAGAAATAAAAGGGCAAGAGGAGCGCCTGGAAAAGAGCGTGGATAGCAGAGACGGGGCAGTCGTGTGGAAGTATTGGTCCAAGTCTGTCATGGTCCAAGTCTTCGTCTTAGACAGACTTGGGGCAGTCGGGTGGAAGTCTTGTCCTAGTGGTCGTGGGGAGAAGGCGGCACGACCTGCCCACCGTTGCAAGGCCCGAGATCAGGCGCGGCTGTCCTAGTGGTCGTGGGGAGAAGGCGTCACGACCTGCCCACCGTTGCAAGGCCCGAGATCAGGCGCGGCTGTCCTAGTGGCCGTGGGGAGAAGGCGTCACGACTTGCCCACCGTTGCAAGGCCCGAGATCAGGCGCGGCTACGCTAGTTGCCGTGGGGACGAGACGTCGCGACCTGCCCACCGTCGCACCACGAGGGTGCGGGTAAGACCCTTCGGTCTCGTGGGGCCTTTCGGTCATCCACGGCCCACGACCATAAAGGTCTACGGAACCCGTCTACCCCATTGCCTGTGAGGGAGGTCTTTCTTTGTTTTTGTATGCATGCTGTGGCACCGTGTCCTGCCAAGTAGAAACTGTGTAAGTGCTTGTAAATAATAATTATAGTCGATCGTATTGCTTTTGCATTCTGTACGCTACCCGCACGGGTACTTAGGTATATCGACATTCGGCGATTCACCCTATTTCGCACGGGTAGAATGCGGACTGGGTTGTGGTGAGGTTAAACCCCCACCCGTGGCTTGCTCCTTGGCGGTAGTTCCAAGAGGGTCACGACTGAATTGTCCGTTCTGGTGAGCGACGTGTCGCGATTTGAGTTACGTGGCCGATCGCACGCTGGGCGGGCGAAATTCGTAACTATATATATATATATATATATATATATATATATATATATATATATATATATATATATATATATATATATATATATATATATATATATTGTTGCAGGCCGGGGGTAGGTGGCGAGAACGACCACTAGGTTGGGGGAGGTTACGTCATCTCCACAAGACTCCCCGGAATTGGAGGCCGTCGCTCTCGGATAACTCCGTAAGCTGGCAGGTCACTGAACTGACCGTGGACGCCAATATCTCAACCGCGTAGCGTAGGGTCTTTTTGTCGAGAACCAATTTACCTTATTAACTAAGCGATTTCGACGACCGGGGAACCACGCCCTCGGAACGTCTTGCTCGAACCGGGTCACTACCAGCTACAGTAGAGTTCCAACTACCAACTCCTGTTCGGGTGCAGTCGAGCGGAAACTGCCAAAGCCGTGCCGGCAAGGATGAACGGATTATCAGGTATAAAACCCCGCCTAAACTCAGATCCGAACCATGCTGGACCAACGCACGAAGGGACGGAAACGAACTGGGGACATTTCTACAATTGTTTAGTTACAATAAAAAGACACAAAGAAGACTTAACGCAGATATGCAAGTAATATTTACAATGATCAAAAACAAACACTTTAACAGTTCCTACTTATAAGATGGGCCCACACGCAGACAAACACACAAATGAAAATAAACCCAGAGTTCTTTATTGGACCCTCGCAGCCGAGGAGAGAGACAAGCTGGGGGTCAGAGTCCAGTTGGGTACCTGACCGTCAGAGGAAGAGGGTGCTCCATGGTGCGGCACCTGACAATGGTCGTGGGTTTGGCACCTGACTGACAAAAAAACACACACAATTAAATCTTCCACATTTGTGAATGTGGAAGATTCGATTCCTAAATTTGCTTTACATCATGGTGGGAACCCAAAAGTGAGGCAACCAGTAGTAACATACTGCCTCTATGACAAGATGTGATATACAAGGTGTTCCATTCAGACCTGGACAACTTTGGTTGTTTTAATATTTCGAACCACAAATGATACGATACCATTTGTTTCATACGATGCAGAAACTCATAAAGTTTTCTTTTTTTTCAGGTCTGATGGTTTAATATAAAAGAAAATGGCAACTCCATAGGAGAAAGCTCAGGAGGTCGAGTCGTTCATCGTGATGAGATCCGACCTGCGAGTTCAGCATCATTTCCGCACAAGGTATGGAAGGAATCCGCCATCGCGGACTAGTATCAAAGAGTGGTACAATGGGTTTAAGTAGATTGGAAGTTTTCAGAAACAGAAAAGCACCAGTGGACCAAGTTCAATTGCAGCAGACGTTGAATGAGTGCGCAAATAATTTCAACAAAGTCCCAGAAAATCAATGTGACACGCATCCAGAGAACTGAGACTATCAACTACCACTATACGCAGGAGTTTGCATAAAGGACTGAAGCTTTATGCCTATAAGGTGCAGATTCTGCAGGAACTCGAACCAAATGATGGACCTAAATGCAAGGTGTTTGCCTTGGAAATGCTCAATCGCATGGAGGATGACGAAGATTGCCTGAAGAAGGTAAGGTTCACAGATGAAGCTTGCTTTCATGTATTGGGGAATGTCAACCAGCACATTGTGAGGAGCTGGGCTCTGTAAACCCCAACGTGATCATTGAACACATACATGACAGTCCAAAGGTCACTGTGTGGTGTGGCCTTCTCCATGACCGCTTGGTGGGTCTGTTTTCCTTTGTAGAGGATAGTGACCTCAACAATTTGCATGAGCATGTTGGAAGGATTTGCCATCCCACAGATTGAAGACCTGCAACCCAATACCATTTTTCAACAGGACTGCGCTCCCCCTCATTGGGCCCTAGTTGTTTAAGCCCTCCTGAATGAAAAATTTCCTGGTCACTGGATTGGCCGAGATGGACCAACTGCTTGGCCCCCACGATCACCAGACATGACCCCCCCCTTGATTTTTTTTCTGTGAGAGTTTGTCAAATATGTTGTCTACAACACCAAGGTGGCAAACCTGTATGATCTTCATTTTCCGATCACAGCTGCATGCGCACTGGTGGACACAAACATGCAAAGCCAACATGGCAATAACTCATGCACCAACTTGATTTCCTGCGTGTGACAAATGGAGCTCACACTGAAGTGTATTGATGATGTGCACAAAACTTTATGAGTTTTTGTGTCATATAAACCAAAGGGTGTCATTGTATCATTTGTGGTTCAACAGATATTAACAATCAAATTTGTCCAGGTTTTTTTGGAACACCATGTTTGTAGGTGAAGGTGGTATAAGGTGAAGGAAACTACGTGTCCTCATCAACTAAAACCTTAAACAATGGCAAATTGCCTTTTGAACAGATCCAAACTGATTCAAGAAAAACCCTAACAAAAAGGACAAAGCAATTTTTCAACTTTTTCAGTAATATTGAGGAAACGTATAATTTGATTTATTGAGAATTTCCTGTCACATTATCACAAGGAAGTTAAATATTGCTGGAGCTTGGCTAATGATGAAATGTAAACAAAATTATCCAAGATGGATCAATCCTCTTCACTTGACATAAAAAAAAATTAATGATTAGGGGCCTGAATGTATAATCGTGAACCCAAATGACAAAACATACTCATACAATCATAACACGCAACATTCCAAAATTACTTTACTGTCTCAGTAACTTTTCCATGAGCAGTTTCCTCTCTTGAATGGGTTTCATTCTCGGCCTGACAATAAACTGTCGGATTAGTGATTCATAGGCAAGGCGTTGCATCATAAACTGTGCCATCCTTCAGATGGAAGTTAAGCCGGGTGTCCCATCAGCTAGCATAAGTTGATATATGCTAAAGATCCTACGGTTTCTTTCACAAAGAGTTTACGAGTTATAACCGGCACATTTAAACAAATTACAAATTCCTACCACTTTTTGGCAAACTTCAGTCCTGACAAGCTTGTTTGTAGAAAAACCTTCCCAGGCTGACCGCACGAGAAGGTGGGAAAAATTTTGGCCATTAATGTAGTTGGCGTAGTCGTAGTTCTTTCCTGAAATAGAAGCAAGGAAACGTATACTTTCGGCAGAATAGTACATCAGGTAATGAAATGATACAATTTATAGAATGTTACAGAATTATTTTGTAAGATCTCAGACTCGCAATGGTTAATAATGGGCTTGGAGGACCCCACTGCATCACCAAGTAGCAGGGAGGCAGGCGCAGGTCGGTGTCCTCGACCTGACGTAACACCGGCTCCTTTCCATTAATAACAATACAGGAAATGGGACAGGGTGCCTCGCCTGTCAGCGCTATAATACAAATCACTCTTGCACGCTATGCTGTCTCCCACTCCCCACACTCTTCCCCACTCCCCACACTCTCCCCCACATTGCCCCCAGACCCAAAGTTAACCCTATATGAGCAGTTCTCAATTAAAACTTAATTCCCCCAAAGTTATTGGTCTCTGTCTGAGAAATTGTGACAAATATAAAATTAAAAACAAACAAACAAACAAAAGGACCCAATTGCAATACTCTCTCTGAATCCTTCGGCGAGAGAAATGACATGAACTGACGTGTATATATATATATATATATATATATATATATATATATATATATATATATATATATATATATATATATATATATATATATATATATATATATATATATATTATGAATATAAAAAGCTCTTTCTAACCATTGACTGACTGACTGATATTAAAGATTGGTACCTTCCGGGTGGTGTAGAAAGTTGAACTGTTGTGTGCTGATGGACATCAAAACCAATATACACTGGAGGAAAAAAAAATCACAGCATCATCGGACAACATTCAGTAATGAAAATATAAATAAATGAAAAAGAAATAAATGAAAAAAATAATGAAAAAAAATACAGGTAAGTGACCCGAGACAATGGTGAAGCACGGTAATTTTGTGTGCCGACGGACATTGAAGCCGATACACCAGGAAAAAGTCACAGAACCGTCGGAAAGCATTCGTCAATGAAAACATAAATAATTGAAAAAATAAACGAAAATAAATAAATGAACAAGCCGGTAGGCGACATGGGTGGTCGCTACATAATTGCATACGAGTCATACAGTTTTTGACGGATCGGGCTGAAAATTTTTGAGAGGTTCATTATAGTGTGCATAAAAGCGCGGAAGCCGATTTTTGATTTCGAAAAAAATAAATATAAAAATATTTTTGGGATTTTTTCAAAAATTTCAAAGTCCCGTTGCTAGGCAACGGTGGCGTCCATAGCAACGGTGCTCAAAATCATACAACTACATCCTGGTATGAACCTACCAGTCAAGTTTCATCAAAATCGGTTGACTCCTCTGGCCTCCAGAGCTGTCCATTACATACAAACATACAGACGGAAAACCTGAGAATAACGGTAGTCTCGCAACCACCCAAAAATCAAATGCAGGTGAGCAACCCGAGACAATGGGGAAACATTGTCCGTATGCTTACACAATGTGTAAGCACACCCCGCTAGTAATATCTATCGCTCTTTCAAACCACTGACTGATTGACTGATATTAAGGATCCCTACCAGGTGACGTAGAAAGCTGAGATTTTGGGTGCCGATGGACGTCAAAGCCAGTACACAGGGTGGGGGGAAAAAAAGCCAGTGCACATGCGTAAAATCTGCAGTTCCAGAAGGGATGTTATATGTATATGTGTGTGTATGTTTATTTATATACACATGCACATATAACATCCCTTCTGGAACTGCAGATTTTATCAACTAAAAGCCGATAAGAGTATGTTCACCACTATGGGAAGTGAAGTGTAGCTGATATTTTGAGTGTTTAGCCCTTCGCTTATAGCAAGGGATCCCTTTTGAAAAACGAATCCAACAAAACGGAAGCATTTAATGCATAAAAATCCCTCCCCCCCCCCCAAAGAAAAAACAACTCTTTAAACTGCGTAGCTGAGAGTTATTTTTCATGTTTATATCAACATGAGTTGATAAGGCAAGGGCAGAAGTGTTAAGAAAGTGTCTTGGCTGACCAAATGGATCTTGCACTCCATCACCCCCACCTGAATCCTCTTCCTTGTGTTGGGCAGAGGGTGGCAGCTGAGCAAAAAGACCAAAGCAGAAATATGAACAATTGGGTGAAGCAGGTGTGACCTTCCTGGTTGTTTAAACAAGAGGCAGGTAAGTTCCTCTTTGCAAACATGTAGATTGTCATGCCTTCTTGAAGTGTAACTTTACTTAAAACGATTGATTCAAAGTGTTTAAGGAAAATGTAGTGTTTCGTAGCTCACGTGGAATCGTTTATCATTTTGAATTTTCCTGGGTGGACAACATTGATTTCTCACCAAGGTTATACTGTATTTGGGAAGTGAAATGTTAATTCAATGAGATATCAAATCAAGAACTCCAGCATAAATGTTGAAGTCATTTTGAAAGCCATACATCATGGTGAATTTTTTGAAAGGAAAGCTTAAAACTTTCTTCTTCCAGTCCTCAGAAAATAAGGTCTGGCAGGATAGTTTAGAAGTAGTGTACTCACATATGAGCTATCTACTGAATGGAACACTAGTCTTTGTAATGCCTCGAGTTTGTCAAAGTCATTGTAAAAATAAGGACAATTCGTTTTCTCAACCAAATGTTGAGAGACCTATGCCTCTCATCATTGGAAATGTAACACAATAGGGGTGTGAGTCCTTCATAACCATTCAACCTCTGCATTGCTTTGAAGAAGACCTCATTCCCAAAACGTTGCTTCACTTTTGAGATGTCTAGTCGAGGTTCCATTCCTGATCCAACGATAATCCTCCCATCACCATGACGTTATGCAAGCATGGCAATGTGTCAAGGAGTGCACCATTCCACACATGGATGTTAAGATGGGCACCTGTCTTCCAGCATCGTTTGCTGGTGAACATTAAATATCCCACAGTGGCTTTCGAAGATGAGTCGGTGAGATATCGCCAGCACCCTGTCCAAGTTTACCATGTCCTGCCATAACCTGAAGGGGGCATTTAATCGCCAGCATAAATCTACATCCCCAAAAATGATGCAACTGGCAGCCACATGAGCTGCAGAATGCTGGTGTTGATATCAGGGATGTTTGTTTGAGAAATACCTGGCAGGATAAGCAAATAAACTTTTCCTTTGAGATGGGCTTCAAGCTTACATAGGCAGACAAAATTAACCCTCAAGTAGCAATGAGGGTTAAGACAGCACAGAAGTGTACTCACAACATGAACATCAGAATACATTCTGTTATACACCCATAATGTCAATTTCATCAGTTACTCACAAGTTTAGTTTCACCTCCACTAAAAAAAAAGGTTTTTATGCATTTCTCATGGAATATGATGGGGGCTCTCATCGTATTTCTTCAGATCCCATGAGACATCATCGGGAGATTTGTGTTCGAGCCGATAGACGATATCATTCCCTCCATAACCACGATTAAAATTGCTACGTTACTGGTGACCATGAGTTTTACAGAAACTGTTTATCCAATGCTGACGAAACCTACAAATTAATGTTTCATGAGGTACAACTACGATCTTATTTATTATTTGAGGCTATCATGACTGTTTTAATTGAAGTCCTAAGGAGGCAAGGTTGCCAGGCCTGTTCTGGGCATATGCTGAGATTGTGGACATCGTAATATACCATATGTTGTGTCATCTTGTTCTATTTCATCAGGAAATATATAGGATATTCATTTGCCACATATGTAAATGCCATAAACGTCATTGGCCAAAGAGTAAGGGTGCAGGGCATAATTGTATGGAAGTCGACGGGATTGAGAGGTCATTGTAAGGTCTGCAATATATAGGTTGTCTTGTTGAGAACAAAAATTTTGAGCTCTTTGGGACAGACTGGACTAATGCGTTAGCCAGTGTCTGTCAGCCATTAATTTTGAGCAAACAATGTGTGCCCCACTATGCAATGCCCTCTCGTGGTTCTGCATCAGACAGCATCAATTTGATCTGATTCCACCTCAAATCGACTTCAAGACGAAACAGCTCGACATACACGTTATTTTTTTTTATGACTGACGTCATTCTCCCATTTATGTAATGATGGGGGGAGCGCTTACTCCTATACTAAAATTTTGGGACACAACGGGTCCACACAAAATCCAATTACCCGACTTCGTTATTCCAGCAGCCACAGACATACAACAACGGTACAAAGGAGGGGCATCCCTATTCTGGCAAAATCAACAAAAACTCATTTCTCTGTTGTCATTCCACTCCTCGCCCCCCCCCCCCCGCCCCCCACTTACAGTGATTCTCTGCAACCAATTTACCCATCATCCCACGTGTTGATGTATGGCATCTCAGTGGCTTGTACTCCTTGGGACTGACCAAGTACCAAGTAATAATAAAACTCTCTGATGTAATGTACTTTAGCTGTGGAAAGTGAATTAATCAGATTGGTTTAATGGTTAACTCAAAGAGTAAGTTTAAATAAAATAGAACCAAGTAATATTGCAACAAATGGGGTGTACAAGGGTGTGAAGTGAACGGTGGATAGAATTAGAAATAAATTGTTTCTCAAAGGAAAAGACTTGTCTGTGGACATTGGTTATCGGTGTCTGTGATTTTATACAGGATTTTAAAACCGAATCGGACAAACGTTTAAACCCTAGAGAAGTTAAATAGGATTCCACAATCAACGAGGAACAATCCAACAACGATCACTACGAGGTCCGAGGTTGGGTGAAAAATCCACATCACATGCTTGTAAATTTGTAACAGCGTGCCTTCTTTATCGCTAATACATATTGTTGTAGATTTCCCGCCCGTCGGCGTGCGAACGACCGCGTCTAACCAATAGCGGTCGCTTCGCCCACCGAACGGACAATCCAGTCGTGACTTTCTGGAACAACGCCAGCAACCAGTCACGGGTGGGTTTTTAATCCCACCACAACCTTGTCCGCACTCTAACCACGCTACAGGGTCCGATCGCCAAATCTTTGATTTACCTAATTATTTGCGCAGGTAGGTTACCGAGAGATTGTCCCTCAACGGGACCGCTTGGAAACGAGCCGCTTAAGCAGCTCGCTTCCTTTTGGGATAACCGAGCAGGGTATTATCGCACAGTCCCGTTGGACCCGATCACTTTACCGGCTATTTAAAAATCAACTATATTCCGAGTGCAAGATGGGGCAGTTCAATGAGGGAATGGACACAATGAACAGGTTTACATTCACACAAGGACATTTATTATAATAAAGCACGTATGCAATTAAACAAGGCAAAACACGTATGCATTTATACAAGCAACAAAAGCACGACAAAATAATTACAACCGTCTACTTATTATATACAGTCACTTGCACTTAACAGCAGTCTCTACTTATTAGACGGGCCCACGGACACACGTACGCACACACACACACACACAATAAATGGTGGCAGAGGCCTTTAATAACGAGCTTCAGCTCGGAGGACAGGTTAGCTGAAACCCAGAGCCTATCTCGAACCTCTCCACCTCGTGTGGTCTTCAAGTTGTTCAGACCCGGGCTCCAGCGAGAGCGAGCTGGGTCCAATCGCTGACCACAATCCTTCCCGAGCTCCCGCGAATCCTTCCGCACTTCTCAACACGTGCTGGTGAGACGAGGCACCGATCCTTCCCGTTGATACGTCGCTTCCCCGAGGAACCACCTCCCGCACTTCTCAACACGTGCTGGTGAGACGAGCCGCCGATCCTTCCCGTCGATGCGTCGCTTTCCCGAGGAACCACCTCCCGCGCTTTTCAACACGTGCTGGTGAGTTGTTCAGACCTAGGCTCCAGCGAATCCTCCCGCGCTTCTCAACACGTGTTGGTGAGACGAGGCGCCAAACCTTCCCGTCGATGCGTCACTTCCCCGAGAACCACCTCCACGAAGAGGTCGATGAGTTGCACCAAGCCGGGAACCAAAATGGAGAACAAAGAGCTCCACGAACCAAGAAGAAGAAGAAGCCACCACTCGCAGCTCGAGCCGAGCGACCAGCTCAACTCTCTTCCAAGCAAAGCAGCTCGAAGCAAAAAGCTCTCCCAAGCCAAGCAGAAGCCGAAGCTCACTGAACCACCAAAGCAAAAAGCCTCCAAACAGCCTCCTCCCGAGCCAGGCCTCAGCCAAAGCTCACTGAGCCAGCCGAAGCAAAAAGCTTCCGAAGGCCTCAACCCTAACGCAAGCCAAGCAGGACCCGACGGTTTGCTGAACGACTACCCTCAACTCCCTCCTCCAACTCTGCCCTTCCAACTGTGCCCACGAACAAATGAAAAAGATCTTCTCTTATCCTTCTCCGCCCCCCCTCCTCCACGCCCGGCGTGACTCATGCCCTCGTGATCCATCCCCCCCCCCGCTCAACCACGGGTGGGAGGGAGTTGTTGACATCATGAGTCATGGGACGGCAGGGTTCTTCCTCTTCGCAGAAGAGGGGGAGGGATGTCTCCATTGTTCGCTCCCTAACTATTAAATCGATCCGCAGCGCATCTTATCGATTTCTGAACATTTAAACAATGGAAGGTGAGCTATCTAGGGAACAAGCACTTATCTACATAGCTGACTAAAGGAACCTGTATGTTGTGTGCAATCGAATTCCCAAATTCGTAACAATATATTCTCAAGCTCACAAGTGGGAACCACAGATAAACATGCTGGCGAATGCACCTGTGACCCTGCTTCCTCTCCTGTTTTTAGAGGATTTGTCAGCACTGCTTCTTTCCAATCTGTCCATACAATCTCTTGTCCATCTCACCACACTTACAAACAATTTGTGGGAACTGTAAAACATCCTGGCTTCTGTCCTCCACAAAGAATGAATATAATAACCTCAAATAAATACTTCACTTTGTCCTGAATTTATGGATCATTGCTGCCCAGTTCAGGTGATCCAGAGTGCAAGTGTTAGCATCCTATAATCTGTAAATAACAATAAAGAAACCCTGAGAGGGACTGATTACCACCCTTTGTGAAGGTGCAACAACCTCCAGGATTTCCATGGTCTGGCAGAAGCTGTATCATTTTCAGACTTTTGACACCTGTTTTGACAATCATCATGTACCTCACGCATTTGAGGAGTCCACAACCATGTCAATATCTTCATCCTTCACCAATTTATTATAAATTTTTATTGTGACTTTACACTTCCCCATGCTCAGCCAACCTCTTGAGATGAAAGTTCTTAAGCAGCCTGTTATTCTATTGGACCTCTAATGTCTTACCCAAAAAGAAAACAAAAAAAGGGATGGGCAACAACGTCATTAAAAACATTGCCACCTGGCAAGATAAAAAGAAAGTCCAAATGCCACACTCACAAAAAACAACTTTATTATTTATTTTAAACTGCACAGCATTCCTTGGTAGTATCATTGGATTTTTAGCTGATGATGTGAGCAACTTGATCAAAAACTTGCAACCTGAAATGTTTTTTTATGCAAGCTTCTCCCATTAATTGAAAAAGATAGTTCATCCTGTTTGCTCATCTGCTTGTAAGTAACTAGGCGAACATCACCAGGCCACTCGAAGCGACAGTAAGTAAATAATGCCTTTAATATACCACAACTCATAGATTACATTTTGCGCATTTCTTTACCACGTCACCGCATTCAAATAATCTTGATTCTTGTTACATACAAAACAGATTAAAGGAATCAACAAAATTGCGAAAACAGCTGAGCAGAAAACACAAAAGCACAACTAACTCGAGGTGTTGTCAAAATCAACACATAGGCTCGGAAACTACAATGTTTTCAGCCGAGAGAGTGGCAGTCATCAGGGATGAACACAGGCCATGGATGCTCAGATCATAAATACACTTCCTCGAGGGGTGGAGTGACAGAAAGCTATAATAGACCACAAGACCTGCTCCACAACAATTCTCATCAACAGGTGTGTGTAGTGTGTAGATGGCTTTTCATAATGGGAATAAGAAGATCAACATACCCACAATGAAAGCAGAAAATGGTCATTTATTTTCATTCATTAATTTCTTTTTACAATTTCTTGTTCCAGACTTAGTATTGAATTCCATTTGTTGAGTCTCATATTTGGTTGATGAGTCTCATCTCAATGGTTCAGTTTTAAGTGAAATCGACTTGTTAGGGCAGCAGTGCAACTTAATATAAAGCAATACGGGATTTTCAAAATGACGTTTTTCCACCCCCAATTGCTCGGCGTGCACGTGCAGAAACCCCTCGTGACAAAGTTAATCAGGGCAGTCTTGGACATATTTCATGCCTCCCAGATAAGGATTGAAGAATGAAATGACGAAAAAAAACTTTTAAAGAAGTCATAAGAACTCGTAAGCGTATCTGTGAGAAGGGGTGCGGCTCCTTCCCTCTACACAATGAAAAAGTTGGAGAACTTCCTGATCAACTGTCCGAACAGTTGATATGTTACAGTCCGTATTGCAAAAACTCCTGGCGGTATGAGCCCATGAAAGACTGAAGATGGTGCATTCTAACCAAGCCTTCATTCTTCTAAACACAATTACTTTTTCACAGGGGAAGCCAAGATGAAGTTCCTATTCAAAATGGCCACCATCAACAACAAATATAACTAAAATTTTCACTTCTGAGGAATGTCATGGGTTAATCTTCAGACAAGCATTGAGACAAAAAGTACTAAAGTTTAAATGTGATCTGGGGCATATACCTGGACCCGATTAGTCATCTGAAGGTTAAATAATATAGCTATACGTGGATTGTTTCACCTAAACCGTATAAGCATAAGCCTTCGCCAGTTATACTATTTTCCTTTCAATATAGCAATGTTTTATGGAAAGGAATAGCATTGAAGGAGTTCTCATAAAAGGATTATTTGAATACACAAGCAGTGCAGGTTAAAGTACAGGAAAGCCAAACCCCAGAGAGCACAGAAGCGGAAATTTACAGAGAAGAATGCTTCTAGCTTGGAGGAGTTATCCACACTCCGATAAATCAAGCAGCAAGGAAACAAAATGTTTCTTCTGTGTCAAGAGTGACATACGAGACTCACTTCAAGAAGATTGTACTTTTGTCATGGGAACAAGTGCTCACAGGGGTGCGCCCCAATTACAAGACACTCATTTATTTGCCGACTTTCATGCCAGAGATCTTGCAGCACAAGAGGCAAAGTACCACGCTCAATATCTTTTGACTTTTACATCAAGGCACAACAAACAATCATTCAGATAGACACACAAGTGTGGCCATTTTGAAACACACATTGTTGGCTGTAATGAGGTTATTTCAGGTTGGCTCCCTCCTTGAAGATTTCATACATATACAGTATTTGTTAAATTCTGTCAAGTTTCATGCTTTCATCACAAAGTGCACAATTATTTTTCATATCTGCCCCCACTATTTCAACAATTATAATAAGACTTCTAAGGCACCACTGCAAAGTCAAATATAGTCCACATGACATGAACTCCACCAACCATGCCAATAAATACACATTTCTGCAAGTGGACAAAACTTGTGGAAGTGTGGTTACCAATATGCAGCAAGGTCAAACAACAATTCTCAACATTCAAATTTCCAAAGTCAATAACATTGTGGTCAATAAGGAGAGAAATTAAAGTAGAATTGAATTTTCAAATTTAACAGATGCCGATAGATTCCTGTTGTACCATCATCATCAATGTATCATACTCTTGACAGAGCATCAGTGCTGGTGAAGTAGTCTCTTGGCATTGGTTAATTGCACTGGGTGGTTTGCTGTTGCCTTCCCTCCCAGCATTTAGTCAGTACAAAAACTTACAATTAGTTCAGGGTAATGGTGATAATTTGCTTACTCTAACACCGTGGGATCTTTCATGTCCACCAATAACTAGTGCTGGCAGATGTGTCATCCCGCATAATGTCCCTCCGATTGACGATGATGCATTTCCCTGCTTGCGAAACACCGGGATAACAGTTTATATCTGGGTTGAGATTTTTGACCCAGGTCTGACAGTTCAAAGGTGAATGTGCATGTCTCTACACTATTCTGCTCGCCCTCTTCTTGTCCAAGCCTGTTTTGAATTTGACTGACCCCATTATTTCGTGGGAGCTAATCAAAGTTGTTTTTTCGTATGGAGCTTGTGGCTGCTGGTTGCATCATTTCTGGAAGCACAGCTGTGCCGCTGATGTGGCGTCCATTACCAGTAAGCTGATACTCATTTTGCCGACCTAAAGGATGACAGGCTGTGTCAACCCACCTTGTGTTATTTCAACGGAAACACAGGGGCTCGAACCCAAGACCCAAAGAACTTAAGCCAGCCAGCCACCTTAACCGTTAAGCCAATACCAAGCTTGCTAAGCAAAATCAAACCTGGTTAGTACTTGGATGAGAGAGAGAGAGCATGACAGGTTAATCTGACTTGGTTGGTTGCCTGTCTGTTTCTGGTCATGGAGATTCCTTCCCTCCTCATGCAATATTTGATATACTAACATTTTCAGTTTTTAACTTCACTTAAATCATAATCAGGGTGTTGCTCACTAAGAAAATAACTTGGAGAGGAATTTTTGGCGAAACAGTCGGATTTACGAGAATACTGTTTTCAGATTTTTTTTTTTTTTCTTAATCTTGTCACTGGGTTTTTCAATAAGAGCAAGTATAAGAAATATTTTTCAGTCACAAAGGAAAACCCAGTAGGTTATAAATAACCATTCACATACAACACACCTCTAAAGTTATTTTGAATGGAAAAGCTGCACAAAACAAAAATACACACCGGCATCACTTTCTCTCTTTTCAAAACACCACGTTGTGTCTGTATTGATAAGGAGACAGTGAAGCAACTGTGCCTAAATCGTAAGACAACGACTTGTACAGTAAAACACCAACTTTCACGGCCTTTGGTCAAAACAAGCTCCCACCCTGCGCTCCCAGGGCACCAATAAAGGCCTGTGGTGAGGGGAGCCAGGCGCCTGGCAACAAATTCCGGCCTTTCCTCTGGGCGTGCCAACTACGCTTGCTCTTCAATGCCATATAATGTTTCACAAATCAGCAATATTCATTCATGTTTACTGTTCAGAGGATGAGGACTGTATATTTTATTCTTTGATACAAATTTGTTCATTTGATATTTCTATTCTGGAATTTTTTTTTCTTTGTTTTTGGATCATCATGGTGGAGCGAAGTGACATCGATGTTCGCTTTGAAACTCAGAAGCATCTGTTATGTTAACAGCATAACCAAGGAGCACACATTTTAGGTGACCTTGTAAGTTGACTCGGTCTGATGCCTCGCACCCAATCTCTGTGGAATAACAAAATGGCTGCCAAAAGAAAAAAAAACTTTTCCGTACTATAATGAGCTTTCAGATATTCCGCGTTGTGGTCGTATAATGCCATTTCATACGTACAAAAAAACAAAAACTGACACACATGATTCAGTGCAAATACACAGCTCTAATTTGGAAGTTTAATGAACAGCAACCTTACAATAAATCTCCACACTCTAAACTGCACACTCCTGTTGGTTATAAACTGATACGGCTGCTTTCCTGTGGCGTGTTGTGCTGCCACCAACATAAAAATAGAATTCTCGTTCAATGCCCCCTATAGTGGCTGATTATTTTCCTGGCTCCAAAATAGCCCTTTCCAGCAAAAGGCGAAACAATAGCAAGGAGCCTATTGAAAATGAAGTTTTTATTTTATTTTTTCAATTTGACGATAAAACCTGCAGTGTGTTTTTTTGGGGGGGGTTGTGTACGTGCGTGCTCTCGTGCAAGTGTGCTGTGCTTTGTAATGATGAATAATCACTTCCTTTTCACACCCCCATCGTGGAATGAACAAATACAAGACATTGCTGCCTTAACAGAAATTACTGGGAAATTGACAACTTCCATTTGCTGCCTAATGACGTGCTTTGTTGACAGAAACAGATGGAAAGTGAATAATGTAATAATGATCAAATATTGTAAATCTCAGTGATTGAAATTTGAGTTTAGGTTCCCTTGAACAGACTGCTACACTTTGGGGGTATCTCTATGAGAACATCATCAATGCCACGTCAGTTTGGTGGTAGAAAAGCACAACTGGTGGTACTTTTCTTCTTTTCAGTTTCTTTTTTTTTTTTTTTTTACAGATGTATGGTCTATACAGGAAGAACAACTTAAATTGGCAACGTTGGTATTTCCGTTTGGCTAATATCCTGTTCCTGTGTTATCTTTTTGGGATGAAGTACCAAACTATTTAGTTAAAGGGATATACAAGACCTGTTTTGGGGTTCTCTTTTCTGAATGTCGTTGTTTAGCTGGGGGTAAGAATGATGATGGAAATCCTTTTTTTTTTTTCATGTGACTTTCTTACAGTACAGCCAAATAGGCAGGATTCAAATTATAATTTTGCATGTCTGGTTATACCTTGCTCCCTTAATGATGATAATTTACTTCATATGGTCTAAGAAGATTCCCCTTGTAATAAAGTAATCTTCGACTTACTGCTCCATGACTTCAACAAATACACTCATAATTTAGGTTTACAAATAAGCAGAAGCCATTCGCCATGACCTGTCTTGGTCAGATCAAATTCCAAAGCTGCCCTTCAGAGGTAGCTATGATGGGAGATCTCCATAGGGTTAAGTCAGCCATCTTCTGCAGGATCAAATCCTTTCTGAATTATTCCTCACTTTTCACACCGTGCAGGAACCCTGTAATACCTGTGGCTCTTCTCAAATGGTGTTTGTTTATGGAGAACAAGTAAAATATTACATTAAATTGCAGATGACACAAAGCTTGGAGGTGAGGTAGATAGCAGAGGGGGTGTTGATCAAATTCAGGAAAGTATTGATACTTGCATAGATTTGGCAAAGATTGACAGATGGAATTTAACTTGAGCAAGTGTAAGGTGTTGCGGATGGGGAAGAATAATGAAAATAGAGATTACAGGATGCAAGGGGTAATTTTGGAGCGTGTTACACAGGAGAAGGATCTGGGGGTGGAAATAGATATGGGAGATAAGCAGGCAGCACAGTACCAGGCAGCTAGAGGTAAAGCAGATATGGTTTTAGGTTGTATTCGGAGGGGGATCATTTATAAACAAAAGAGGTGGTGTTAACATTGTACAGGAATTTAGTGAGGGCAACAACTAGAATATTGTGTGCAGTTCTGGTCACCACAGCTCCAGAAGGACATAGATGCCATAGAGAGGGTTCAGCACAGGGCTACGAGATTGATTCTGGGCCCAGCTAGACTCAGCTATGAGGAGCGGCTGAAGGAGACAGGGCTTTATACACTGGAAAGGAGGCGGTTACGAGGAGATATGATGGAGATGTTTAAGATAATGAAAGGTATTGATAAAATAAGTGCAGATTAATTATTCAACCGAGTAGACAGTGATAGAACCAGGGGCCATAGCTTGAGAGTAAAGATGAGGAGAGTTAAGACGGTCGCAAGGTAGGGGACTTTTACTCAGAGAGTAGTTAATGCATGGAATGACCTCCCTGGAAAGGTAGTGGCAGCAGAAAAAGGAGATAAGTTTAAATTAGAATTAGATAGGAACCTGGAAGTTATGGAGATAGAGGGGTATGAGGATGGTAATAAGACTTTTAGGGAGTTTGAGCATTGATTGGTGATTGTGTGCATGTGTACGGAGTGCTGTTGGTGGGGGTATTGTCAAGGGGGGTTGTGTGGTTGATGTTGTGTGTTTTAACCAAGCCAATGCCCCCTCCCCTGAGGGGAAGAAAAGGAAAAAAAATAAAACAAATACAAAAAATACAAAAAAAACAAACAAACAAAAAAACCCAAAAACAAACAAACAAACAAGAAAAATTGTTTCATTCATTAAAAACATTTTTTTGCATTTTCTTCCTTGGATCCTGTGTAGATAAATTAGTATGGTGTTCACGCAGGCATGGTGGGCTGAATTGCATTCACCAGTGTTAGATTTCCTTCTAAATTGTTCTGGTGCGAATAATGCACAGTCATGATGGGCCAGATTCACCTGCTCTTGTAAATACTTATTTATCCTTGAAAATAATTACAGAGAGAAAAATCTAAATTAAAGCAGAAATGAGTTTTGTAAGATTGAGAACTTGCTTGATCTTGTTTCTATGAAGTAGTGTTCACAAGCCTTCAGAAAACATGCCCAGCATGGAGGTGAAATTATATTAATGCCTTTTAAAATGGGGTGTATTTAGAAATGACAAGGTACTTTATTTGAATATAGACACAACTAAAAGGCAGTAATAAGGTTCTTCAAATGGAAACTCCCATGGATTCATTCCTTAAAGTATCATCCGATTCGATTTTGGTTCAGGTCTGGAATCAGATCCAGCCCATCAGTGGGATACAAAATGTTAACTGTTCAGCCTGGCGGAGGTATATGTTCTACCAAGTGCCGTTCTAATTTCAGTGATTCTTCACCATTGAAAGATGGGGCCAAAAACTATATATAGCACGATATCTCAAAAAGTTGTAGACGAGTTATGACAAAACTTGCTGGATGATTTGGGTAGGTGATAAGAAGAAGCCGATGAGAGTTGGGTTAAGGTCCAGATCCAGATCCAGCCTATCAGTGGGATACAAAACAAAACTCAACTGTTCAGCCAAGCTGGCTTGAACAGTTATTATAAATCTGAGCAAGCTCGTCGAAAAAAATACAATTAAGAAACAGGAAATGCAAATATAATTATTGCAATTCATGATTGTTATTCCCCCACATGTATTGCTTTTCGTCGAAATTATTCCTTCTGTAGGTATTATTTAAGAGGATGGACATGCTTCTGGACCCTGTACTGTTTGGAAATGATGGACCAATGTTGTGGACCCACAGTTTGGGGAACTTCTGGGCAGAAAGGGATGAAACCTCTATGAACCACAGAGCCCATCTGATTAATCAGGCAGTTAGAAAATCGAACAGCCAGTTCCAATTGTTTTTTGTATACAGAGTCAAAGCTCGTGGAAGAGCTAGTACACTGAATGGATCAGAACGTAACAGGATAAAGGAACAGTAGAGAGGGGGGAACATCAATAACAGAATTTAGGGTGGGAGACTTGGACAACAATGGCTGTGGGGAGGAATGGGGGGCAGGAATGGATGCATGGAATGGACAAGGAGGATACAGAGGGAAAATCCCAGGAGGGAAAAATTGGAAACCTGGAAAGAGGAGGGCATGAGGAAGGGCAACTGAGTGTAGAAAAGATCATGGTTTTGGTTTTAGGGATTATCTGAGATGGTGGTGAACAGCTGTCTTGAAGACCTGGAGGGATGAATGAGATTGAAGAGAATGTGGAAGTTGGTTGCACAGGCAGGAAAAAGAGAAACGAATTAGTGGAGGTGAACAGTAATCCTGGATTTGTGTAGTTTCATCAGATGGGGGTTGTGGGTGGACTGTGTGTGCTCTGCAGAGACCTGGGGGGTTGGGGGTGGGGTACAAAGAATGGAGAGAGCAGAGGGAGCAAGAGCAGAAGGGAGGCAGTAGAAGACATAGAGAACACCCACCTGTCTGTAATGGCAAATTGCTTGGCCCAGAGACTCAGCTTCATTTGTACTTCCAACACTTCATTGATACTTATCTTCTCTTGTCTTCTTAATTTCCCTGATCTACTTTTCTTTGTTTATTCTGAGACAACAATATCAAATAATCATGAAGATCTATCTGATACACTTTGAAAAAAGAGGATGAAAATTTCTGATTCATTGCATTTTATTACAATCCTCTTAAATTATATCTAATTGCTATTTCTTCTTTCATATTTATTAAGGTAGATGGAGCCTGGTGTTGGCGTAGTGGTTAGGGAAGCAGCTTGGGATCCAAAAGGTCCTGAGTTCAAGCCCCGTTGACCGCTTGAATTAACACACACCAGGAGGTTGACTCAGCCTGTCATCCTTCCGAGGTCGGTGAAGTGAGTACCAGTGTACTGGGCCTGGTGTAAGCCCCGGTTAGAATAGGTGTGCCATATCCCTGTGTCATAAGAGGCGACCAGGGTTGCGTCAGGAAGGGCATCCGGCGTAAAACCTGTGCCAAATCATTATGCGGATCATAACGGATGATCCGCTGTGGCGACCCCTAACGGGAGCAGCCGAAAGAAGAAGAAGAAGAAGAAGAAGAAGAAGAAGAAGAAGAAGATTTATTAAGGGAGATGATGACTATCATTTATATATTTGATTAAAATGATTGAAATGGGAAATATTTCAAATGATTATTGTGTACTGGAAAGGTACCCGGCATTGCCCGGCAACTGTGAGTCCCACCCCACCTCTTCCCCTCCCTTATCCCATCCCAACCCCCTGCCTCCTTCCACCCATCACCTCCTCCAGACCCCCACTCCACCCTTTCCCCTCCATCCTCCCACCTCTTCCTACCCCCCCCACTCCCTCCTTCCTCCCACCCTACCTCTTCCCCTGCCTCCTCCCACCTCACACCTGCCTACAAACTCTCACTCCTTCCCAATGACAGGTGGTGGCTCGTGTGTTTGTAAGTTATGAATTATGAGAAAATGACTGTTTCAAACCACAAGTAAGGTGTATCATGGTTTAAAAATGTGATCCTATAAAAGTTTTGTAGCTATTAACCTTGGGAGCTCATCCCAAGGTTAATAGCTACAAAAACTAGCTAATAGCTACAGTAACATCCCAAACAAATAATCTCATTCGCTTTTATATGGAAGATAACATCACTCCCAGCTCCAAGTGAAATTAAATAACATTCTAAATAAAAGCAGATCACCCAAAAAGGTGAAAATTTTGAACCCACGCTAGATAGCTTCAAGTGTGCGTACGTACCTCTCAGCCATCCTGCCATGGTGTGGGGATTCATTGCTCTGTAGCCACTGAAAACATTTTTCAATTCTCTCTTGAACTTCACTTGTCACATTGCTAATTTACTCATTCCAATTCTCTAATTTATTTTCCTTCCTAACTCCGGAGATTTTCCCATTGAGAACTGAGCCGCAGTCGCCACGCCCATACCCATGCCACGGGAGCCTTCACCTGCTAAATTATGCACTCAATGAAGTTACACTTTGGGAAAAAAAAAGATTCGAAAAACAGAACAGTAGAAAAAGTTAAGTTTAATGCTTTAGCAATTTCACATTTTCTCAATATCGCGGGTTGAGAGACATAATGTTGTAACTGCATTTTTAACGAGGTTGAATAAAATGGCTCTCATGTCTTTCAACACCATATTTCGTGGGTTGAGAGACATAATGTTGTAACTGAAAATTTCCCATTTCCTGCAAATCGCTAATGAAAGATAAATATGGTGTTGAAAGACATGAGAGCCATTTTATTCGGTTTCGCCAAAAATGCAGTTACAACATTATGTCTCTCAAACTGCGTCATGTAAATATGGAGAAGGAGAGCCTTGCTTAAAGCTTATAAGATACTAGTGGGGTGTGCTTACACATTGTGTAAGCATACGAACCATGTTTCCCCATTGCCTCGGGTCACTCAACGACATTTCATTTTTCATTTATTTATTTATTTCATTTATTTATATTTTCATTTACAGATGCTTTCTGACGGTACTGTGATTTTTCCTGGTGTATCGGCTTCGATGTCCATTGGCACACAAAATTACCGTGCTTCCCCATTGTCTCAGATCACTCACCTGCATATTTTTTTCATTACCTTCGCATTCTGCGAAAGGTTATGTATTGGTCGCTGTGTATTTATTTATTTATTTATTTGTGAATATGTGTGTGTGTGTGTGTGTGTGTGTGTGTGTGTGTGTGTGTGTGTGTGTGTGTGTGTGTGTGTGTGTGTGTGTGTGTGTGTGTGTGTGTGTGTGTGTGTGTGTGTGTGTGTGTGTGTGTGTTTGTTTGTTATTCGCATAACTCAGAAAGTATTAAACCAAATCACTTGAAATTTGGTGGGATGATGGGTTATTATCCAAGGAACATTTGATTATATTTTGGGAGCGATCGGGTCAAAGGTCAATGGTCAAGGTCACGGAAAGGTCAAATTCGTATTTTTACCATAGCGCGGTCAATTTTGATCTAATTGGCATGCAACCGATGCCAAAATGTTCAGAATTCATTGCCCAATCTTGTGATGGGCGACATGACACAATTACGTCATTACCCTTGTTTTTAAAAGAAAATGTCCCAAATCCTGGCATTATAATCAGTACCAAAATATATGTTTGTGGGAGATGCCAATGATTATTTATTTGTTTGTTATTCGCATAACTTAAAAAGTATGAAACCGAATTGCATGAAATTTGGTGGGATGATTGGTTATTAGCCAATGACCATTTGATTAGATTTTGGGAGAAATCGGGTCAAAGGTCAAGGTCATGAAAAGGTCAAAATCGTCTTTTTACCATATAGTGGTCAATTTTTATCCAATTTGCATGAAACTAATGCCAAAATGTTCAGAATTTAATGCCCAATCTTGTGATATGCAACTTGACACAATGATGTAATTGCCCTTACTCGCGGTTGGGGGTCAAAGGTCAGAGGGGTCACGACCTTGCAGATGTGCATATTTTTATCATAACGCAGTCAATTCTTATCCGATTCGTATGAAATCAGCACCAAAATGCTCCTTGTTCTGTTCCCCACACTCTTATGCCAAGAACAAAACAGTAGCGGCGGCGAAGGTATATGCTCTCTACGAGTGCCCGTTCCAGTTACCTTCGCAAACTTCATTTGACGAAGGTATTGTATTGACCCCTGTGTATTTATTTATTGGTAAATATGTGTGCAGACAACATTGCGCAAAAACTGCTGGACCGATTTGCATTAAATTTTCAGAGATGATGTGCAGTTACTCAAGGATGTCAGGCGAAGCTTTTGGGAGCGATCGGATCAAAGGTCAAGGTCAAGGTCACAAAAAGGTCAAAATCGTGTTTTTGCGATTAAAGTGTCAATTTTGTTCCGATTTACATCAAATTAAGTCCAAAATGTTCAGTATTCAAATCCCGATCCACTGATATAGCGTATGGTATAGTGTTTGCAACCCGAGTTAGTCTGTGGAAGTCAAAGGTCAAGGGGTCACCAAAATGAAGTTTTTGATTGGGAAGCGTTGTGGACAACATTACACAAAAACCACTTCGCAGATTGTCATGAAATTTTGTGGATGTGTTTGGCATCACGAGAGGACAAATCGATTAGATTTTGAGAGCGATCGGATCAAAGGTTAAGGTCAAGGTCACAAAAAGGTCAAAATCGTTTTTTCGCGATGAAATTGTCAATTTTGTTTTTATTTACAGCAAATTAACTCCAAAATGTTCAAAATTAAATTCCCCATCTTCTAATATGACACATGTTATAGTACTTTTGTCACCCAAGGCAGCGGTTGGGGGTCAAAGGTCAAGGGGGTCACACAAATTCACATTTATATCGGAAAGCGTTGTGGACAACTTAACGCAAAAAAACAAAACGCAGAGAGGCTTTAATTGTTTTGGATTTGTTTGGCATCATGAAAGGACAAATCCATTAGATTTTGGGAGTGATCGGATCAAAGGTCAAGGTCACAAAAAGGTCAACATCGTTTTTTCATGATGAAAACGGTTAATATGTTTCCGATTTACATCAAATTAACTCCAAATTGTTCAGTGTTCAATTCCCCATCTTCTGAAATGACACAAGGTATAGTACTATTGTCACCCTAGGTAGCGGTTGTGGGTCAAAGGTCATGGAGGTCACGAAATGCATATTTGTATTGAGATGCGTTGTGGACAACTTGATACAAAGGTAACTAGTGGCTGCGGCGAAGGTATGCGCTCTACGAGTGCCCGTTCTAGTTTATTTATATTTTCATTTATGGATGTCGTCCAATGATTCTGTGATTTTTTTTCTGGTGTACTGGCTTCATTGCCCATTGCACGCAAAATTTAAGTTTTCTACGTCACCCGTAAGGCACCGATCTTTAATATCACTCAGTGAGCCAGTCAGTCACTGAGTCAGTGGTGAGAAAGAGCTTTATCGATTAGATATGCTTAGTTCTAAGAATTGGAAATTTCTTGAAATTTTCAGATTTAAACACTTATTTCATCCACAATATCCGATCCGAAATCATATTTCGATTGTACACTTTAATTAATCCATGAGAGTAGATGTTGTTCCCAAGGCAAGTCATTTTTAGTAGGCCGAATCAAAATGGTGGTTGAGACCCCTGCGAGGTGAAGTTGGGCTAACCAAGGGTAAGCCTTTCATGAAGGTAAGCCATTAATTATCTTCAAAAGTGGTGTTTAAATTTACCCAACAACCCAGTTTTCATTTATGCATTCCATTTGAGTTCCCTTTGTATGCATGCAAAGTGTCAGGCCACTCAATTTCATGGTTTTGGAGTTATGGAGGAGACACACACAGACTTTCAAAATAATACTTTTTTTGGTGTGGAGCTGTTTGCTAATGATCTCACAGACGTTCATAACATTTCAAACAATGAAGCAACATGTGCATACCTGCATGAAGACCTTGATCATATCCAGGCTTGGCCTGACAAATGTCAGGTAATGACGAGCTCCACAAGAGATTTCAGATGCAGCTGAATGTTTCTGACTTTCAATTGGAGCAACATCACTGTGTCCTTCATAATCCAACATCCTGGGAATCATAATTGACCACAAGTTTAACGAGGTTGGCCAGCTACCTCAACACTGTGGCTATAAGAGCAGGGCAGAAGATGAGCAAGCTTTGTTAACTCTTCTAACCTGACCATTTGCATTTGGGAAATGATGACATTGTCATTCAAAAACCAAATTTTACAAGGGATTTCTCCTTATATGGGGCCAGATTTATCTCATGAAATGTACAAAGAAGCTAATATAAAGCTCATTTGTAAGAAAAGCATAAACTATCTCATGCATGGAAAAGTTTGATACAGCCACCATGTATGAATGGTCAGTTTTTTTATGTGTAACTGTGGCCTTCCATCATCGAGAGAATAAACTTCAAATAGCCTTGCCAAAAGATGCAATATGGACCAAGGTGGGGAAAAATGTTTCCCTCCCCCTCAATGATTTGGTTAGGGATAAGCATCAAGGATGTAGTAAAATAATATATGGACTCAAAGATGTACCTACTACCCTGTGGAGTTTCAGGGTGTCGACCAACAGCATCACTGCGATTCTTCCCATGGGTTCTCGTACATATTCGGGAGGGTTGAGGGGGACGGTTGGGGGATTCGGGTCCACCTTTCTCAACTGGGGCATTTTACCCACCCGACTCTTCTAACTCGGAGCATGCTACTTGTTGAGCCATTAATGTTTGCTGTTGTGCGTTTGATTTTGTTAATGTGAAACACTAACATTTCAAAAACTCAGATTTATGAGGAACTGATCATTATTTTTGATTGCGTCAATTTACATGCTTATAATTTCATGCACTGATGCATTCAAGTATGTTAGGCAAAAAACATAATGTATTTTCACTTTACCATACAACCTTGGTGAATGTTCCTGATTTTACAATAAAATTTAAAAAAAAAACTGGATGCCAATACTGCATCTGGTCCATGATAATTAAATAGCCAATGATGTGTGGAAGTTGCCAGTCAGTAATAATTGTCTTTCCTGTAGATTACTTTAACTTATATAATTATTTTGAATAATATTTCTGTCACAAATTTTATTTATTATCTTGATTTAATTATTTTTTGTCTGTTCTGTTATCTTGTAAAGTCTGCATGTCTCCCTTGCGTATATTTCCCAACACCAAGTGTATACTCAAGTCCTGCCTGAGCCACAAGCCATCGATGCAGCTGCTTAAGAAATACATCATTGAACATACGCCGCTTTGCAATGATGCCAACTCAGGAAGTTTCGTGTAAGTGCATTTCTTGACACGCTCCAAGAATAGGTGGTGTGCAATGGACCGCAGTAGACAAGCAGCACGACAGACAGGCCGACACGGATCCCGCTGTGCTACAGCACAAAGCCTTGCTTGTGCCGCGACTCACTGCGTGCAAAGGGCGCGCCAAGGGACGCGGGGTGGTGTCGCGGCCGCAGCCCTGGCGACCGTTGCTGGGTCGCGACGGACCTCAATGGGCGCACTGTCCACTCAGCACGGTCACTTTGCCACCACACACAAAGGCTGCGAGACTACCCGGGCCGTCGTCCTGTGCCTGGAGACCGAACGTTTTTCTGCCCATCAATTCCAAATCGAACAAGATACTCGTCCTTCTGCAATGTCTCATTGGGTTTTCAAGATTTGTTTCCGAAGAATTCCCTCTTCATCATGATCTTCATCTGGACATTCTGATGCAGACCATCCTGCGGTCTTAATGGCCTTGCCCGTTCTAGGAGAAAGAGGAGAGGCTAGGTTATTGGTGTGTGTGTGTGTGTGTGTGTGTGTGTGTGTGTGTGTGTGTGTGTGTGTGTGTGTGTGTGTGTGTGTGTGTGTGTGTGTGTGTAAGCAGAAACATGTTTACATTAATTGATGATTTACTTGTCATTAATGATGGGTTTACATTTCATCGACTTCATGATAGCATCTATCCAAAAGAGCGAGAATTATAAAATGAAAACCAAACTTACACCTCTTTATTTTTTCTTCTTCTTTGAATTACACATACATAATAGTAAAAAGAAATTTCACATGAAATTATTTTGATAAACGAGATGCTTTTCCATTCCATTTTGTACAAATGCCTTTCTTGAACAGCAACGCTCCTAAAAAAGCTCTTCTATGAAACAGTTGCAGGCAAAACTAGAATGGCACTTCACTTGGTAGAGTCAGTGCATACCTCTGCCGGTCTGAACAGTTCACGGTTTGTATCCAACTGATAGTCCAGGTCTGAATCCGGACCTTGACCAACATCTCATCAGCTTGTTCTTGTCACCTACCCACTCATCCACCTAGTAATTTGTCACAACTCGTCTTCAACTTATTGAGATATTGTGCTGCAGGATATATTGTTTTTGGCCGATCTCTCAATTGTGAAGACTCACATTAAAAAAATTATTGGAACTGGATCCAAAACTTCACCGAAGTCGATTCAATAACCTGCTCACAGACAGACAAACAAGGAAGATTTGCATAGTATAATGCTTGTGAAATCCAAGTAAATAATATGCTTCTAGGTTTTGATTGGTGAACCAATTCAGTGACCCAATATGCAAATTATGTTCAACCGAGCAGAGTACCGAAGTCGGTGGAGATTGCGTAATACTTGCTGAAAAAAGGATAGGCTGTGTATTGCAAGAAGACTCGATAGATGTTTGGGTGGTGTGCATTTAAAGGGGTCCAACAGGTATAAAAGATCTAAGCGGTGTACTAACTAAAGGGTCTAAGTGGTCCAAAGGGTATATAGGTCTCTCTAAGGGTCGATAAGTCTTAAGGGGTCTAAAAGTCTAAAGGGTATGTTGCAACAGTCGTTACAGGTGTAAAGGGTCGATGCTAAGGGGTCTAAGTGGTCTAAAGGGTATAAAGGTCTTCAGGAGTCTAAAGGGTCTAAAAATATTTAAAAGGGTCTTAAGGGTTAAAAGGGTTGTAATTCAAAGTCCTTTCTTGACACACATGAACTATCCACTGAGAAGGCCTTCATTCGCAGCTTGATGGCGTACTGCTCTTCCCTCTGGGTTGGCTCCCCTGTCTCACATCTTGCTCAGTTTGATGCCGTGGAAACCAAGGTCATTAAGATCATTGGAATTTCCCACGCTCAAGCTGCGTCTATGGGTCTATCACTTCGCCATTGCAGACAAGTCGGTGGTGTCTCTGTCTTCCACCACCTCTTTTCTGGTCTTGCATCCTCTCCTCTTTCCATGCTTTCCCCCCCCCCCCCCACTGCCAAGCTTTCTGCAGGGCTCACACGGTCCACCACTGGTGAAACTACCTATATTCAGGATCACTGCTCACCTACACTCATTTGTTCCTATTTTTCCCACCTGTGGAATCAACTTCCACATCCTCTTCAATATCCTTCCTCCCTCCAGGTCTTCAAGACAGCTGTCCATCACCATCTCAGATCATCACCAATCCCAAGCCATGATCTTTTGTACCCTCGTTAACCCTGCCCAAATCCCTTCTCCTTCCAATTTTCCAGGTTTCTCCTCCTTGGTGTTTCCTTCTGGGTCCATCTTGTCCACCCCATGCATGCATGTTTTGCATCCTGTTTTTGTCTGTTACATCCTGATCGGTTCAGGCGGAAGCTCTTCCACGAGCCTCAGCCATATATACATAAAAAGGGTCTAAAATCTCTCGAGGGTCGAAGGGGTCTAAAGGGTCTTATAAGGTCCAAAGGGTTTAAAAGGAGTGAAGTGCTTAAAATGGTCTAAACGCATCTAAAAGGTATGTTCCAACAGTAGTTACAGGTCAAAGGATCCAAGCTGGAAGGGGTCAAAAGGGTTGAAGGAGTTTAAAGGGGCTTAAGGTCTCTAAAGAGGGTCTAATGGATCTAAAGGGTCAAGGGGTATAAACAGTGTACAGTGTGTAATATTGTTAAGGAGTCAAAGGGGTCTAAAGGGTCTTAAGGTGTCCAAAGGGTCTAAATGCTCAAGGGGATTAAGTGGTATGAATGGTCTAACGTGTCTTAAAAGGTCCAAAAGGTTTAATTGTCCAAAGGATATGTTCAAACAGTTGTTACAGATCTGGCTCCTTTGCCAACTCAAGTCATTGATGGGCGTTAAAGATCATGCGGTATCTTGATGAAGAGGAGGTGAGTTATCACCAGGACCCTGGATAATGTACAAAACAAAGACGAGTATCCTAATTCAGAATGGTGAACCATCCAGAATTGTATCCCTTTCAAAGTGACGGCTTAGACAAAACTTACTGGTGTGTTTTGTTGGTCGTCATCTCCATATGCGGGTTTCAGAATGTAGAACAGAGTCATCCCAGATATATGTTTCAATACCCCAAATGCAAACAGCGTACACACACCATCTAATCAGGGAAGTACCATCATAAAGGTGGGGGGAAGAGAGGAGGGAAAAAGAAAAAATCCATTAACAGGCAGCAATCCACACCCTTCATCAATGGCCAGGATGTGGTAGGAAGTTAAAAGATTCGTTTCTGAACCAGACATGCCGAAGCACGCACATCTGGTCCTCGCCGAAGGGGTCCAAAATGGCCTCGACAAAAGATATATAGTGTTGCGGTTCTGAAAACCGCATCCCTCCCACACTAATAGCAGCCAACATGCAGTGGTCCCCAGCCAGTTATTTCATTAATGTACGTTCAGATAGTCCCTTCCTCCTTGTCTAGTGGGTCAAACGGGATAGTGCATTGTGGAAATCTCATAGTTAGGTGTGATTAAATCTCTGAACTTCATTCCTGCACTGCCTTTTTCTCCAGTCCTGAGGTAAATCCAAGCAAGGGGTCCTTGCGTGAGTCAGCAGGCACTTCGCTCGGACACCCATCTGTAAAAACCACAGCCGCGCCCTTCGCGTAAGAATGCGCCCTCACAGAAGACCAAGGGCAGCAGGAGAAGCCAACAAAAAAACACCAGCGCTGCACGGAGAACGTGCAGCACAATGATAACCCCCCACCCACTGTTCAGGTGACTCGAAGCGTAACCAACACAACCACGTTGCTGCAGGAATGCCATGCCGAGACCAGAAGGATAACCAACACAACCACGTTGCTGCAGGAATGCAGTGCCAAGGAAACAGATGGAGCGGCACACCAAGTGTTAACAAATTACAGTGCACGCGTGGTGCACTCTTCTTCAATCCACTGATATCTATGCTCTTTCCTTCAATTCATGGCGTGGATCGTGGTTGGCACCGTGCACCCCATCGCCTCTGATAACTGTGAACACGATGCTCCATCATGGGCAGACCCGCGCGCTGACAACGTGTACAATGATGGTCTCACGCACAGCCCGTGATACTTTATCATTGTACAGAACAGGGGCACGAATAACACACATCTTTGGTCAGGTCTGCGCATGGGGTTACAATAATGTCTTACCATCAGACTTCGCTCACCATGACGGCCACAAATGTCTCCCGCAGATGGCAGACATCCTCCCGCACATCCGCCTCGATGCAGCTGCCACCTGATCGCTCGGGCCGCGTGGCACACCACGGAGCAGGCACATTGACCAGCGCCAACCGCGGATCGCCGGGGCACGGCACGGGGTTCGGTGGAAGACGATTCAAATCATGGGGTTTGGGGCAAGGCGATTCATATCATGGGGGTTCGGAGCGAGACAATTTCGCAGCTTGGAACCATCTTGCCGGAAGTGGAGTGGAGCCGCTTCTGCCCATTACAGCCAGGCCACGCAGTGGCCGGGGCCAATCAGAGCGCCCGATTCAGGTGACGACACATCACTTCGGGGTGGTGCCCCCAACCTGCACCGCAGGGTTTATAAAAGGCGGATCGCGAAGCCATCCGTCCTCTCACTCGCTGGATCTTCAACACGTCTTCTCCACCTGCCCTTCTTCACCAACCCGCTTCCTGACTCCGCCCTCTCCACCTGCCCTTCTCCGCCGACTCGCTTGCTGACTCCATCCTTTCTTCACTGCCTTGTCGCTGACTCCACCCACCCACCTGATCCTGTCTGCCACTCTGCCCATTTCCTTCAGACTCTGCCTTTCTCTACCCACTCGCTGCTGGCTCCGCCGCTTCATCACCACCATGCCACTGACTCCATCCACATATCCGCCCATTGCTCTGGACTGTGCTTCTGACTCCACCCAAAGTCCTTCCTTCACACCTGTCTGGTCGCGCTCATTCTCTGGACCGAGGCTAGCTACACAAAGTGCCACAAAGCAAGAGACGACGCGCCAGCTGCCAGGGAGGTATCGCCCAGCAGAGCATCTTCCCCAAAACGTACTGGTGGCGCGGTCGGGCAATCGTGCAAGGTATTGTGAGACCATTAGCCTCATCTCCTCTCCATTTTCCCTTCATTTACTCCTCTTCATCGGGTTGTGTGTGTGTGTGTGTGTGTGTGTGTGTGTGTGTGTGTGTGTGTGTGTGTGTGTGTGTGTGTGTGTGTGTGTGTGTGTGTGTGTGTGTGTGTGTGATAGATGGCGCCTGTCCTCGCTTAAGTTAAGATTGTAGAAGAATTATATCGGGATAACTCTGCTCTGTGTCTGCTTTTGTAAGTTGCTTGTATTATTGCCGCACCTCTCACATTTCTTCCTATCCTTGCTCACACACAACAATAAAAGCTATATTCACTGTGACACATCTTTCCTCTCCTGCCTGTTAATAATTTATTTGTAGAAATGTTCCCTGCTCGTTTTTGTCTTTTCTTTCATTGATACAGAATGGACGTATCCTAACCTAACCGGGATTTTATTCCCAACAATCCGTTACTTTTAGCCAGTATGTCCTTGGCAGTGTCACTCGGCTGCATCTGATCCGGTAAAGTGATTCAGTTCGGACAAGGCGTACTGAGGGTGTGTCCCCCGGAAAATAGGTCACGTGATTAATTAGGTAACCCGGTTAACCCATAGACAGAGGACCCTAGGTCACGTGGTTGAGTTATTGGTGTTCATGGTCGTTTAGCGACCCTCCGCGTCACTGAATTATCCATGTGCGACGGCCCGGGGTGTCTGGGAGGAACCCGAGATAGCTTCCCCCCTCGTCGTCTTCTCACCTGACCCCCCCCCAGCCCGCAAATATGTGTGTGTGTGTGTGTGTGTGTGTGTGTGTGTGTGTGTGTGTGTGTGTGTGTGTGTGTGTGTGTGTGTGTGTGTGTGTGTGTGTGTGTGTCTGTGTGTGTGTGCGTGTGTGTGTGTGTGTATTAAGCAGAAAATACAAGCTCTTTGAGTTTTATTGAATGATTTGTTAAATGTGACAAAAATTACTTCATTGGCCAAACATTTCTGGCGCATCATTGTCTTTGTGACATTTACTATATCCCTTCCAAGATTAGATGCTCCTTAACACAATTAAATGTTTAGCCAATGAATAGAATTTGTTCATTCATCCAATTCTTGTTGGTGTAATTGTTGTTGATAAATACAAGGCGCAGGGTGGTGAAATTCACTGCACATATGTAACGTGCGCAGAGTATCCCTGTGTCCTAAGAGGAGACCAGGGTTGCGTCAGGAAGGGCATCCGGTGTAAAACATGTGCCAAATCACTATGCGGATCATACGGATGATCCGCTGTGGCGATCCCGAACGGGAGCAGCCGAAAGAAGAAGAAGAAGATGTAACGTTCGCAGAGTAAAACGAGTGTTCATTTACGTCTGTAGGATGTCTAATAAATAAAGAAGACTAGATTACCCGTGAACCCGTTGGGTTCCCGTTGTGACAGCGGTTGATACAAAAATTTCAAAAAAATAATAATAATAATAATAAAAAAAGATGGCTCCAGCGAACTATACCGCGGAGGTTGTTTGCATTTATCAAATAATCCCGAAGAGTACTTGACTGAATTGTGAATTGATTTTTTAATAATTTCTTTCATTGCCCAATTTTAACGAAACTTGATATTGCACGTCAATGTGAAAAAAAAATGGAGAAAAGAAAGTCGAAGAAATATTTGTGCTTAATCTTCTAAACACAATTTTATTTATTCATGAACACGGAAGTATCAGATCAAAATGGCGATGTTTATTTTATGCTTAAAAATAAATCGTTCTTTGTCTATACCAAATGTTTGAGATTTTTAAATAAATCATTTAAAGAAAAAAAAAAAGATATCTCCAGCGAATTATACCCCTGAGGTTGTTCGCATTGATCAAATTCTCCCGGAGTACTTGACTGAATCGGGAATTGATTTTTTAATAATTTTTTCGTTGCCCGATTTGAACGAAACTTGATACTGCACACCGCAGGCGAATGGTGATTAAGGTGGGACAAAATTTTTGTGCTATCGTTTACCGTTTTGACTGTATTTCGAGAGCATACATACTGTTATGGTTGTGGAAATTCGTAAACCACCATTCAGGTCCCGTCGGTGAGATATCTCTGTCAGTGAAATGAATGCGAGGGAAAAACCTTCGGAGTGTTGGCTTTATTTCACTTGATTGAAGCCGCTTCTACAGACACATCAGGGAATACATGTGCTGCAAGGAATACATGTGTAGCAAGGAATACATGTGCAGCAAGGTATACACGTGCAGTCGATCACCGCAAAATAAATCAGCAATTAGCACGGAGTCCGGTATACTCTCAATTCTTACCATTCAACGAGCACCGAGTGAACCACCGCCGTAAATGACAATGCCCCAGGGACAATCCCACCGACCGCGCGGAATCTCGGTTTTATCTGTCCCGTGCGCGAGCCGCGCGACATGTGATCACGCGTCACATCCTTCAATTCATCACATTCTCCCCGTCTTTAAAATGTAACTAGAGGCTCAACTAACGCACCATGATTACTTCAACGCTATAGGAGTATACATTTCAAGCAGCGCGAACTATTTAAACTACAGAAGCATACATTCCAAGCAGTGAGGATTATTTTGAGTTATAGGAGCATGGTAAGGTGCCATCGAGGGATGCCGATAATCCCCTTTACAGATCGAGTCGGCGAGGTGGTTTTATCCGTCGACCTCTCCGGGAGTAAATGGTGGTTTCACTTGAGGGAGGCTTCCGATCCTCTTGGGGAGCCTCGACTCGTGCCGGGGATGACTCCTCGATCGCTCTCGGGTGGAACGCGGCAGCTCCGTCGCCACCATTTCCGGGTGGAGTTCCTGGGGGGGGGGAACACCTGGGGAGGGAATGTCAGAGGGAGGAGTACCAGATGGACGAGCACCTGCAGGAGGAGTACCTGCGGGAGCCAGATGGCGAACCGACACAGTGGTCTCCCTGCCATCAGGAAGTCTAACGTGAGCATACTCTGGATTAGCATCGATGAGTTCGACCTCCACCACCATTGGTTCATACTTGCTTTGTCGTACCGGGCGCTTCATGAACACTGTTCCGGGATAGGTTAGCCAGTTGGGCACCGATTGGCCGTCAACATAACATCGTTGGTGAGTAAACATTCGTTCGTGAGGAGTAGCATTGGTGGACGTACAGAGCAAAGAGGGTGTGGAATTCAGAGCGTCGAGTAGGGTAACATCCCACCGCTCGGGGCCCAGTCCTCTCGATTTCAGCGCCAGGGTTACGGCTTTCCAAATGACTCCATTATACCGTTCCACATGCCCATAACCCTGTGGGTTGTAACCCGTCGTTTGACTAGTTGCTATGCCGTGCTCAAATAGGAACTGTTTTAGCCCGGCCGACATGAAACATGGCCCTCCATCTGAATGTATGTACGAGGGTTTCCCAAACATGGCGAAGAGGTCAGACAGACATTTCACGACAGTGCCCGAGGTCATATCCGAGCACGGAAATGCGAATGGGAACCTTGAGTATTCATCAACAACAGTGAATATGTATCTGTTGTCTGTCTCGGTCGGCAGGGGTCCTTTGAAGTCGATATTTAGTCTCTTGAAGGGAGAAGTGGCCTTGATCAATCTGCCGGGAGCGGCGCCATAGAATCTGGGTTTTAGTTCAGCACAAGCAGGGCAAGAAGCATTCATTTGTTTAATATCTTTGATAGAATAGGGAAGGTTTTGTCTGCGCACGAAATGTGCCATTCTGGTTACCCCCGGGTGGCACAGAGACCCATGAAGGTCTTGCAAAGCCCGACTGATTGTCGCCGAACAGTAGACCCGAGAGAAGGTGTCTGCAGCAGGGTTTTCCCTCCCGGGCCGATAAACAATGTCGTAACTATAACAAGATAGATCTATCTGCCATCTCATTATTTTCTCGTATTTAATTTTCCCATTATTTTTCCCATCAAACATGAAGGCAACGGATCGCTGGTCCGTGACGAGAGTGAAGTGATTGCCCAGAAAATAATTCCTCCATTTACGTAGGGCTTCGACAATAGCGTATGCTTCCTTCTCTATAGCCGAGTGTCTCTGCTCGCTTCCTGAGAGAGTTCTCTAGAAGAACGCGACAGGTCGGCCGGACTGATTGAGCGTTGCGGCGATCGCGTGATTGGAAGCGTCCGTTTCCACCACGAACGGCACCGAGCTGTCGATCGATAATACCACGGAATTACCGATATCATCTTTGAGGCTGTGGAAAGCTTTTACAACAGTGACATCTGGTGGGAAGTTTTTGCAATGCACTAGGGGATGTATTTTTTCAGAGTATTGGGGGATCCATCTCGCGTAGTAAGCGAACATCCCGATCACCCGACGCATTGTCTGCAGGTCATGAGGTGGGGGTAGCTCACGAAGTGGGCGCAATCGTTCAGGATCGGGCTTTATCGTGCCGTCGGCTATTGGGTAGCCGAGAAGATTAATTGACCTTGCCGAGAATATGCATTTCTCTATGTTGAGAGTCAGATTATATTTTCTAGCAATGCTCAAGAATCTGTCCAGATTCATATCATGTTCCCCCCAATCCTTACCACACACCGTGACATTGTTCACGTAAACAAAAGTGTCTTTGAGGTTTTCATCCGAGATGATGTCGTCCATAACTCGTTGGAAGCAAGTGACTCCATTTGTGACACCGAACGGAATCCTCCTGAATTGATAGAGGCGTCAACCTGCCTGGAACGCGGTGTAAGGTTTGTCTTCCTCTCGAATGGGAATTTGATGATAGGCGCTTTGCAAATCGATGGTGCTGAATATTTTGTAATTGGCCACGCGTTCGACCATCTCGTCTATGCGCCACAAAGGGTAGGCATCGAGTTGGGTGAAGCGATTGACCGTTTGAGAGTAATCGACAACCATTCGTTTCTTATGGTTCTGGTTGGTGGTCACCAACACCTGCGGGCGCCATGGCGAATCGCTCGGTTCTATAATACCTTCTTCCAGTAATCGCTTGGTCTCAGAAGTGATGAAGTTCATATCGGCAGTGGTATATCGTAGCGATTTGATCGCTATCGGTTTACAGTCCGGCGACAAGTTAGCAAACAGCAGGGGGGACGATACCTCTGCGGTGGTCAGAGCATTTAGAATTAGACGAGGTTTGCTTCCTCCAAAGGGTATTTCGACGCTCGTGTGCTGCTTGAGGACATCCTGACCCAGAATTACATCTGCGCATAAATCACGAAGCACCAGTACCCTTACATCCCGATGCGTGTACCCTTTTACGTCCAACTCAACATTGCAGTACCCTCGCACATGGGACTGTAGTGATGTGGAGGCCATGCATACCGTATTGTCTGTCGGGTGGATCTTCCATTTCCTGCCCTTCACTCGCGAGCTGTTGACGAAACTTTCAGAGCAACCGGTATCAATCAGAGCCTCAGCCATATGCCGGTTAATTCGTACGTTGATGATAACTTTGGATAGATTCCCCGGTGAAGCTGCTGTTACTTTCTTTTGTGAGTAGAGAGCCGCAGAAGTGGGTTTATTTCTTCTAAGATTATATTTGCATACCCTGGCATAATGCCCTTTCTTGTCACAATTCATGCATGTGGCATCCCTGGCGGGGCATTTGTTGCGGAGGTGTCTTTTATACCCACAAAAGAAGCATTTACCAATCGAAGTAGTTGCTGAGGAGTTTGTCGAGGTCTGGGTATCCGATTCCTCGGGTTTATCTCCATCCTCAGTGTCGGAGGTGCCCCGGGGGTTCCTTGAGTTTCCGCTGTTGCAGCGTTCATTAGCAACACCGGTGTCACATATGACTCAGATTGCTGCTGAGCCGTATCCATAGCTCGGGCCTGGTCAGCTACCATTTCAAGAGTGGGTTGTGCTTTCTCCAGTAAGCGTTGCCGAATGGGGGCTGACCTGAGCCCTTGGATGAACGCCTCTCTGGTCGCTTCATCTCGGTGTTCCTCGGCGGTTACAGCCCGGAAACTGCAGTCTTTGCCCAACTGCCTCAGAGCTTGCAGGAACTGATCGATTGTCTCCCCGGCTGCTTGCCTGCGTGTGTTGAGAAGATGTCGTATGTATACCTCGTTCTTGCGCTTCACGTAGAGCGCCTGCAGCACGTCGATCGCTGCGTCGTAGGTATCACACTCTGAGAAGAGCCTGAATACACTGGGCGATAAATGGTTTACAAGTGTGGCCAATTTGTCGGCTCCCTCTTCAATAATGGTCAGATCGTGTGAGAAGGAACGGAACCAATGCGACCATTTCATTTCCGAGTCAGTAGCGTTTGGGTCTGCATCGAACCTCTCTGGCTTGTAGATCTTGTCCATCATCGGTTGAGGGAGCCGAAGGGATCAAGCGAAATAAATTGAAATGAATGCGAGGGAAAAACCTTCGGAGTGTAGGCTTTATTTCACTTGACTGAAGCTGCTTCTGCAGACACATCAGGGAATACATGTGCAGCAAGGAATACATGTGTAGCAAGGAGTACATGTGCAGCAAGGTATACACGTGCAGTCGATCACCGCAAAATAAATCAGCAATTAGCACGGAGTCCGGTATACTCTCAATTCTTACCATTCAACGAGCACCAAGTGAACCACCGCCGTAAATGACAATGCCCCAGGGACAATCCCACCGACTGCGCGGAATCTCGGTTTTATCTGTCCCATGCGCGAGCCGCGCGACATGTGATCACGCGTCACATCCTTCAATTCATCACAGTAAGTGCATGTGTAGTTAGCCCAAACCCGTTGTATAGAGGGAATTTATTTGATCCATCTGGGCTGTGACGCTTTGAGTTTGCCATTTTTTCTGTTCTATCTTTTATTTCAAACAAACAGCATCTCAACAACCACGCCATCCCCACCACAGCGCCAACCACACTACAACCACGCCACCTCCACCATCAACGCTACCACATCTTCGCCACTTGCCATTCAGCAGGCCCTGTGCGGTTACGATCTCCGGGCACAAACAGAAACCAACGGCTATGCTCGGGGGTTTTCCCGCCTGTTTTTCCCGTCGAGGTTTTCTGCGCTCGGTGTGGAGGAGGGGCGATGCAGGGGTCGTGGGTGAGAAAGGGTGGGGGCCTCTTTTTGGGGGAATGGTTCCCTGGCTCCACGCCAAGACTGACTCCCCCCGGCCCCCACACGGCGCGGGGTGGAGGGAAAGCGAGAAGTCACGCCCCCCTTCGAGAGGCTTCTCCAAGAAGCTCGAAGGGAGGCGAGGCCGAAAACGGGGCGGAGCGAAGGGCAGAGCCCCGTGCTACAAAAGGCGAACAGGACGGACCTTGAGGGTTGTTGGGTTGGTTGGTCGAGAGTTGGAGTGAGTGGTTGGTCGAGGGTTGGTCTTCATGGTCGTCTTCTGGCTCGAGTCTCGAGCTTGTGGTTCCTGCCTTGCTTCGTTGACCCGTGCGCGAGCGCGGAAAACAGCGCCGAACGAACCCCGTCCGTTTCCCCAAAACCCCGTCCGTACACTCGAGCGGACCACACGAGCGACACACGGCACGAGCTCGTGGAGCACGCCGGAGGGGCTCGGAGTTGCGGTCGCAGAAGGAGGACTCGACGGGATCAGGGAAGTCGCGACTTCCATTTCTTTTGGGGTTTGGTGTAAACGTGTGTGTGTGTGGCACCAGTCTTGTGAAGTAAAACAGTTAAGTGTTGCCGTGTGCTCGTGTAGTCGGTCGTAGATCTGCATTGTTGTTTTTGTTTTAGTTGCTTTATTTGTGCATTATGTTGAACTGTTTTCCCGTTTCGCTTCGTCTTTTCTTTAATTGAATCTCCATCTTGCTTCATGTTACGGGTTCGTCGTGGGCTTAATACGCCCGATAATTAATCGGAACCGTCGAGGCCGACGATAACACCGCTCGGTTATCCCGAAAGCACGGAACGGATCGCTTAAGCGGCCCGTGTCCGGAGTCGACCTGCAGCGAGTTGCGGATCGCCCGGTCTACCATCCACGTGGGTACTTAGGTAGGTCGAGTTTGGCAAACAACCCTATCCCACGTGGGTGGTCGATTGGCACGATCGTGGTGACGCCGAAAGGCCCACCCGTGACTGGCTCCCGGCGTTAGTCCGAGAGGGTCACGACAGAATTGTCCGTCCGGTGAGCGACGTGCCGCGATTCGAGTCACGTGGCCGTTCGCACGTCGGCGGACGCGAATTGGCAACAATACATACATACATATATACATACATACATACATAATTTTATGTGCAAGATGAGAGTTTTAGTAATATATAGAAGATATAAGCACACCTGACACGAGGCTAAGGCATCAGACTTTGGCACGCTCATGAGGCTGTAAATCAAAATGAAACGTCCCTGAAGATCGAGAAAATTCAATCATATTTGTACATGTATAGTTTTTTGTTTTTTTTAAACATTGCTTTTTCTTGCTACAAAACATCATATCTTCCAGTCTCCTTGAATATTTTGAACAAAATAATTCCAACCTGTCATCTTTGACGGGCTTTGATACCAGTCCTTACTATAATTCAGACCGGTTCTTTTGTATTATAATTCTTTGTCATGCTTTTCCTCCTCCAGTTCTGGGCTGATTACCTACAGCATTGCTACATAGGATCAGCATGACCCGAATTAATGTATAAGGGTGTTTTTTGTATCTTTGCCAATGGTCTTGAGGGTGAAGTGTGTGGGGGGGGGGGGGAGGAGGTGATGCAAATTCTCTACATAAATGTGTATCATGTCGCGCCATCGCCAAGTTGAGCGTATTTGCTTGAGATTATTTCAAGTCTCCACCTTTTACAGTACAGTAGAGTGTTCCTGTCCCCACATTTTAAAATTAAGGTCTGCATCATAAGAACGTGTTGCATGCTTGGAACAAGATTGCCCAGAGGGTGGGTGCTCTGCTAGTAATAATAATAATAATAATAATAATAATAATAATAATAATAACAACTAGCCGAAACCCCGTCACAGACAGATTCCGTTCCATGAGCCCAATATGACAACCAGTGGCGGCTCTTTTAAGAGCCGGATCCCAGTCGATGTACTCCATGGCCTTACCTAATGAGGCCTACAAAACTTCCTTGTACATGACATTTTTGGTGTACACTACTCCTTGTGAAGATGTCCCCTGATTTGTGCACTGTGTCTACTTTGACGTACCCCGTGTCAAAACTTCTCAGGTCACAGTACCGAGAAAAACGTGACGTGACCGCTCGGAGGAGCACAAAATTGGTCCTTCAGTATTAATACATAGATGCTTCAGAGTTGAAGGTTGACTATTGCCACTATGTGCGATGCACTCTTACAGGTATGAAGTTTCTTTCAGTCTGGGTCACAGTGCCGAGAAAAACGTGACGCGACCGCCAGGAGGAGCACAAAATTGGTCCTTCATTATTAATATATAGATAATAATAATAATAATGATGAAAATTATTTTAACATTATTAATTTGTCTTCTCCATATTCTCATAATAAAGCTTTGTTGAAAATTTGAGAACAAAAGCTCAAATTATAATTAAAATTTTAGATCATTTGGATGAAAATTGATGATTTTATGTCACGTTGATCTTTGACCTTTTGAAGAAATTCTTAATTTGCCTTCTCCATATGCTCATAATAAAGCTTTGTTGAAACTTTTATGACAAAAGCTCAAATGGTAAGAAAGTTACTGCACAGACAGACACACAGAAGTGATTACAAAACCCGTTCTTCCGTTGCGCAGGGGATGGGCTAAATAGCGAAATACCAATATCTTCCCAATATGCCATTTGCACATGGCATACTGACTCCTTTCTGTGAAAAAAATAATGAAGAATGATCATGTGCCTTGTGGTTTAAGAAAACAACCTAGTGGAAAAAACAAAGTAAACATGGGGGATGTATACTGTTAGAACCCGCTATTTGTGGATTTACTATTCGCGGACCCCATGTATTTATGGGTCATAAAGTGTGACCTGATTCGACATTTGTGAATTCGTGTTTTTTTTGTTTTTGTTATTACACTTCAAGACTGGTCTCTTATATTCACCTGGGTACCTGGAATCAGCCATCATCACAGCATAAAAAAGGTGCAAAAATGGATCCTTCACTGACAGCCCAATTAGCTTACTGCACTTCCAGTCATCAGCAAGGTCATGTAATGCATCATCGAAGTTGCCATAAAATCATTACTTTTCTCCAACAGCCTCATCTCAGATAATCAATTCAGATTCGGACCTGGTCACTCTACCTTGGACATGCTGCTTCTACTCTCCAAACAATGGTGGAGGCCCTCAATCTCACACAGGAGATCAGAGCTGTCTCTGGACATATCTCGAGCATTTGATACAGTCTGGCATCTCACCTTGCTGTCCAAACTGTCTGCGTGTGGAATCCAAGGCCAAGTCCAATCTTAGATTGCTGAATTCCTCCATTCTCAGAGCCATTGTGTGGCTCTCAATGGAACCCTTTCATCTCCTCTACCTCTCAAGGCTGGAGTACCTCAACACAGTGTTCTAGGCCCCATATTATTCCTAATCTTCATTAATGATCTCACTGACTCTCAGGAAAATCCTTTTTATCTCGTTGCTGATGACTCCACTCTCTGCTGTGTTCTCATAAACAGGCAGCAGCCACTTTCCTCTCCTCAGACCTTGACAAAAATCACAAACTGGTCAAACACAATTTTCCTTATGTATCCATGTTGTCCACCCTTTGCATTCTCCCTTACCCCTCATCATTACCTGCATCCATTGTCTGTCCATCTCCATCTACTTTCTCCCTCTACCCTGCTCTTGGTGTTTCCCCCTTTCTCCTGCTGTTCCCTTTGTTATGTTATGTCCTGATTTGTTCCACACAAAAAAATGTTTTTTTTTGAAAAAATGCCCCACTCCGACATTCGCAAATTTTTTATAGGAATGTATCCCCCACGAATAGCGGAGTCTGACAGTATTTTGTTTAGTCTTCTTTATTTCTCTCTCCAAATATTTCTCATATTAATGACAATGAATTAACAATCGTATAAAAGTCGGGTTACCATACGTCTGTTTTTTTCCCAAGACATGTCCTCTTTTTCAGTCTTTAAATCTCCATTCGGCCTGGTTTTAAATATCTAAAAACATCCTCCAGGATGTTGCCATTTTTTGCGATTTCATTTTCAAAGGAATACATTCAGAATCTGCATCTGGATCTGAGGATTTTTAAAGTGATTTTTCACCATTGAGTCATATGGCTAAAACAATATATAGCACGATATCTCAAAAAGTTATGGACAGATTCGGACGAACCTTGGTGGACAGGTTGGGGAAATGACAAGG